>NC_138203.1:289280359-289610359 GCF_964194415.1 Vipera berus | reverse complement strand
CTCTTGTTTGACCACGTCCAGTTTTCCTTGATTCATGGATCTTACATTCCAGGTTCCTATGGAGAAAAAATCTTTACAGCATCGGACTTTCCTTTCACCACCAGACATATCCACAGCTGAGCGTCCTTTCGGCTTTGGCCCAGTCGCTTCATTCTTTCTGGCGCTACTAGTACTAGCCCTCTGCTCTTCCCCAGTAGCATATTGGACGCCTTCCGACCTGAGGGGCTCATCTTCCAGCGTCATATCGTTTTGCCTTTTGGTACTGTCCATAGGGTTTTCATGGCAAAGATACTGGAGTGGTTTGCCATTTCCTTCTCCAGTGCATCACGTTTTGTCAGAACTCTCTGCTATGACCTTTCCGTCTTGGGTGGCCCTGCACGGCATAGCTCATAGCTTCATAGCATCTCCACATGTTGTCAAAGCAAGAACATCAGATGTTAGCAGCATTGACACTCAGATTTGTAAAAAGAGTCCTATGGGATTACCTTTCCTACTTATGATATAACACACACACACACACACACACACACACATATATATATATATATATATATATATATATATATATATATATATATATATATATATATATATATATATACATATACATATATATATATACATATATATATATACATATATATATATATATATATACATATATATATATATACATATACATATATATATATATATATATATATATATACATATATATATATATATACATACATACATACATACATACATACATACATACATACATACATACATATATATATATATATATATATATATATATATATATATATATATATATATATATATATATAATGAACCTTTAGGGGCCACTAGCATTAACCAATCAGTTTATTAAAAATCTACAAATATATTAGGCAACAAATCAACTATTTTTTGCCTTAAAATTCTGATGATCAGATTCATCATAAAATATTGGAAGAGTGGTGGGACCCTCCATTGACAAATACATTTACACATATAAATAATAAATAATATCCGCCATACCAAAGATGGCAATTGTAATTCCTATGTATAAAAAAGGGACTAAAAAGGACCCCAGCAATTCCAGGCCCATTTCTCTAACAGATATTGTGACTAAAATTTGTGCAAACTTCCACTTGAAAAGAATTGATAGTAGGTGGATGAAAAGTGCATTCCTTGTAGAAGAACCAGCAGAGCAGTCTTTAGACAGATGTGATCCACTATTGACAGTTCTTTTGTCTTGAACCATCTAACTATAAAAATATCAGTCAGAGGAAATAATGGTTTGCTGCCTTTATAGCATTTGACCCAGTAAACAAATAAATATTACGGAAGAAATTGACTGCCGTTCAAATGGAGCTCAGGATGTTGACCCTGCTCAAAGCCCTTTCTACAAGCACTGACAGTGAGAACAATTAATCAGTGGAACGGCTTGCCTCATGAAGTTTTGGGTGCTCCATTAATGGAGATTTTTAAAAAGAGGCTGGACATTCATTTTGTCTGGATTGGTATAGGATCTCTTGCTATGGGAAGGGGGTTGGACTAGAAAACCTCCATGGTCCCTTCCATCCCATTTTGTTCATTTGTTTGAGAGTGTGTTTGGGGCTCAATGGAGCCATGAGAAGTAGGATTGATATTACTAAAAGGTACAACAAAAGTGTTGCCAATATGACATTTGGGTTGCATGTGCTGTTAAGAGGACTTGGCTCCTATTCTCATAATAATTATCTGATTATGGATGAGTCAAAGTCAAAAATTATGGTCTTTGGAAAATGACAGCATTGCCATATAGGGCTAATTGATGAGGAGGCAACAGAGCAAGTTCACACCTTTCCTTACCTGGGAAAACTTTTCTCTGTGACTGGATCTTGACTCCTTCAACATCAAAGGAGCTCATTTACAAGGCACAAGTGAATACACTATAATTTTTTAAAAAAAAATCATAGGTATGCAGCTTTCTTAGCCTGAATTATTAAATATAAAATACCAACATTACCATTATGCACTTACGTATATTGAGCTGAACTTTTGGATTTAATATATATCTCTACTAGAACAAATCCAAACATATCATCTGAGAAGTATCTTGAGGGTGGATAAAAGGACTTCAGCTGCTGAAGTCTCAGAGCAGAATTGGGAATTTATACAATTTATAAAATTAGGGCATATAATTATTTTGAATAAAATTAATGGTATGGAAATTGATAAGAGC
This sequence comes from Vipera berus, assembly GCF_964194415.1. NCBI lineage: Eukaryota > Metazoa > Chordata > Lepidosauria > Squamata > Viperidae > Vipera > Vipera berus. The sequence continues at coordinate 289,608,144 of NC_138203.1, read as the reverse complement.
CCCCAAACACTATTAGAACAAACAAATTTCATTTAAAACATTCTTGATTTTATATTAAGAACTGCTGTCTCCCTATCTTTTTTGCCATTCGAGAAAAACCTAAAAAAATGCTGCACAAAGAATCCAAGTTGTTCAAAATAGAAAAAAGTAGGGGCATCTTCAGTAAGGTTGGCACACTGAAAGGCATCAGCTGCTACAAATGTACCCTCCAAGTATTGCATTAAATCTTCCAAACTCCTTACAATGAATATACTTGTATTTGTGAAGCTCCAGAAATAGAAGATGTAATACATCTATTATTTTGAATGTCAATTATTTAAGTATGAGGGAGATCAATATCTTGCATTGCACTTTAGTGATACAATGTACTGGGATCCTAATATTTTTAAAAATGTACTTTCTTTGTGCTCTGAATGCAAAAGTATATATAATAAAGCCCTTTTTGGAAGGAAATTATGGTCTGATTGTGGTAAATTCTAGGGTTATATTTTCATTCTTTATGCTTATTCTATTGTACTTATTTTTCTAAATTCTGTTTTTACATGCAGACTTGTTAATGTTCTGTGTTTTATATTCTGTACTTTCATATGGTCTAATGAGTAATCAACCAGAAATGTTCTAATATGTGCACGAGAAAAATATTGGATTTATTAAAAGCTAAAAATTGGGACTTGGCAGGACAGCAAATATAACACATAATTCTTCATTGTTTTTTTCAGTTCAGTGAGAGAATTGTTTCAGAGGCTCTGAGTGATAAAAGTCAATTTCCTTTTTTCCATCCGATGCTCCCCAAAGAAGGGATCCAATACCCAGGAATTGTCCAAATTCTCCTCCATTTTGGATGGACCCTGATTGGTCTCTTTGCTCCAGACACAGAGAAGGGAGAGAATTTCATGAGGACTTTTACTCCTATGCTTGTCAAGAATAGAATTTGTGTTGTTATCTCACAACAATTGTCAATGACTGGACATACCCCATTTCTCAGGGGTGCCCTCTCTAAGTGGAGACAAGTCAACATCTTTGTTCACTACATAGAATTTGATTCCTTTGAGGACAGGATTCTTATCTTCCATTCAGCACTTGAAAGTTTGCCAGGACCCATTGAAGGGAAAGTCTGGATCATGACAGTGCTTGGAGTATATTTCCTGAAAAAGGATAGGTATCTCAAGCACGTCCACAGTATTTGGAGCTTTCCCTTTCAGTGGAAAAAGAGTTGGGTAAATGATAATGCCTATAAACCATATTTCTTTGTGGAACCTGAATTTCAAGCTGAGTATTTTCACTGTTCTGTTTCAAAACACACCTTTGCTGTCAAAGGCCAGAAAAGATGCACCCAGAAAGCACCAGTGGAGATCCAAGAGAAAGAGAATAGGATGTGGATCCGAAATAATTTTGTTACTTATAGCATCATTAAGATTCTGACCCATGCCTTAAGTGCTGCATCCAAACCCCAGAGGAGAAGGAAGAAGGGTGAAGAGAGGTTGGGACCTTCAAGGCTGCAGCCATGGAAGGTAAGGGGTCCCAACAAGGATCCATCAACCTAAATTCCTTTTTGTGGTCTTTGGTGCTCTCTGGGCTTGGTTGTTTAAGATCTTAAGCTTCTGTACAACATCTCCTACTTATCAGAAAAGTGCTGCATCCTCCCTTCAACAATCAAGACCTTTTATATCTTAAAAAAAAAAGAACCCACACTTTTTCTGATTTTAATCTCCTGTAAACTAGGACAAGAAACAATGTTTGGAAACTGATCAAAGAGAGAAGCAACCTGGAATTAAGGAGAAACTTCCTAACAGTGAAGACAATTAACCAGTGTAACAGGTTGCCTTCAGAAATTGTGGGCGCCCCATTACTGGAGATTTTTAAGAAGAGACTAGACAGTCACTTGTCTGAGATGGTATAAGTTCTCCTGCTTGAGCTGGGGGCTGGACTAGAAGACCTCCGAAGTCCTATTCTATTCTATTCTATTCTATTCTATTCTATTCTATTCTATTCTATTCTATTCTATTCTATCCTATCCTATCCTATCCTATCCTATCCTATCCTATCCTATCCTATCCTATCCTATCCTATCCTATCCTATCCTATTCTATTCTATTCTATTCTATTCTATTCTATTCTATTCTATTCTATTCTATTCTATTCCAACATGGCCCTTCTGCTTGATGTCTTTCCTGAAGGCTTAAAGCAGATCCTTTGATCTCTTCTTCCCCTTCTTTGTCCTTGGCTAAAGCTGGTGAAAATTTTGTGCAGTGTCTTCTGCAAGTGTGGTGCCTGGAAGAGGACCTAGTATTACTCCACTGGATTATTAATGACATAAGTGATAAATTAATAATACAGTTATTATCATAACTTTAAAATATTGCTACTATATTATAATCAGTAACCATTCTATGCATAGAATAATGTGAGAAAAACTACAAATGAAATATTAATACAGATTATAGCTACCATTCATTACATTCATACAATCCTGTATAAGTCCTGGATGCTAATAATTAGTTAGTTTCCTATTGAATTTTACTCATGCACCTCTCCCTATCAGAAAATCATATTTTTATTTTCTGGAAGCTGGAAGGCCCTGCCTCAGCTGAATCTCTGAAGAAAGCAGAACTCTTGAAACTGGCATCGTTACAAAAGGAACTTTTATTGAGAATCAGTGACAGCAAGAGAAGGCAGGCAGAATCTGAAGTTCCCGGGTGAAATTGTTAGGCTAAACCCCAATGTTCAAAACCCCTCCCAACTGCCCAGTCCATAGGAGCCAATCCATAGGTGCAAAGAGTTTGTGAGAACTCAGATGGAAACTGTGGTAAGATGTTCCGAGGCATCTCTACCTTGGTGAGGTGAGGCAGATGACTCAGGGCAGCGGAGCCAAGTCAACAAAGCAAAGCTAAACACATCACAGGAGAGCTCCAAAGGTCCCCCCTCCCATCAGGGTGTCAGCATCAAGACAGGGATCTATTGGGACCTGAGAGAAGTTGGGAATTTTTAAAGGAGACCAAAATAACTTTGTCCAAGTGTTATTATAATTTTGGCATCACAAAACCATGATTTATCTGCTTCCTTTATTAAAGAAAATATAGAAGAAATAATGACCAAGGTCTAATTGTTTTTCATAACTAAGTTTTATAAGTAATATTAATATTTGACGACAGAGAATGAAGTGGCTGGATGGAGTCACTGAAGCAGTAGGTGTGAGCTTAAATGGAGTCCAGAAAATGGTAGAGGACAGGAAGAACGACTTCACAACTAACAACAACAACAATTTTTGAGACAGTTGTCTCCACTTTATTATCTCATACCATCCAGGACTCAATTAACTAGATCCCCATTCATCACATCATGAAACATTTTGTTAATTCTTTGCTAAAAACAAGTTATACCACCAGCATTCACACAATGTGTGAAGGAGTGCATGAGTTCAGAGGACCAGAGAAAGAGATGCAGAGAAGGATCAGATAAGATGGTTTGGGGGGTGGGGAAACCCACAGCTGCATAACAGGCAGAGAAAGAAACTCAGAAAAAGTCCTCCCTAAATTTTTTGGGGAGATGGAGAAAGATTTGTAGATCTTTCCAAAGAGATGGAGAAAGATTTGTACTTTCACCCTGCAAGATTTTGTTAATATAGCCTTACAATAAAGTAGAATTACTTCATCTGGTCATTTTTCCAATCTCCTCTACTTGAATGAAGATTAGCCTTGCAACTTTCTTCTTAACAAATCCTTGCTTTCTGGTAATCACTCAATTGTTTGCAAGGAATACTCCAGTTATTTGTGTATTTTGTTTACTTGATTGGTGACCTTTGCTAGATTGTTCTATATGATTGACATATTTTGTCAATTACATTGTGTCAATATACATTTTATCTGTATACTACATGATTTAGAAATATTGCTGAATCTTTCTACTTCAGTTTTGAAGATAATGATAACACTTCTTCTTCCAACTCACAATATTTGCAAGTTAAGCAACCATAGAAGAAACATTCAAATGTAAAAAGTTGTAAGAGATAAGAAACCAAGATTTTTACTTTTAAATTCCTGGATGTTTCCATTTTAGTTCCATCCATTTCTAAAGAAGAGGGAATTGTACAATCTTTCCCTGCTTAAAATGTACTTGGATCAAAATGGAGATGTAGCAGTAGACCTGAGGATCTTGAGTATGGTGGTTCTCCCCAAGGAGGTTCCCATCCACAAGCAATTGGGGAGTTTTGAAAGACAGAGACTTTCAATCAATCAAGATGCTTTGTCACAGTTAAAGTTGCTCAACAAGGTGGGGAAAATATTGATGTCTTTTCTCTTTTTCTAAAGCTGTTTCAAGTGGGCTAAACCCAATCAAAAAAGTGGGTAACCTTCACCTAGAATTGAATGTGTGGAGTAAAACCTCTATAATTTTCTTAGGCAGATAAGCATGCTTTACTTCTATTGACCAAGGTTTCCCTTCTGATGCTGTCATGCTGAATCCTGTTTTAAGCTGATCCAAAATGAAATATGGGGTGATTATTATTTAGGACACAAATCATTGCCTTTCAGTGTCCCTTCAGCAGTTTAGGTATCACCATAAAACTGGTGAGACAGGGCCTCATATGCTGGAGATTTCGTTGTTAAAAGCTTCAGGTTCACTAGATTTTTGTGTTCAAGTGTATTCTGAATGCTTAACAAACATTTAACACATATCTTCCTTGCTTCTTAGCTAACAGAGAGAGAGAGAGAGAGCCTGTGGCCTAGGGGTTAAAACAACTGCTTAAGACGCAGTCGGCCGAGGTTCGAATCTCAGAAGGGTATGGCTGACTGATGAGAACAAATAAGTTTGAAATGATCATATCGGTCTCCCTTTATTCTTTGTTAGCAAGCCAAAAAAAATTAATATTACACAACACACACACACACACACACACACACACACACACACATTAGAATACCTTGCAAGGCCCAAATACGGGCCAAATCCTATTGCCTGTATCAGCCTAACCTAAGGCCATCAACAAGCTGTAGTCACAACTGTGACAACTCATTATTTATGTAAATTTTTTGGATTGCTAACAAAGAATTAAAGGGAGACTGATATGGCCATTTCAAACTCATTTGTTCTCATCAGTCAGCCATACAGGCAATAAGATATGGCCTGTATTTGGGCCTTGCAAGGTATTCTAAAATACTTAACAAATACTGAACACATATCTCCCTTGCCTCTCAGCTAACAAAGCAAGAAAGAGCCTGTGGCCTAGAGGTTAAACAACTGCCTAATGTGCAATCAGCCCAGGTTCGATTCTCAGAAGGGTATGGCTGACTGATGAGAACAAAGTGAGACACAGTTCAAAGTGAGACACAGACTTCATTAAAATTTATTCAGGATCTTATCTTGAAAAATCAAGAGACTGTTGAAAAACATCGCTTGGAGACACAAGGGAATCAGAATTACGCAGGCAACATTGGAAAAGTTAAATGAAGAAATGATGGCTATAAAGGAGAAACTTGAATCTCAAAATCAAATGATATTACAAAATCAACAGAAGATATATAAGACTGAAGAAAAAACAGGTGAAAATGACAAAAAGATAGAATTTTTACTACAAGAAAATGAAAAGTTGGACAATGAAATTAAAATTTTGGAAATGGCAAACGTGGAACAATATTTGAGATTCCAAAATATTCCTGAAGATAAAGCAGAAGATATAGAAGAGGTGATTATTGATATCCTAGAGGAGGCTCTTAAAACAGACCGATTGAAAATTTACCTTGAGTTGGACAGGGTTTTTCACTTCAATTCAAGTTATGCAAGAAGAAATAAATTACCAAGAGAAGTACATGTACAGTTTGCAAGGAAGTCAACAAGAGATGAAGTATTGTGGAAAGTAAGAGATGAACCAATACAATATAAAAACAAAGATTGTGGTCTTAAAACAGATACCTAAAAGAATTAGAGATTCACGAAGACAGTACCATTTTCTGACTACAAAACTTATAGCTAAGGGTATAAATTTCAGATGGCTGACACCAGAAGGCATTTTAATAAACTGGAACAATACAAGATACAGACTCGATTCAATTTGGAAAGCAGAAGATTTTGAAGAGAAGAATAGGTCAATTTTGGAGGAAGGAGTAAAAAGAGGCCAAGAGGAAAGTAAGGAACAGAAACAAGTAGAGGAAGAGCAGATCCAAGGAGCAACTGCATCAACAAAAGAACAGGAAGAGGAAGATCTTCAAAAGGGGAAAGATGAAAGACCTGCTAAAGAACAAAGATCTGCCAGATCGGTCAGATCAAAATATAAGTAATGGAAATGGATAAAGAAAGTGGAATTTTTTTCAGTAAATATAAATAGACTGAATTCTCCAATTAAAAGAAACAAGATTTTTAGGAAATTATGGAAACTAAATTTGGATATAATTTGTTTACAAGAAACACACATAAAAGCGCAACATCATAAATTGTTGGAATATCCAAAAATTGGAAAACTTTATTATGCATCGGCACACACAAAAAAGAGGAGTTGCTCTATATATTAAAGAGACAATAAATTCGAAAATGGTTTATTCAGATGAAGAAGGAAGAATATTAATGGTGGAGATTTATCTGCATCAAAAACAAATATTATTAGTGGTGATATATGCACTGAATAACAATCAGGATAAATTTTATAAAAATTTACATAGAAAAATAGTAGAAATGGAATATCAAAGTGTTTGTTTACTAGGAGACTTTAATGCAATAACAGGTGGAAAAATTGACTATAAAAGTAACAAAACAAAGAAAAATGGGAGAGGAAAACTACCTAAGACATTTTTTGATATGGCGGAGGAAATTGGACTTCAAGATGTCTGGAGGGAAATAAACCCACAAAAACTACAATATACTTTTTACTCAAATAGCCAGACATCTTGGTCAAGAACTGATATGATTTGGATGACTGCGGATTTGAGAATGAATGTGCAGGACATTGAAATAGAAATAGGTATATGGGCAGACCATAACCCTTTGAAAATGACCTGGAAAGAGATACAAAAAAGACCAAGATGGACTTCAAATTGTTCTATATTAAAAGAAAAAGAATTTATAGAACTAACAAAAAAAGAGATGGAATTTTTCTTTAAAGAAAATAAAAAAGAAGATAAAAAGGTAAAGGTTCCCCCGCACATGCGTGCTAGTCGTTTCCGACTCTAGGGGCCGGTGCTCATCTCCGTTTCAAAGCCGAAGAGCCAGCGCTTGTCCGAGGACATCTCCGTGGTCATGTGGCCAGCATGAATAGACACCAAAGGCGCACGGAACGCTGTTACCTTCCCACTGTAGTGGTCCCTATTTTTCTACTTGCATTTCTACGTGCTTTCGAACTGCTAGGTTGGCAGAAGCTGGGACGAGTAACAGGCGCTCACTCTGTTACGCAGCACTCGGGATTCGACCCGCCAAACTGCTGACCTTCTGATCGACAAGCTCAGCGTCCTAACCCACTGAGCCACAAAACTTATGGGACACTGCTAAAGCATATTTTAGAGGTATAGCAATATCGTATATGGCAAAGAAAAACAAACAGAGAAAACAGCAATATATATCACTAAGAGAAGAATTTGGAAGATTAGAATTAGAACTGCAAAAGAATCCCCCCCAAAAAGACTTTAAAAGCCGATATGGACATGATAAAACACAAATTAAATTTGTTAGATTCGGAAAAAGTGGCAGAACAGATAAAAAGAGTGAAGCAATTTTTTTTTGAAAATGCTAATAAACCGGGAAGATGGTTAGCTTATAAACTTAAAAAACAGAAAGGAAAAAAAATGATACACAATCTGCTGGATGGGGAAGGTTCTTTACAATATAAAAATGAAGAAATTAAAAAGATAGTTAAAGAATTTTATAAAGACTTATATGACAAGAGGGAGATTCCAAGACAGAAAATTGTAAAATACTTAGAAAACAGTAACCTTCTGAAGATTCCAGAGATATTTAAAAATATATTAGATGAAGGAGTTACAATGCTGGAAATAACAGAGGCTATAAAAAGACAAAAAAAATGGTAAAGCTCCTGGTCCAGATGGACTCCCAGCAGAATTATCCAAAGTTTGCAAGAGATATTAAGCGATCCATTGAAAGATGTTTGTAATGGACTTTTAATAGAAGCTAAAATGCCAGCGACGTGGATCGAAGCAAACATTTCTTTAATACCAAAAGATGACTCAGATCTGACTCAGATCAAGAATTACAGACCTACTGGTCAAAAGTTTCTTTTTCATCTCAGTTTTATTCTAGTTCAATGAATTCAATGAAATGAAAAAATAATATATATTTTACAACAAAGTTTTCTCTAAAATTTAGTATCTTAGATATTATATTTTAAAATAAAGCATGTATGAAGAATGGAGGAATGCATGTTAATTCCACTATGAGGAGGAACCCACCAGTTGCCATTCAATGCTCAAATCTTTTCTCAATTTCATCCCTCCAGACATTGTTGAGTAGAAAACTACTATTTTTTGTAATCTGATATGTCAGAAGAAAAAGGGAGGAACTGAATGAAGCATCTTCCTCCAATTGTATTTCCTGCAACCATTTGAAAGTGGTCAGAGATTTCATATTTGCCTACATGAAATCCAGAGATGACTTGGCTGAGGTCTATGTCTACCTCCATCTTACATGGATGGTGAGTCCTAACATATTTTCTTTGGCATTTCTTCTTTTTCTGTTTAGTCTCTGCCTCAGTCTAAATGTGTGGAAAAATGCCATCTTGGATTTGTCATGCAGGCTCGAGAAGGAGAGCCAGTTTGCTGCTACGACTGCAATCCTTGTCCAGAGGGAACCATCTCCACTCAGGAAGGTGGGTGACAACATAGGGAAAGTTTGATCAATATGCACGTTAAAGACACATGTAAGTTTGATTGTTAAGTTCTCAATTTTCATGGAGTCCAATTTCTTCCCTAATGGGAAGAATAAGAAAAATATCTTGAAGGATGAGGAAAGAAGAAGGAAGTTGTAGGTTGCATGGGAAATCTCTCTTTCATTTCCCAGTCTGGATGTTTCCATCCATATTTATCTTTCTTAGAAATATTTTTGTATTCTTTGTAACTAAGGAATAATTTTAGATGAATGGGTTATGTTTACCTAATCAAATTTACATTACAGGCTGATAGATGCATCAATCAATCATTCATTTGATATATGACCTTTAGTAAGGTCATATATCCTTGTAAGCTGCAATATTTAATTGGGAGGAACAATAGAGGGAGAGATGTTGGGTTAAAGGAACAATGAAAACCAAATAGAGGATTCAGCATAAAATCATCAAGTAGATATTTCCTTTCCACCTTTTCTTATCTTTCCAATTTTCTTTCTTGTTAAATACTGTAGTCAGATATAACACCAAAAAGAAAAAGAAAGGAAGAAAGAAAGAAAGAAAGAAAGAGAGATAGAAAGAAAGAAAGAAAGAAAGAAAGAAAGAAAGAAAGAAAGAAAGAAAGAAGGAAGGAAGGAAGGAAGGAAGGAAGGAAGGAAGGAAGGAAGGAAGGAAGAAAGGAAGGAAGGAAGGAAGGAAGGAAGGAAGGAAGGAAGGAAGAAAGAAAGAAAGAAAGAAAGAAAGAAAGAAAGAAAGAAAGAAAGAAAGAAAGAAAGAAAGAAAGAAAGAAAGAAAGGAAGGAAGGAAGTACTGGTCCTGAAAGGAAAAAATTCTAACATGCAGTGTTGGGATTAAAATGAAGAGAAAGAAGGGGGGAACAGAAAACTAATAAAAGGCCAATCTACTAAATATCTTTTCATTCTAATGTTGAATTCATTCTCTTTAAAATTGTTGCCAAATCAAGAGAATATGGAAACATATTGCTTCATCTTCTCATTTTTACAGGGTAAAAAGACTTTATAGATAACACACTCAGTTCCTGTTGTTGAATTCTTTTATGAATTAATTTTCCTTAAGTTGTTTTTCAAATTTATTTATCAAGTTTATATGGCTATTTCACACAAAGTGACTCTTGGGGGAATACAATTAAACCAATAATAAAAGTTAAAACAATGAGGTATAAATGCTAGGAAAGCAAGAGAGAAGTACATCAAGATGCTACCTACCATGCAACCAGCTCACGGGGCCCTGTTACCAGGGGATCCCCAGGACCATTGAAAGAATCACATTTTAAGGAATTTCTAGAAGGCCTAATAGCTAGGAGACACTCTCAATTTCAGGATAGTCAATGATTTTTGTGTGTGAAGGGGGCTGTACAACCTGCCCTGAAATAGCCAGTGTTGCAACCCTTCTCAAGTGGTTCTCCATACATCTAACCATGTTTTAGACAACTTTTATCCTCTGTCCAGTATTTTTGGAGCAATGTATTGAGAGAATGGTTGGTGGGTATATCATCAGTAACTGAGTTTAAACATTTTTGGGATAAACATATGTCCATCATCTGAATTTGTTTGAAAAAATATATGAAATAAAATATTAAATAAATAAGAAAACAAAAACTTCAAAGGGCAGACTCGATGCCGCACTAAGTCTTTTTCTGCCATGAGTTTTCTATTTCTATCTTTTTATCCCATACTCATAGGGTTGCTCATTTAAACCACCTGCAATTTATAAAATGTTCCAGAATGCAAAGGCATGCACAGTGTTGAGTTTCTCTGTGTTCTTCGGTAGGACACCCCTGCTGTGCAAGCTCCACAGAATCCCAGTTTCTTTCCAGGTGCAATTACATTCACCTTTCAAACCTTCCATGACACAGAACCAGGGTATCTGCAGGGTTTCCTCTGCTTGAGGATATCTCCTTGTCCAACCAGAGCAGATATAATTGGCATGCAAACAATCTGTTCCTACCCTATTGGACTTCGTCCCCTTGAAATTGAATAGGCCCCCCATCCTCTTAAACCTCTGAAGGCTTGCTCCTTCTGCCAACCATTTGGGATAGGTTAAGGTCAGTGAAGGATAAGAATCTGGTGGATTACCTCAGAGAAGGGAGTTTGCAGCACCAGATAGCTCTTCTTTTAATTTTATGTTGTTGTTGTTCTTTTTATAGTTGTGTGCATTGAGGATTTTGTTTTTGTTGTACTGTAAGTATATTCCATTTACTGAGACTTTCCTGCCTCTCTCTATCACATCTTATCCAAAGTTTTTCTTGAAATTTGAGACTATAAAAGAAATATTACTTTCCTTTCTCAGATACCAAAAAATGCACGAAGTGCTCAGATGATCAATATCCAACTGAGAACCGAGTCCAGTGTATCCCCAAAAGAATAACCTTTCTGTCATATGAAGAACCTCTGAGCATCATCCTCATCTCCTTTGCTCTACTCTTGTTCCTAATTACAGGCTTTGTTTTAATCATATTCATTAAATACCTTGAAACTCCTATTGTCAAAGCCAACAACCGGGACCTCTCCTACATCCTCCTGGTCTCCCTTCTGCTTTGCTTTTTATGCTCCTTGTTCTTCATTGGCCGACCAAGGAAAGCCACCTGTCTTCTCCAACAAACAGTGTTCAGTATTGTCTTCTCAGTAGCCGTGTCCTCTGTGTTGGCTAAAACAATCACAGTAGTGCTGGCATTCCTAGCCTCAAAACCAGGCAATAAAGTGAAAAGATGGTTGGGGAAGAGCTTGGCCAACTCCATCATCCTTTCTTGTTCTGCTGTCCAAATTCTCATCTGTGTCATGTGGTTGGGAGTTTCTCCCCCATTTCCTGACTCTGATCTTCACTCCCAGCCTAAAGAGATTATCCTTCGATGCAACGAAGGCTCTGTCACCATGTTTTATGTTGTTCTTGGCTACATGGGCTTTCTTGCTGCAATTTGCTTCACTGTGGCTTTCCTGGCCAGGAACCTGCCTGGAGCTTTCAATGAAGCCAAGCTGATCACCTTCAGCATGCTGGTCTTCTGCAGTGTCTGGGTTTCCTTCCTCCCCACCTACCTGAGCACTAAAGGAAAATACATGGTGGCCGTGCAGATCTTCTCCATCTTGGCCTCTGGTGCTGGACTATTAAGCTGCATCTTCTTCCCCAAGTGCTACATTATCCTTCTGAGACCAGATCTAAATACTAAGGAACATCTAATGGCAAAAGCAGGGGAATGATTGTGAAACTGTTTCTTAGGCTGGTAACACCTAATTATCCATTATTATTGGTTATATATTCTTCCTTTGGATTTGCTTGACAACTTATGTGTCATGGTTCTGACTAATGAGACAGTTGAAAGAACATTCCAGCATTGTTTATTCTAAAAAGTCTATAATAATGAGAATGAAGCATCGGCAGTCATGGATGCCAAAGTCTGAATTCTCCTCCTCTGACCACATTGTATCAAACACAATTCCCTCCCTTAATTTAATGTCATAAATCACATTCTCTAATTAGTTTAACATGGAAAGCTTATCTTCCGTTTTATTTCATGCCATTCCTTATCTTATTAAAAAAGCAACGGGGTAGCATTCTCCTCCCCACCCCAGCTTCATTTTTCAAAAGTAAAACAGTTTAAAGGGAAAGGCTGCCTCTTATATTGTCAAGGCAAAAATGTCCAATGTTTGCAGCATTGACATTATGTTTATTAAAAGTGAAGGAAATAAATATGTGAAGTAAATTAGTTAAATGAAAATTCAAGATAATCATCAAATACATTAATAATAAATAAATAAGTAAACAAACAAACAAATATTATGTTTTTTAAACTATTGGATTTCCTCCTTTTCCTTAGCACACATGTCAACCAATATTTGCCATAAGCAACTCTTTTTTTTATTGAAAAGTTTTACAGTACATTTTTTAAATGACAAACACCTCCCAACCCCCTCCCCTCTCCCCAAACCTCCCCAACTCCTCCCTCCCCTCCCCCTCCCCCCTCCCCGACTTCCCAGAGCTAAATACAGGGTATAAAAATACAAACAATCATAATCTACCATATGCAAACAACAATAAAATATTAAATTCTATCACACTTTAACTCTTATTAGAATAACTACAAGTAATTTATATATCACATAAATCCAATACTTATTCAAATGCTAGGTGAAACTTTTTAGTCCCATATTTATTCTGGATGTAATCAATCCATCTTCTCCACTCCACAATATATCTCTGTTGTGAGTGGTCTTTCAAGTACGCTGAAATCTTTGCCATTTCCGCCAAATTGGAAACTTTTAAAGTCCATTCTTCTATAGTCGGCAGTTCTTCCTTCTTCCAATATTGCGCTACTAAAAGTCTCGCTGCCGTAATTAAATTCAACATCAACTTAGTGTCCACAACAGTAGTATCTGTAATAATGCCCAGTAAAAACAGTTGCGGACAAAACTTTATCCTTTTCTTGAATATTTTTTGCATATTCCACCAAATTTTAATCCAAAAAGCTTCAAACCTTTTTACAAGTCCACCATATATGAAAATACGTTGCATCTTCACAACCACACCTCCAACATTTGGGCTGGCAGTTCGGATACATACTTGCTAATTTTTTAGGATCTAAGTGCCACCTATAGAACATTTTATAAAAGTTCTCTCTTAAATTTTGGGCCTGTGTAACTTTTACATTTCTCACCCAGATCTTTTCCCAAGTATCCATTGTAATAACTTCTTGAAAGTTCTGAGCCCACTTTATCATACAGTCTTTAACAAGTTCCATATCTGAATCAATTTCTATCAATGCAAGATATATCCTTTTGATATGTGATTGACATTGATCTCTAATTTGCTTTACCAAATTTTCATCAATCATTGAGAAACCAATTTTCTGGTCTTCCTTCCACCTAGCCTGTAATTGCCCATACTGAAACCAGGTTTGTACAATCTTTTCTTCTTTTAAAATATTGTTGTTGTTAGCTGCGAAGTCGTGTCCGACCCATCGCGACCCTATTGACAACATTTCTCCAGGCCTTCCTGTCTTCTACCATCTTCTGGAGTCCATTTAAGCTCACGCCTACTGCTTCAGTGACTCCATCCAACCACCTCATTCTCTGTCGTCCCCTTCTTCTATTGCCCTCGATCTTTCCCAGCATTAGGCTCTTCTCCAGTGAGTCCTTCCTTCTCATTAGGTGGCCAAAGTATTTGAGTTTCAGCTTCAGGATCTGGCCGTCTAAAGAGCAGTCAGGGTTGATCTCCTCTAGGACTGACCGGTTTGATCGCCTTGCGGTCCAAGGGACTCGCAGGAGTCTTCTCCAGCACCATAGTTCAAAGGCCTCAATTCTTTGGCGCTCAGCCTTTCTTATGGTCCAACTTTCACTGCCATACATTGCAACTGGGAAGACCATAGCCTTGACTATACGCACTTTTGTTGACAGGGTGATGTCTCTGCTTTTTAGTGTGCTGTCTAGATTTGCCATGGCTTTCCTCCCCAGGAGCAAGCGTCTTTTAATTTCTTGGCTACAGTCCCCATCTGCAGTGATCTTTGAGCCCAGGAAAACAAAATCTGTCACTACCTCCATTTCTTCCCCATCTATTTGCCAAGAATTGAGAGGGCCAGATGCCATGATCTTGGTTTTCTTAATGTTAAGTTTCAACCCAAGTTTTGCACTCTCCTTCTTCACCCGCAACAAGAGGCTCTTTAGTTCTTCTTCACTTTCTGCCATTAGAGTGGTATCATCTGCGTATCTTAGGTTGTTGATATTTCTTCCGGCAATCTTAATTCCAACTTTTGATTCATCTATCCCTGCCCTTCTCATGATGTGCTCTGCATATAAGTTAAATAGGCAGGGCGACAGTATACAGCCTTGCCGGACTCCTTTCCCAATTTTGAACCAATCAGTGGTTCCGTGTCCAGTTCTCACTGTTGCTTCTTGGCCCGCATATAGATTTCTCAAGAGACAAATAAGATGGTCTGGTACTCCCATCTCTTTAAGAACTTGCCACAGTTTGTTATGATCCACACAATCAAAGGCTTTAGCATAGTCAATGAAGCAGAAGTAGATGTTTTTCTGGAACTCCCTAGCTTTCTCGATGATCCAGCGTATGTTGGCAATTTGATCTCTAGTTCCTCTGCCTCTTCGAAATCCTGCCTGTACTTCTGGTAGTTCTCGATCCACATACTGCTGAAGTCTAGCTTGTAGGATTTTAAGCATGACTTTACTAGCATGAGAAATGAGTGCAATGGTGCAATAGTTTGAACATTCTTTGGCACTGCCTTTCTTTGGAATTGGAATGTAAACTGATCTTTTCCAATCCTGTGGCCACTGTTGAGTTTTCCAAATTTGCTGGCAAATTGAGTGTAGCACTTTTACTGCACTGTCTTTTAAGATTTTGAATAGCTCAGCTGGAATACTGTCACCTCCACTAGCTTTGTTGTTGCTCAGCTTTTCTAAGGCCCACTTCACCTCACATTCTAGGATGTCTGGCTCGAGGTCAGTGACCACCTCATTGTGATTATCTGGGACGTTAAGCTCATTCTTGTATAGTTCTTCTGTGTAATTTTGCCACCTCTTCTTAATCTCTTTTGCCTCTGTTGGTCCCTGCCATTTTGGTCCTTTATCATGCCCATTTTTGCATGAAACGTTCCCTTCATCTCTCCAATTTTCTTGAAAAGATCTCTGGTCCTCCCTATTCTATTGTTTTCTTCTATTTCTTTGCACTGTTCATTTAAGAAGGCATTCTTATCTCTTCTAGCTATTCTCTGGAATTCTGCATTCAATTGGGCATATCTATGTTTTTCTCCCTTGCCTTTCGCTTCCCTCCTTTCCTCAGCTATTTGCAAAGCTTCCTCAGACAGCCATTTTGCTTTCTTGCATTTCTTTTTCTTTGGGATGGTTTTGGTTGCTACCTGTTGTACAATGTTGCGAACCTCTGTCCATAGTTTTTCAGGCACTCTGTCTATCAGATCTAATTCCTTAAATCTATTTGTCACCTCTACTGTATATTCAACAGGGATATGATTTAATTCATACCTGACTGGCCTGGTGCTTTTCCCTACTTTCTTCAGTTTAAGCCTAAACTTTGCAAGGAGAAGCTCATGGTCTGAGCCACAGTCAGCTCCTGGTCTTGTTTTTACCGACTGTATAGAGCTTCTCCATCTTTGGCTGCAGAGCATATAGTCAATCTGATTTCTGTGTTGACCGTCTGGTGATGTCCATGTGTAGAGCCGTCTCTTGGGTTGTTGGAAAAGAGTGTTTGCTATGACCATCGTATTCTCTTGACAAAATTCTATCAGCCTGTGCCCTGCTTCATTTTGTACTCCAAGGCCAAACTTGCCTGTTATTCCAGTTATCTTTTGGCTTCCTACTTTAGCATTCCAATCCCCCATGATGATAAGGACATCATTTTTTGGTGTTACTTCTATAAGGTGCTGTAGGGCTTCATAGAACCGGTCAATTTCATCTTCTTCAGCACTGGTGGTTGGGGCATAGACTTGGACTACTGTGATATTGAATGGTTTGCCTTGGATTCGAACTGAGATCATTCTGTCATTTTGAGGATTGTATCCCAGTATTGATTTTCCTACTCTTTTATTGACTTTGAAGGCTACTCCATTTCTTCTGAGGGATTCTTGTCCGCAGTAGTATACCTGATGGTCATCTGAATTAAATTCACCCATTCCTGTCCATTTTAGTTCGCTGATACCTAAGATGTCGATGTTCAGTCTTGTCATCTCTTGTTTGACCACGTCCAGCTTTCCTTGATTCATGGATCTTACATTCCAGGTTCCTATGGAGAAAAAATCTTTACAGCATCGGACTTTCCTTTCACCACCAGACATATCCACAGCTGAGCGTCCTTTCGGCTTTGGCCCAGTCGCTTCATTCTTTCTGGCGCTACTAGTACTAGCCCTCTGCTCTTCCCCAGTAGCATATTGGACGCCTTCCGACCTGAGGGGCTCATCTTCCAGCGTCATATCGTTTTGCCTTTTGGTACTGTCCATAGGGTTTTCATGGCAAAGATACTGGAGTGGGTTGCCATTTCCTTCTCCAGTGGATCACGTTTTGTCAGAACTCTCAGCTATGACCTGTCCGTCTTGGGTGGCCCTGCACGGCATAGCTCATAGCTTCATTGAATTACGCAAGCCCCTTCGCCACGACAAGGCAGTAATCCATGAAGGGGTTTAAAATATTATATGGCTTTAATTGCCATACATTCCTCTCAAAACACAAAATTTCCTTATATGTAATCACATCATGTTTAAACCCAACATTTATATTTTCTATTGCGTGTTTCGGTATTGCCCAAATAGGTATCTTATAATTTAACTTGTGTCTGTACTTTTTCCAAACTCGCAACAGAGCATACCTTAAAATATGTATCTTGAACACATTATCCACCTTCTTGTCATACAATAAATATGCATGCCATCCAAATAACAAATCATGGCCCTCAAGATTTAATAATCTCGCTTGTGTTAAATTAAACCAATCACTTATCGCTGACAAAGCAGCAGCTTCATAATATAATTTAAAATTAGGCATTTTAAGACCACCTCTTTCACGCGTATCTTGCATAATCTTAAATTTGACTCGTGGCTTTTTCCCTGCCCAAACAAATTTATTAATACCTTTTTGCCATTCCTCCAAATTTAAATCCTTTTTAAGTATAGGTATCATTTTAAATAAAAATAAAAATTTTGGCAAAACATTCATTTTCACAGCTGCAATTCTTCCCAATAAAGATAATTGCAATTTTTTCCAACTATCTAATTCTTTTTGTACTTTTCCCCATAACTTTTCACAATTATTTTTATATAACTTTACATTTGAGGGTGATAAATATATCCCCAAATATTTAACCCTTTTAACTATTTCAAATCCCGTTAGCTCTTCTAAAACAGCCTTTTGTAATGCTGTCATATTCTTAGACAACATTTTAGTTTTTTGTATATTAACCTTAAATCCAGAAACTTTCCCATATTGCGTTATTATCTCCATCAATTCTACAACTGAAAAATCAGGCTGAGTCACTGTAACAACCAGATCATCTGCAAATGCCCTCAATCTATAATCCTGGTCTCTAATTTGAATTCTCTTAATTTTTTCCGAATCCCGTATTTTAATCAATAATATTTCCAATGTTAAAACAAATAATGAGGGTGACAACGGACACCCCTGCCTTGTACCCTTTTCAATGTTACATACTTCAGTCAAACTATTATTAACTATTATGCGGGCTGTTTGCTTTTGATATATTGCCCTAATTGGTTGTAAAAATTTATCCCCAAATTTCATTTTATCTAATACTTTCAACAAAAATTGCCAATCCAATTGATCAAAGGCTTTTTCAGCATCCAAGAAGATCAACGCTGCAGGGATCTGATTGTTTCTTTCCAAAAATTACCTTAAGCAACTCTTCAAGACAAGAGATATGTGAGTCATTTCCTGGGCTTTATAGTGGTGTAAGCTTGGCAAGTATCTTCAAATATAATTAGTGAGGTCTGAATCTCATCTCTTTCATGGTTCTTTATGAAATGATATTTCCATTCCCCCAAGTTATGGGTTCTCCTGGGGAGAAGAGTGTAAGTGTAGATGACACGGTGTTGTAACTCTCTCACTGGTTTTTTATGATCCTTCTCTTTCTCCTGAGGTACTCTTTCTCAGCACTCTTCCTTCATTTCAGCTCCAGTTCAACTTCCATCTTCTTCATGGCTTCCTCTCTCACAGCCTCCAATTCCAGCTTCTCTGGGCTGAGGTGCTGAACAGACTTTCTGCCTTCTGGTGAGGAATTTCCACTAGCAGACAATTATTTATTGACTGTAACTTCCTGACAGGATTGGCATATCGGTATTCAAGTCAATTGGACTTAAGAGGATTGAAGATAAAATTCATCCTTGTCTGGTTTGGGGAGTCAGTAGTTCAACCAAGCTGAGGCAGGTACAAGAAGGCCATGGGTCAACTCCTGGATTGAAATGAAAACCAAATTTACTAAAGGTGTCAAAAGAAAACACTGTAAGGAACAGAACAGAACAGAACAGAATAGAATAGAATAGAATAGAATAGCGCACTCATGCGCTCGTGACCTCTCGTCTTGATTACTGCAACGCTCTCTACATGGGACTACCCTTGAAGACCACTCGGAGGCTCCAACTGGTACAGAATGCAGCCGCGAGAGTTGTATTGGGAGTCTCCCGATACTCCCGTGTTACACCTCTGCAGCCGGCGTCAACTTCCCTCCGCCCAGTACGCTCCCACAGAGAGGGCCTCCTCAGGGTGCCGCCGGTCAAAGAATGCCGACTGGTGGCCCCCAGGGGGAGAGCGTTCTCTGTGGGTGCACCGGATTTATGGAACCATCTTCCGGTTGAGCTCCGGATGGCGCCCGATCTCCGCTCCTTCCGGCGCGACCTTAAAACCTATCTCTTTAAACAAGCTGGCCTGGCCTGATGGGACGGGGTGGGATTTTTATTAACGACTTCAATTTTAAATTTGTATTATCTCTGGGCATTGTTTAATTATGTTTTAATAATCTAATTTTAACTTTTGTATCTAATTTTTATGTATTGCCCTGTTCACCGCCCTGAGTCTCTTGAGAGAAGGGCGGTATATAAATTAAATTAATAAATAATAAAATAATAAATAATAAATAGAATAGAATAGAATAGAATAGAATAGAATAGAATAGAATAGAATAGAATAGAATAGAATAGAATAGAATAGAATAGAATAGAATAGAATAGAATAGAATAGAATAGAATAGAATAGAATAGAATAGAATAGAATAGAGCTGGAAGTGACCTTGCAGGTCTTCTAGTCTCGACAGCTGATTGTCCAGTCTCTTCTTAAAAATCTCCAGTGATGGAGCGCCTACAATTTCTGGGGCTAAGTTGTTCCACTGGTTGGTTGTCCTCACTGCCAGGAAGTTTCTCCTTAATTCCAGGTTGCTTTTCTCTTTGATCAGTTTCCAACTATTGTTTCTCATCCTTCCCCCTGGTGCTTTGGTGAGCAACCTGACCCCGTCTGCCTTGTGGCAGCCCCTCAGATACTGGAACACTGCTATCATGTCTCCCCTATTTCTTCCTTTCTTTTGACTAGCCAAACCCAAGTCCTATAGCCGTTATTTATATGTTTTAGTCTCCAGGCCTTTGATCAACTTAGTTGCTCTTTCCTGAATTTTTTCCAAATCCTCAACATCTTTTTTGTGATATGGTGACCAAAATTGACTGCAATATTCCAGGTGTGGCTTTACTAGAGTTTTATAAAGCGGTACTAATACTTTGTGTGATCTGGATTCTATGCCTCTGTTTATAGAACCCAGAATTGTATTAGGTGTTTTGGCTGCTGCTGCACACTGCTGGCTCATAGTCAAGTGATCGTCCAGTAGGATTCCAAGGTCCCTCTCACAGTTTTAAGCCAGGTCTCTCCCAATCTGTATTTGTACCTTTGTTTTTTCCTGCCTAAATGTAAGACTTTGCTTTTCTCCATATTGAAACTCATTTTGTTGGTTAGGGCCCATTGTTGAAGTCTGTGAAGATCTTTTTGGATCCTGAGTTTGTTTTCTGGGGTGTTGGTTACTCCTCTCAGTTTGGTGTCATCTGCAAATTTGATGAGTTCCCCTTCAATTCCCACATCTGTGAAGAGTATTGGGCCTAAGATAGAACCTTGTGGTATCCCACTGCTTGCTTCTTTCCATGTGGATGTAGGGCCCATTGAGGACTACTGATTGAGTACATTTGCCAGCCAGCTACAGATCCATCTGCTGATGATGTTGTCTATTCCACTTTTCTTAGCTTACCAAGGAGCAGGTAGTGATCTACTTTGTCAAATGCTTTACTGAAATCTAAGTATACTATGTGCACAATATTTTGCTGGTCTATTAGCTTGGTAACTTTATTGAAGAATGAGATAAGATTGGTTTGTCATGGTCTGTTTTTAACAAACCCGTGCTGGCTACTAGTGATTGACTTTGTTTGCTTCTAGTTGTTTGCAGATCTGTTTTTTTATTATTATTATCTTTTCTAGGATCTTCCCAGGTATTGATGTTAAACTGATTGGTCTATATTTTCCTGGGTCCATTTTTCCCCCTTTCTTGAAGATGGGGACCACATCAGCCATGAGTAGGTTCATAAAGAGAACACAGTTAAAAAGGATAAAAAAGTCCCAAACCTTAAGACAATTCTAGCTATAGCAAAACAACTCACTTTCCATTTTTCCCAGCTCTACCCCCTCATTTAGGATTCCAAAGTCTCTCAAAAGACCCCTAAAGTCTTTCCACCTTTTTTCCCCCTATTATTGGCTTTCTGGCAAGTTGACTCTTGTGGACCCCATAAGGCTGGCTTGATCTTTAAAGGAGTTAAAAGGAAAATTTCCCCACAGAAGTTATTTTACAAGCAGCTCATCTTGAAATTCTTTCCACACTTAATACTTAGCCTGGAGTTTTCCATTCCTTCCCCCCCCCCCCCTCTTTTACAGTTTTTAGACAAATGGCCACTTTTCCCACAGTTGCAGCAACTATGGGGTCCCTCTGACCACCCATTGTCTTCCTTTAGTTTGGGCAGGAGCTAAAGTCTTCTTTATTCCTTTGAGATTTCTCTTCTAGCTTCTTAAACTTCCTACTTTCTGAAACAGTTCTTCTTATTCTCCACTCTCTTTCTGCATCTTCCCTTCCGAAGATCCTCTGCCATGTAGTTCTCAGGCAATTCAATTGACCTGATTCTGGGTAGTGTTCTTGCACTCAAAACCTCACTTTGGTAGGGAGTATCTGTAGAATACGGATGTGGAGTATCTGTTCCAAAATTACCTCCTCTGCCACTTTTTGTTTCTTTCCTCTGGCCTCAACCATTTCCTGTCTAGGTCTTCCAACCTTGCCCTTTGTGTTTGTTACAGGTGTGGCTCCTAAAAGTCTGCCTATAGCAGACATGTCAAACACAAGGCCCGGGGGCCGGATCCGGCCCATGAAGTGGTTTCATGTGGCCTGTGAAGCCATCCTGGAAACAGTGAGGGAATGGCCCCCGCTGCCTTGGCCCAGAGACCCTCCTTCTGCCAGAGACCCTCAGATCTGTCCCACTCCTGCCCAGGCCCCCATAGGCACCCTTGATGAGAACTATGTAGAGCTGGCCATGCCCACCCAGTAGGCTGTAAGCACTCTAGCCACGCCCACCCAATAGGCCACGCCCACCCTGGCCATACCCACCCGGCCAACCGCAATGCTGATGCGGCCCTCAATGAAATTGAGTTTGACACCCCTGGCCTATAGGAAGGCATCATATCTATATAGTATTATCTCATTGACATGACAGTACTCCACCCATTCATTCTCAGGCCATTTACAAGAGGTAGGGAATCTTTTGAATATGGTAAAATAAGCTTCTGTGTCTTCTATGTGGAGTGGGAAATTCCAAGCTCAGGAAACTGACTCAACAAAGGGAGAAAACCTCTGAGGAAATTCTCTTCACAATCCTCTCATTTTTTCATCTCATACCCTCCATTCTTCAGAACCATCCTGACAGGAAGTATTTCAAGCTCAGCCAGAGCTTCCTTCAGACGTATATATTATTTTACTGGATTCTGGTACATTGCCCAGAACCACTTTCTGTGAGAGGTCTGGGCATATAAATTTGATTAACCAACCAATTACAGAAGACACATCAACATCAACAATATTAACAGGCCTAGCCTAATCTTGAAGTAATTGGGGCCATCTGGATCTCCAAGGAGACTCTTCCACATGGGAGGGGATGCATGATTTCTGGGTCCAAAAAGATGATATGGTTTCACAGATGGGATGCCAAGAATCTCCCTGTGCTAGTCCTGCCCTGGGCCATAATGGATGCCAAAAAGTTATTGAATTAATCCACTCCATTTTCTGACTGATTCCTCTAACAAAGGACTATAGAGTATCAAATAAACTGGACAAGTTTTATAGATGGTGGATTTTATGAGATTTACTTGCCTAGATCAGCTCAAAAGTTTTCATAGCATACATCTAAAAATGTTATACTATCCTAATTATATTTATCTATTCATTTATCTTTACAGATGTAAATATTTTGCTTTATTTTTTCTCTCTCTCTCTTGGTCCTGGTCCCTGACCACAATCATTTTCTGGTTTCTTCTATGATTTAGTTCCAACTTTGCAAACAAAGAACAGCTTTTTTCTTAAATAATGAAAAAAGCTACTTTTTTCAAAATTGAAATGCCCCAGTAGCAGAACCTGAAGACAAACGTTTAACAATTATATTGAATAAAAAATAATTTTCAGGGATTTTGTTCTGGTTTAGTACATGATAAGAGAGAAGAAGTAGTCAATGAACAAGAGCAACCACTCATCTCTTAACAAAGGCAGCCAAAGTCCACCACAAATCAGGATCAACTATATTCCTATTGAGGATTGACATTTCAGACTCATCCCCAAATTCTCTTTTGAGAGTGGAATGAATCAAGATATTTTCTAAGGGATGTTTGTGAGAAAGTTCTCCCATCTTGTTCCTTGGCTCATCTTCAGAGTTTCACCCCACTTGTGACTCCTTCTAATTGGCACCTCCTTGTTGACTCACTCAGGGTTTAGAGAGATGATCTCTCCCCTTGGGGCCATTATCCAAATCATAGTGATTTATTTCTTCTCTTGGTGTTAAATCTATAAAGACATTTTGGATTGCTTTCAGACATCACACAAACACAGCTGTAACATGCTTCCCCTTTGATTTCATATCGAAGCCTTGATGGCTAATGTCTATGCACTGTAAAATCTTGAGGGCATAAATGGCCCTGGAGAAAGAGACAACCCTGAAGGATTTTAAGACAGGCAGGGGGCTGCAGATGTGAAGGCTTGTCTGAACTCTGTTTGGATTAGGAAACCTCTGGAGCTTCTGTTTTGGAAGAGGGCTTTGGTTTCTTCCACTTCTACACATCACTGTGTCTTTAAAGCAAGGCTGGAGACTCCATCAGGAACCCAAGTCTTCTTGCTGCTTCTGCTGCTTCTGCTGCCCCAGGAAGTTCTGGCCAGTCTCAGAGCCAAATGCCTCCTGACTCTGAAGAGGGACGAGGTGCACCCACAGAACAATTACAAGACAGGAGAGTTTCTCATTGGTGGCCTTGTCTCTGCAACGAGGATGCTGCTTCTACCATTAAGCTTTCACAAATCTCCTTTGTCTCAAATTTCTCGGTACGTCAAACATCCTGCACAGAATTAGAGCCTTTCCATTCCACCCTAAGTTCTAAAGGTTCAGCCTCCTCTCGTACAATGAATGATCCCTTTGATCTGCCAGCTTTTTTCTCTTTCTGTTCCGTTTCATCCTTGATTCATCCTTTTCAGCTGATGAACCTGATTTAAAATTCTCAAATAAATGATCAGTAGAGGTCTTCCATTTTTATTGACTTGGAAGAAGAAGCATCTGCTTTTCTTGACATCCTCTCAGCAGAGTTGGACTGTTGATGGGCAAGAGAGGATGGTTCTTCTCTTCTACCACTCTCATGCCCAATGAGGTTATCAGCACGAGTAGAAAAATGCAGAAGTCTTGACTTTTTCTTTGAAGTAAAAATGAGAGAAGCTCGACATTGAGCACTTACTCCATTTGTTAACAGTCATCGTTGCTCATTTTATTTGTCTGCGTGGGTGTCTCTGTTTCTATGTGTTCTTTAACGATTGTGTATTTCATGTGGAATAATAGGTCACTCTTCCAAGTATTAATTACTGGGGAAGATAAGCAGGCAAAGGGACAGAAAGAGATTGAAAGTCAGTCAGAAATCTAAATACAACAGCAATAATAAGGACAATATGAAGAATAAGCCAAAACTGAATTTGAAACTGAACTATGTACAAATGGTGAACATGTAATAAGAAAAATGTATAAAGTTATAAGCATTTGAAACAGAAGACAAATAGGTTAAATCTGCATGGCTGAATCCACTACTAAATTTGGATATTGAATACAGGTGCAGAAAATTTGGGTAACTGTATTTGGTTTACAGGGACGCGGTGGTTCAGTGGGTTAGGATGCTTAGCTTGTCGATCAGAAGGTTGGCAGTTTGGCTGGTCAAATCCCGAGTGCCACATAACAGAGTGAGCGCCTGTTACTCGTCCCAGCTCCTGCCAACCTAGCAGTTCGAAAGCACGTAAAAGTGCAAGTAGAAAAATAGGGACCACTACATTGGGAAGGTAACAGCGTTCCGTGCGCCTTTGGCGTCTAGTCATGCCGGCCACATGACCACGGAGACGTCCTCGGACAAGCGCTGGCTCTTCGGCTTTGAAGCGGAGATGAGCACCGGCCCCTAGAGTCAGAAACGACTAGCACGCATGTGCGGGGGAACCTTTACCTTTACCTTTATTTGGTTTACACTCTGTCATAATTTAAGAAAAAAAATTTGTAAATAAGATGATGCATTCTTGGTATATGACACCAGAGAATTTATCAAATATGTGTAAACATATTTCAAATCAATGAAGGAACTGTGAAATACATGGGGAAACATTTTTATCATGCAGGGCAAACTTGTGAGAAAATGCAGACATTTTAGATATAAATTGACACAATAATACAAAGAATTTGAAAGGCTAAAAATTGTGAAGAAACCAGAATTCATTTTTATTTTGACATCTGAACAATGAATTAGAAAACATTAATAGTGGGTGGATTTTATACATGGCAACTGCAGCAAGATTATTGTATGCTCAACGATGAAAGAATCAATCATGGAATTCCCACAGTAGAGGATTACATTGTGAAACATGTAGAATTTGCAGAAATGAAAAATTATTTGTTGAAAAGAAGGTTGGAAATCAGTTTTTTTCCCATTTTTTAATTTATTGGACCTTTTCTTCCTTTCTATTTCTTCCTTTCCTTTTTTTTCTTTTCATACAGACACTGGGCGCTATCTAACAAAATAAAATTCAATGGTGAAAAAAGTAAGGTTCTGCATTTAGGCAAGAAAAACCAAATGCACAGATATAGTATAGGGGGTACCTTGCTCAATAGTAGTAACTGTGAGAGGGACTTCAGAGTCCTAGTAGACAATCACTTCAATATGAGCCAGCAGTGTGCTGCAGCTGCCAAAAAAGCCAACACAGTGCTAAGCTGCATTAACAGAGGGATAGAATCAAGATCACGTGAAGTACTAATACCACTTTACAATGCCTTGGTAAGGCCACACCTGGAATACTGCATCCAGTTTTGGTCACCACGATGTAAAAAGCTGTTGAGACTCTAGAAAGAGTACAGAGAAGAGCAACAAAGATGATTGGGGGACTGGAGGCTAAAACATATAGGGAACGGTTGCTGGAATTGGGCATGTCCAGTTTAACGAAGAGAAGAGTGAGCGGTGACATGATAGCAGTGTTCCAGTATCTCAGGGGCTGCCCCAAAGAAGAGGGAGTCAAGCTGTTCTCCAAAGCGCCTGAGGGAAGGACAAGAAGCAACAGATGGAAACTCATCAAGGAGAGAAGCAACCTAGAACTAAGGAGAAACTTCCTGACAGTGAGAACAATTAACCAGTGGAACAACCTGCCTCCAGAGGTGGTGAATGCTCCAACACTGGAGGTTTTTAAAAAGAGACTGGACAGCCATTTGTCTGAAATGGTATAGGGTTTCCTGCCTGAGCAGGGACTAGATGACCTCCAAGGTCCCTTCCAACTTACTATTATTATTATTAATATTTCATTTTCTTAAAAAAATTCTTAATAAATATAAATTTAAAGAAGAATTAGAGAAAGCTAACAATAACTAGACTAACTCAAACATAATATGCAATCGGTATCCAAAACTATAAGAAAAATGAAAAGAATCCCAGAGTTCTATTCAGGTGAGGGTTGGGGTTTGTTTGTTTTTTTGTTTTTTTGTGATTTGAAAATGCCTCCAAATCTCTTAGCCTTAGATGGATTAGAAATACAATTGTTGAAAGTTCAGTTAAATAACATGTCACTCCCATTGATTATGTCCTGATATATTCACTCTTTCAGGAAACCATTATCAGAGTACTGGAAAATGCTGTCCTTCCTTTTTGCTATCCAAGCGATCAACAAGAATCCCAACATTTTGTTCAATGTCACACTGGGATACAACATCTATGACGATTATTTCAGAGCACAAATGACCTCAGAGGCTTTGCTGGACCTTCTTTCAGAGGGGGAGGCCAACGTTCCCAACTACAGCTGTGGAAGGCAGAGAAACACAGTGGCTGTTCTCGAAGGGGCTACTATTGACTTATCCTCCCAGATTTCAACCATTTTGGGAAACTACAAAATCCCACAGGTGGGTCTTTGTTGGGAAGACCATTTTTAGGCATGCAACTTACACTCAGACATCCTCTGTTGTAAATGAAGAGCAACTTTCTATTATGGGAGTTGCATAAAGTAAGGATGAAGGTTCTGTCAAGTGGAGTAGAAGGATTTGAGTAGACAATCCCCTCCCTGGTACACTCGTAATGCAGACTGTGCATCTCTGCTGGCTCTTTGCAACAGCCAAATGCTGCACTGAAGTGAGAAATGAAACAATGTAAGGCAGAATGAACAGACACCCCCTATAAAAGGTTCTTCATTGCAAGGAGTGGAACATTTCCTCCTTTAGAGCCAGATTTTGTTTTTACAGTATGTCTCCAATAAAATAAACTTTTTTTCCCCTTTTCAGATCAGTCACGGTTTTGATTCCCAGGTTCTGAGTGATGAAAATCCTTTCTTCTACCCAATGCTCCCTGCTGAAGGCGTCCAGTACCCAGGGATGGTGAAGCTGGTCCTCCATTTCAGGTGGACCTTGGTGGGTCTCCTGGCTCCAGACACTGAGAATGGAGAAAGGTTCATGAGGACGTTGACTTCCCTGCTGATCAGGAATGGCATTTGCCCAGTTTTATCACAAACCTTTTCTCCAGCTGCTTGGAATGCGGAGGTAGACCCGTACTTATACCGCAGTTGGAGAAAGATGAAGGTCTTCATTTATGGTGCAGACTTGACTTCATTCAATTTAGGTATTTCAGTTTTGTTTCAGGTATTTGAAAGGCTTACTGAACCGCTTAGAGGAAAAATTCTAATCATCACAATCCGCTGGGATTTCAATATTTATTTGACCAAAGAAACCTTTCCTGCTCGATACATCCATAGCATATTTTCATTTGCTATGAAGAAAAATCAAGTTGGAAACTATGGTGTGCATTTGAGAGTTTACTCTCTTATGAGATACTTTGTGGAGACCTCCTTCCTGTGTTCCTACAGCAATGATGCCTTTTCGGTCAAAGTCTGGAGACGGTGCAGGCAGAGAGAAGAACTGGAGGCTCTCAGGA
Source organism: Vipera berus (assembly GCF_964194415.1). Classification (NCBI taxonomy): domain Eukaryota; kingdom Metazoa; phylum Chordata; class Lepidosauria; order Squamata; family Viperidae; genus Vipera; species Vipera berus. The sequence continues at coordinate 289,580,088 of NC_138203.1, read as the reverse complement.
GAGAAGAAATGGATCCAATCCTGAGTGGGGACAACTATTTCATTTACAACACAGTCTGGGCTGTGGCACGGGCCTTAAATGCAGCTTATTTATCCAGATCCAGGAGGGCATTTAAAGGTGGCAAAAACTTGAAAACTCCAATGCTGAAGGCGTGGCAGGTACTTATTTTCTATTGCAGTTGGGAGTCAACGTTACAATTGTAAGAACTGTGTAACTATTCTGACAGAAGTTTTACTGTATTCCGAATATAAACATTAAGTTATATTCCAATTTTCAATAATAGTTTTATTGGTTTGTCAAAATATAACATACAAATAGAAATTTGAAAAAAATAATAGAAAACTAGAAAAAAAGGGGAGGGAAAAGAAAGAAATAGTGTGTTGAAGGAAAAATCTTCATCAGGGTCCAGTCCAAGCTGGGAATTGTCAGGACCCACCCCAAACCACGTCTTAGGAAGACAAAATTCTTGGAGTCAAATCTATTCCAAAAAAGAATCTTTACTATGACATGCTTGGTTGTAGGAAATGAGACAGGACTTAATATTATTCCACGAAGTAAACCCTTATAAAGAGTTCCCGGTTTAACCCCCCTTAACCCCATTTGGTCAGTCCCCCATCCTTTATCTCGTATCATCCCTCTCGTGGGAAAAAGGAACTTAGGCCCCTTTTGTTTATTGCTGTCTACCGTGACAAAAGCCAGATGCTAGCCCCCCTTTTGTTTCCCCAGTTCAAAAGGCTTCTCCTTTCCTTTGAAATGCCTATTGCCGGTTCAATACACATCCATTCTTTTCTCTTCGGGAGATGGCAGAATCCATGGAATAATGTTTGAAACATTCCATTTATGAATATGATATAAATGGATTCTGACAGGAATAAACAACATGGAGACTGCTTTAGAAAGAAGGTTGTAGTTTATTGAAGAGGAGAGACAGACAGAAAGATGGCTCTGGAAAAAAAAACCTGACTACATGTTGTAGGGAATGGGTTTTTATACCTTCTTGGGCTTTTGTTTGGAGTTGTTCTTGTGTCATGAACTTAGACCTGAGTCTGAGTGTGCCTTTCTGGTATTCAGATGGTGGTGGGTTAATCCGTTTATGTCCCAAAGGTTATGTCCTGCTTCCCTGGGGCTGTGTGAGGAATCTTTCTTTCTAATCCCAGCTTCCTGACTCCAATCTCTTTGACAAGATTATCACATCTGCATTTCTGCAGACCTGGTTTCTGTTTGGGGCAGAGAGACTTGGGGGGTGGGTTGGTTTCTGCCTTTAAAATCCTTTGGGAAAATATATTCTGCCTTTTTAATTTCCCCCAAAATATTTCTTTCTCTGGATTCTTCTCACAAGTGTAAAGAGGGAAAAGAAAAGAAAAGAAAAGAAAAGAAAAGAAAAGAAAAGAAAAGAAAAGAAAAGAAAAGAAAAGAAAAGAAAAGAAAAGAAAAAGGCACCAACTTTCAAGTCTCTTTATCACAGTAGAAAATAACAACATTACAATCACAACGTTGCATTTACGCAACAGTATGTACAAACCATCTCTATAACAATAAACCTACCTAATTTACTAAAGCAATATGAAGATTTCATTTTTCTTTTTCATTGCAAGTACAAAATCTGGAAGCAATTTCAAAATAAATGCAAGATTAAATATATTCTCTTCTTTGGATAAAAGAATCTGACATTCTCTACTTCTCTCAGTGTTGTGGGGAACAATATCTACTTTTATTGACTCATTAATCTTTATCCTAATTCATATTAAGGGAATCTATATATAAATTCCAGATTGTTGGGGGCAATTAAGCTGACTTTGTAATAATGCCGCTTGGGGGGGTGTATGAAAGCCCTAATAAGCAGGCATATACATAGAATGAAGGCTACTGCTAAGTTTGTAAGCCGCCCTGAGTCTTCGGAGAAGGGCGGGATATAAATGGAATAAAAAAAATTTCATTTTTTTTACCTTTGTCATGGGAAAAAAATCCACAGTTAGGTTATTTGCACGGTCCAGCATTTGTAGAGTTGTCACAGTGGGTTGATAATCTTTTTTAATCTCCTCTGTATTGTTAGTTGCTTGAAAACTGGCCTAGGTGATTTATGGTATCATTAATTTTCTGTATGGACTGTTTAACGTCAGTACCCTCTAGTAGTCAAAATATGTTATTTATTTATTTTCCTTTTGTTTTCCTGGCCAATCAGAGTTCATGAAAATCGGAGAATTTCCACCACGACCCTAGCACAATACAGGGCTACAGAATATTTTAAAAGTAGTAAAATAAAAGCCAACACTTTTATCCTTATAATTCAAAAGAAAAAAATACTCCATGCTTCCTTCTTTTGCCTGCCTTCAGCAACCCTCTTCCTTGTCGTTTAATAATAAAGGAGTCTCAAAGATGGTGTATAACTTCAAAATTCTAATTACTTTGCTGCCCTCATCGCGTCCGCAGATAATCGCCTGGCCGCCCTGTTTAGGGTGACCCGCTCCCTCCTTAATCAGGAGGTGAGGGAGGAGCCCTTGCAGGGTCGTGCCGAGGAGTTTAGCCAACATCTGGCGGACAAAATCACTCGGATTCGGGCCGGTTTGGACTCCGACTGGGCAGAGTCTGACGGAGGTGACACGAGCGTTCTTGGTGATGTTATCTGGGATGAGTTCGACCCTGTGACTCTGGAGGATGTGGACAGGATCATGGGGAAGCTGAGCTCCACCACGTGTTTATTGGACCCGTGCCCCTCCTGGCTGGTTTATGCGGCTCGGGAGGGGACACGAGGCTGGCTCCAGGCAGTGATAACTGCTTCTTTGAGTGAAGGTAGCTTTCCTGCCACCTTGAAGGAGGTGGTGGTGAGGCCCCTCCTCAAGAAGCCTGCCTTGGACCCGGATATTTTGAATAACTATCATCCGGTCTCCAACCTTCGCTTTCTTGCAAAGGTTGAGACCGTGGTGGCACATCAGCTCCCTCTGTTCCTGGAGGAAGCGGATTATCTGGACCTGTACCAATCGGGCTTTAGGCCTGGGTACAGCACAGAGACGGCATTGGTCGCGCTGGTGAATGATCTCTGGCGGGCTCGGGACAGGGGATGTTCCTCTGTCCTAGTCCTATTAGACCTCTCAGTGGCTTTTGATACCATCGACCATGGTATCTTACTGCGGCGTCTCAGGGGGTTGGGAGTGGGGGGCACTGTTCTTCAATGGTTCTCCTCCTACCTCCTGGGACGTTTGCAGTCGGTGCTGACAGGAGGGTAGAGGTCAGCCTCGAGGCCTCTCGTTTGTGGAGTTCCTCAGGGGTCAGTCCTCTCACCTCTCCTGTTCAACATCTATATGAAGCCGCTGGGGGAGATCATTCGTGGTTTTGGAGTGGGGTATCATCAGTATGCCGATGATACCCAGCTTTTCATCTCTACCCCAAACCACCCCACTGATGCCCTCAATGTGATGTCCCGTTGCCTAGAGGCGGTTCCGGTCTGGATGGAGAGGAACAGGCTTCGGCTCAATCCCAACAAGACCAAGTTGTTGTGCGTTCCGGCATCTCGGGAAATTCAGTTCATTCCATCTTTAACCATGGGGGGTGAGGTGTTACCCCCGTACATAGGGCTCGCAACTTGGGTGTCCTCCTGGATTCACAGCTCAGTTTGGAAGACCATGTAGGAGCTGTGACCAGGGGGGCTTTTGCCCAGGTTCGCCTGGTGCGCCAGTTGCGACCCTATCTGGACCGGGATGCCCTGCGCACAGTCACTCATGTGCTCGTGACCTCTCATATAGACTACTGCAATGCTCTGTACATGGGGCTGCCCTTGAGGACCACTCAGAGGCTTCAGCTGGTGCAGAATGCGGCCGCGCGAGTTGTGATGGGGGTCTCCTGATACTCCCATGTAACTCCTCTTCTCCGCGAGCTGCATTGGTTTCCAGTTGCCCTCCGGGTGAGATTCAAGGTGCTGGTGATTACCTATAAAGCCCTAAATGGCATGGGTGGATTACCTACGGGAGTGTTGTGACTCAGGGCCAGCCGGTGGGTCCGGCAGCCGGCTCAGATGTATCGGATGACTCAGATGAGGGGGAGGAGGAGGGTGTGGAAGACGAACCGGCTGATGATGGCTTGGAGGCTTCGCAGAGCCCTCAGCCGGGGCCCTCTTCTCAGCTGCGTGAGCCCGATAGTGCGGAGGATGATGACCCACAGCTGGCCCTGTTCAAGGACGCCCGACGCAGGAGGCAGTCGAGCAGGAACAAACAAAGAAAGGCTGTGGGACTCCTCGGGAGGAGGCACAGGGAGACCACGCCCTGAACTCTAAATAAAAGGAGTGTTTGGGGAGGGGCTGGTTGCTGAAAGCAACCCTTCCGCTTGAGGATTCAAGTTCCTGTGTTTCTTGTTCTGTTGTTTGGCTTGTGAATTAAACTTGGCAGACGCTTTGCAGCCTCAGACGCTCTCCAGTCTCTACTGCTTGAACAGGGGTTTGCCTTATTACAAGGCCGGTAGTTGGCTGGTTCAGAACAGGGAGCACCTGCTGCCAGCCTCATCTTCCCTTTGTCCTGTGTGCTGCCACAGAGAGGGCCTCCTCAGGGTGCCGTCGGTCAGAGAGTGTTGGCTTGTGGCCCCCAGGGGGAGAGCATTCTCTGTGGGCACGCCAGCCCTTTGGAATCAATTACCAGTTGAGCTCCGGATTGCTCCTGACCTTCGCTCTTTCCGCCGTGATCTGAAAACCTATTTATTTGAACAGGCCGGCCTGGTTTAAGGGGTTGGGGTATTTTTAATTATTTATTGTTAGGGCTTAATTAATTTTATTTTATTTTAACTTTTGTATTTAATGTTTTTATTGCCCTGTACACTTCCCTGAGTCCTTTGGGAGAAGGGCGCTATAGAAATTCAATAAATAAATAAATAAATAAATAAATAAATAAATAAATAAATAAATAAATAAATAAATTTATTAATTTTATTTGTATACTGCCCTTCTCCCGAAGGACTCAGGGTGGTGAACAGGGCAGTACTTGTTAAAATACAAAATACAAAATACAAAAATTAAAAGAGAATTAAACAAAATGCCCACAACTCTTACAATTAGTTAAAACACATTAAAATAGGTTAAAACACATTAATAAAACCCAACCCCATCCCATCAGGCCAGGCCAGCTTGTTCAAAGAGGTGAGTCTTTAGATCGCGCCGGAATAAAAATAAATAAATAAATAAATAAATAAATAAATAAATAAATAAATAAATAAATAAATAAATAAATAAATAAATAAATAGTCTGGAAGCAGCAAGAATGAAGAATATTCCACAAAATATTCCTTAAATGTTCCATAAAATTGAAGGAGGAGACCTTAAGTGGTACCAGAGACCATCTTTCACCTTGAAATATGGGGTCTTCTCCATGGCAAGTTGCCCATATGTCACCTCAATGGCGAGTTTCATAAGCACAACCCACTAGTAGAGCAAAGGCCCCCATAATTATCCTCAAAGTGAGCAAAGTGTCAGCACTATGACAATTGAAAAACTGAAGCCATTTTACATTTTGCTTCCATTGCCACTTTTTAGTTTAGAGATTTTAGATGAAGGAAGGGGAGGTGGGATGTTAAGTTTCTTAGTTAGGCATAACAATACTTCTGTGTGAGAACCAAGGTCAGTGCTGAAAAAAGTTTTGGCAAGCTGAGAAGATGGGAGGAGAGCCCACATTTTGAATGCATTGGTGAATGTGATTTATGACAGCAATATTGGGGTGGGACTTGCAACGTTACTTTGTAGCCCGAGACAGGGGATTTTAGTCTTGGGTTCACCTTTATGCATGCCAATACTTTGTTTCCTAAATAAAATGTTCTTTAAGGAAGAAATCTTAACCTCGAAGTTCTTTTAATTGTTTTCATCTATCAGAACCGTGACACAAAGATTTTTCTTTTCCTATTTGCCCTATTTGACCTGTGCACCAGTTGTTTAGAGTATTGTTTTTGTGCGTGGCATCTGATTGCATTTTGACCTGACTGGCAGAATTCCTTCAGTGTTCTTGTGCACAACTACTATTTACTTTCAGGTTTTAACTTTGGCTCTCATTAGTTCACACTGGATGCATTGTTTGCTATACTTCCCTTTGGTTCCCCAAACTCTGCAGTAACAATTATGAAAGGAAGAAATAAAGGACATCCTTGACCAGCTTTATTTTTCAGGCCATTCTTGGTCCTTCTAAGAAGATTTTTATTTTCTATTTCTCAGTATGGATCCTTCATGACAGCTCAATTTTTTTTTTAATTCCATTTATATCCAGCCCTTCTCCAAAGACTCAGGGCGGCTTACAAGCTTAGCAGTAGCCTTCATTCTATGTATATAGAGCCTTGGTGGAGCAGTGGGCTAATGCCTCCTTAAGTTACACCAGCTGCCTGCAATTAGTGCAGGTTCGCATCCCACCAGGCTCAAGGTTGACTCAGCCTTCCATCCTTCCGAGGTAGGTAAAATGAGGACCCAGATTGTTGGGGGCAATTAAGCTGACTTTGTAATAATGCCGCTTGGGGTGTGTGTGTGAAAGCCCTAACAAGCAGGCATATACATGGAATGAAGGCTACTGCTAAGCTTGTAAGCTGCCCTGAGTCTTCGGAGAAGGGCGGGATATAAATGGAATTAAAATAAATAAATAAATAAAAATATATGCCTGCTTATTAGGGCTTTCACACACACCCCCAAGCGGCATTATTACAAAGTCAGCTTAATTGCCCCCAACAATCTGGGTCCTCATGGAATGGAAGAGAGCTTTTTGTATCTGTGTAACATTGCCCATTTTCTCTTCCATTCCAGCTTCATTCTTTCCTTCGAACCTCTCAGTTTTACAATAATACCATCAATGGGGTATATTTGGATGAGAATGGAGAGCTGGTAGCAGACCTGCACATTGTGAACACGGTGGTTTTCTCTAATATGTCTGTTAGCAAAGTGACAGTTGGGAGTCTAGAAAGAGTGGGATCCTTGGATTTCAAGCTCACGATGAACCAGAATGCGATTGCAAAGATGGAAATGCTGAACAAGGTGGGGAAAAGACTTTATTTTGGTTTTTTTTAATAAGGTCTTACCAAGAGGATTGCAGAGTTGGGGCAGGGATAGGGTTGGGATGTCATCTCAGTTCTCCCAGAGTGGAAGTATTTATTTTTGGTTAGATGTTCAGGTGTCTATGAAAAAAAAAATCCTTAACTATTCCAGTTAACTGTTTATCAGACTTCTACAAGATAGGTAGATTTATATTATTGTCTTTTAACATGTACTGCCCTGTTCATCACCCTGAGTCCTTCGGAAGAAGGGTGGTATACAAATAAAATTATTATTATTATTATTATTATTATTATTATTATTATTATTATTATTATTATTATTATTATTATTGTTGTTGTTGTTGTTGTTGTTGTTGTTGTTGTTGTTGTTGTTATTATTATTATTATTATTATTATTATTAGACAAGTGATTGATTTTGTCAAAGCAGAAATCCATTCAACTTTCTTTTCAGTAAGTACACTGAGAATTTAAAATAAAATTGTAGTGGGAGAAAAACTAGAAGAGAAGATAAATAGGCAAACAGCAAGCAACCAAATCAGTTTGAGGAGCTGTAAATTACTTGTAGGCTTCGAATTTAGCAATGCTAAACTTTGAATTGAAGATCCCCAAACATTTCCTTTGGCCTCTTTTAGGAAATAAAATAATTCATGTTGTGGATGTTATTTTTCCCCCTCTTTCTGGCCAGCCCCTACCTTCTTCCAAATGTGTGGAAAGCTGCCCTGCTGGATTCATGAAGGTGGCTCAGGAAGGGAAGCCCATCTGTTGCTACAATTGTCGTCCATGTGCAGAAGGAACCATCTCCACCATGGAAGGTGGGTGACAGCAGGAGACAGGGGCAGATTTTGGGGAGGACCATACAGTTCCCCTGAGTTTCTCCATGAGCATACATGTTGGAAGGCTTGGCCAGAGTGGGTTCCACCTCTCTGAGTCTTGTTCAAGATATACATTTAGTATGCCATAGTGAATTATAAAATACCTTAGAGATTAATTTGTTATATAGGTCAAGCAAACAGGGGTAGAGATCATGGATAAAGGTACAGGAATAGTGCGGGCTGAGTATCGTGAGAGAGACGACATCTCTTGCTCTTTATCTTTTACAAAACATCTTCCAAGTTTCAAATTACTATTTACTTCATGGCTCTGAATAGTGAGAGTTTCCAGATTCCAGAAAATAATGTTTGAACTTTGATTGGATCTTTGGAAGAGGATTGACCAAATTCTGGCAAGAATCCATGTCTGGTGGGCACTTTGGACAACCACAGTTTCAGGTTGTAGGTACTTGCCTTTAATCAAAGGATTTATTTCTTTGCTAAAGGATTCTCATAGAGTGACTTTGATGTACTCATTCTATTTGCAGTGTGTGTGAATGTATGTGTGTGGGAGTTGGTAGCACTGTGTTATACTCTTTTGACTGTGCCATCTGTTCAGGGGGTGCCCTTTCTGGTCAGCTTCAGGTGACTCCTGGGTTTATACTTCCTGAGGCTGACATTGCAGAGGTTCTGCTGGAGGCTCCTCTTTCGATACCATCGACCATGGTATCCTGCTGCGGCGTCTCAGGGGATTGGGAGTGGGAGGCACGGTCTTACAGTGGTTCTCCTCCTATCTCCAGGGACGCTCGCAGTCGGTGTTGACAGGAGGGCAGAGGTCGACCGCGAGGTCTCTCGTTTGTGGAGTTCCTCAGGGGTCGGTCCTCTCGCCTCTCCTGTTCAACATCTACATGAAACCGCTGGGTGAGATCATTCATGGCTTTGGAGTTGGGTATCATCAGTATGCTGATGATACCCAGCTTTTTCTTTCGACCCCAAACCACCCCAGTGATGCCCTCAACGTGATGTCCCGTTGCCTGGAGGCAGTTCGGGTCTGGATGGGGAGGAACAGACTTCAACTCAACCCCGACAAGACCGAGTGGCTTTGCATACCTTCATCCCGGGTCTATTCGGATATTCCATCTCTTTCTATGGGGGGTGAATTATTACCCCCCGTAGATAGGGCTCGCAACTTGGGAGTCCTCCTAGATTCACGGCTCACCTTGGAAGATCACATGGTGGCTGTGACTAGGGGGGCTTTCGCCCAGGTTCGGCTGGTGCACCAGTTGCGGCCCTATCTAGGCCGGGATGATTTATGCATGGTCACTCACGCGCTCGTGACCTCTCGTCTAGACTACTGCAACGCTCTCTACATGGGGCTTCCCTTGAGGACCACCCGGAGGCTCCAACTGGTACAGAATGCAGCCGCGAGAGTTGTGTTGGGAGTCTCCCGATACTCCCATGTCACACCTCTGCTCCGTGAGCTGCATTGGTTACCAGTTGTCTTCCGGGTGAGATTCAAGGTGCTAGTAATGGTGTTTAAAGCCCTACATGGCAGGGGTCCGGAGTACCTTAGGGAACACCTGCTGCCGGCGTCTACTTCCCTCCGCCCTGTGCGTTCCCACAGAGAGGGTCTCCTCAGGGTGCCACCGGTCAGGGAATGTCGACTGGTGGCCCCCAGGGGGAGATCCTTCTCTGTGGGCGCCCCGGAGCTATGGAACCAGTTACCGGTTGAGCTCCGGACGGCGCCCGATCTTCGCTCCTTTCGCCGCGATCTGAAAACATACTTGTTCGAGCAAGCCGGCCTGGCCTGAGGGGGGATTGGTGGGGTCTTTTTACTATTTTTATTGGGGTTTTTACCATGTATTAACTGTATTTTTAATCGGGCATGTATTTAATTATCTTTTATTTTTTGTAAATCTGTGTGTTTTATTCTTGCCCTGTACACCGCCCTGAGTCCTCCGGGAGAAGGGCGGTATAGAAATATTAATAAATTAAATTAAATTAAATTAAAGTTATTTTCAGAGTCATGGAGAGGAGAGGAGAGGAGAGGATGGGGAGGGGAGGAAAGGGGAGGAGAGGAATCATGAGTTGGGGTTGAGCCAAACTTCCTTATTGATCTTATTGGAAGATGCTCCTCTTTCCGATAATAAATAATGAGGAATGCATTTTGATGTCCTCACTCCATATCCAGCTCATCGTCAAGGGCCACTCCACCTACCGTTTCTTTCTCCATGGCAAAAGTACTGTTTATCTACTTCAGCTTGCATAAGCTATGCTAGGTGAACGTTCACATATATTTCATTCCATTGTAGGCTGGATCTTATTGGTACCTTAAGGAACTGACAAAAAGCAGAGCTTTAGTTTTAAAAAGGTTCAGCAGTGGGAAGGTAAAATGGTGAAACTGCCTTCCTTCCTTGAATTCTTTCTTCTTCCCTCCTTCCCTCTTAACAAGTTCATTGATGAAATAGTGACATCAAAAAAAGAAAAGAAATATTGAGATTTCTAAATGGAGAGAAATGAAGAAACATATTGACTTCATCTTTACACATCTTTATATATGCTCACACCAAAAACTATTTTATGCAAACAATGCTTTTCATTAAAGGGCATGTTAAATGGAGACCCTCCTCTGGCTCTTTTTCAGATGCAGAAGAATGTACCAAATGTCCAGAAGATCAACATCCAAACACCAATCAAGTTCACTGTATTCCCAAGATTGAAAGCTATCTTTCTTATAAGGAAAATCTGGGAATTTTTCTGACTTTCATTGTGTTGTTCCTCTCTTTAACAACAGGCTTCAGCTTGTGGATCTTCATTAAATTCATGGAAACACCAATCGTCAAAGCCAACAACCGGGATCTCTCCTACATTCTCCTGGCCTCTCTCCTGCTTTCCATCTTGACCTCTTTTTTGTTCATTGGCCGGCCAAGGACAGTGACCTGTCTCCTCCAACAAACAGCCTTCAGCATTATGTTCTCAATTGCCATTTCTTCAATCTTTGCCAAAACAATCACAGTTGTGTTAGCTTTCTTGGCCACAAAACCAGGGAATAAATTGCAGAGATGGTTGGGGAAGAGCTTGGCCAACTCCATTGTCCTTTCTTCTTCTGGTCTCCAAGTTGTCATCTGCAGCATCTGGTTGGGCACTTCCCCTCCATTCCCTGACTCTGATATGCACTCCCAACCTAGAGAGATCATCCTAAAATGCAATGAAGGCGCTGTCGCCATGTTTTATGTTGCCCTCGGATACATGGGCTCCCTGTCTGCTGTCTGCTTCACAGTGGCTTTTCTGGCAAGGAATCTCCCTGGGGCCTTCAACGAAGCCAAGCTGATCTCCTTCAGCATGCTGGTCTTCTGCAGTGTCTGGGTGTCCTTTGTGCCTGCCTACCTGAGCACCAAGGGGAAATACATGGTGGCTGTGCAGGTCTTCTCTATCTTGGCCTCCAGTGCTGGATTGCTGGGCTGCATCTTAATCCCCAAGTGCTATATTATTATTTTTAGGTCAGATCTGAACACCAAAGAACATTTGATGTCAAAATAAAATAGAAAAAAATGACTTTTACAACTCTATTATTTTTTTAAAATGTCATTTAGTAGGCTTGATTAATAGGTTTTGATCATTTAATGTTTGTTTTTTATTTCTTTATTTAATCTAAATGCTGCACATCTTCGCTAGGAATGACTCTAAGCAGCTTACAATCCAGACAAAAGAAAACAAAAGATTAAAATAATAAATAGTAGCATTAACATTAACACTCAAATACTTTGGCCACCTAATGAGAAGGAAGGAGTCACTGGAGAAGAGCCTAATGCTAGGAAAGATTGAGGGCAAGAGAAGAAGGGGATGACAGAGAATGAGGTGGCTGGATGGAGTCACTGAAGCAGTAGGTGTGAGCTTAAATGGACTCCAGAAGATGGTAGAGGACAGGAAGGCCTGGAGGAACGTTGTCCATGGGGTCGCAATGGGTCGGAAATGACTTCACAGCTAAGAAAGTATTAACATAGGTTTAAAATTGACAAAGATGGGAAGGAAGACAGCAAGATGCACATGGAGAGGAGGGATACCTCTTATTTCTAAAGCTACCTGTATTTATTTTCCTCCATATTCCTAAAGAAACCAATAGCAATGCACCATGTCTCATTTTAGTTACAATAGGGCAAAATCAGTTTCCAGATGGATGGGACTATTTGGTAGGCAAATGGAGACATAAGGACTGTGGCTCATAATGATCGTAGGAAGTTTTATCAGAACATTCCTATAGCAACCACTGAATCTTCTAACTAAGATCATTTTTCTTTGCAGATCTAACAGAAGGGCAGCAAGTAACCTGAGATTGATTATGCTATCGTTTATGAAAGTGTATTTATGGATCATTTTCTCCCTTTTTGCATGATTTTCCCTTCCTTTATATAATTATTTAATAAACAAATAAACCCAACTAATACATTGTAGTGGAGAGGGGAGTTGAGGTGGGATCAGCACTGGCTGGGAGGCTTTGCTGGAGTTCTACAGATTCAGTGCGAAGGTTGGGAGCCCTGGCAGCCTCTGTGGTGGCTGGTGGCGGGGCATGTTGCTTGGGGAGGCTTTAAAAAGAAAGAGGAAGTTGACTGAAGGATGGCTTTTATTCTTTTCTCCTAGTGGGGCAAGCCAGATGGAGGGAGAGAAAGGGAGGAGGTTGGCTGGCTGGGTTTTGTTTTTATTCTTTTCGGTGGGGCAAGCCAAACACATGCATATGCCCTGTTGTCATCCCTGGTGCCAGATCAAAAATTGTGAATCCCACTTCTCAAAACAAAGAGCTCAAAGCAAAGAATCAAACCTCATCGCAATGTTTATTAAACAGTATGTACTGGGAATGGAGACTTCTCCAAAAGAATAGTATAAAATTCATCCAAAGAAAGAGATATATTCACATCATACGCTCACATCCCATTCATAACGTGATGGTGTTTTTATGAGTTTGTGTGCTATGTTTAAAGCTGTAAGCCACTAGTGTAATCTATGTATGTCGGGCTTATTTGTTTATTAAATAATTATAAAATATTTATACATTTCAGAAAGGAGGGGAAAATGATTGAAAAAGGGAGAAAATGATCCATGTCTACATATTCATAAATGATAGCATAATCAATCTCAGATTACTTTTTGCCCTTCTATAATCTGCAAAGAAAAATTAACTTAGTTAGAAGAAATATTTGCATCTTCAGATTCAAGGGTTGCTATGGAAATATTCTGATAAAACTTCCCACAGGTTGCTGTGAGCTGCATTCCTTATTTTTCCATTTAGGTTTAGGTTTAGGTTTTATTTGATTTGTATACCACCCTTCTCCCTAGGGACTCAGGGCGGTTCACAGGGCATATATAAATAACGATACAAAAGTTAAAAGAAGATTAAACCAGTGCCCAGTTAAAAAACAATAATACAATACTAAAAACAACAATTTAAAAACCCATAATCCCCCATCAGGCCAGACCAGCTAATTCAAATAAGTGGGTCTTCAGGCCGCGACGGAAGGTTTGGAGGTCTGATGTCATCCGGAGCTCCACCGGCAGTTGGTTCCATAATGCCGGAGCGCCCACAGAGAAGGCCCTCCCCCTGGGGGCCACCAGTCGGCATTCCCTGACCGGAGGCACCCTGAGGAGGCCCTCTCTGTGGGAACGCACAGGGCGGAGGGGAGTTGACGCTGGCAGCAGGTGGTCCCTGAGGTAACCCGGACCCATGCCATGTAAGGACTTAAAGATCATGACCAAGGCCTTGAACCTCACCCGGAAGACAACTGGTAGCCAATGCAGCTCGTGGAGCAAAGGTGTAACATGGGAGTACCGGGAAACTCCCAAGACAACTCTCGCGGCCGCATTCTGCACCAGTTGGAGCCTCCGAGTGGTCTTCAAGGGAAGCCCCATGTAGAGAGCATTACAGTAGTCAAGGCGAGAGGTCACGAGCGCATGAGTGACCGTACACAGGGCATGCCGGTCCAGATAGGGCCGCAACTGGCGCACCAGGTGAACCTGGGCGAAAGCCCCCCTAGTCACGGCCACTATATGATCTTCCAGGGTAAGCCGTGAATCTAGGAGGACTCCCAAGTTGCGAGCCCTATCCACGGGGGGTAAGAGCTCACCCCCCATAGAAAGAGATGGAACATTTTGAATGTCCCGGGATGCCGGAATGTACAGCCACTCAGTCTTGTCAGGGTTGAGTTGAAGTCTGTTCCTCCCCATCCAGACCCGAACTGCCTCCAGGCAACGGGACATCACGTTGAGGGCATCACTGGGGTGGTTTGGGGTCGAAAGAAAAAGCTGGGTATCATCAGCATACTGATGATACCCAACTCCAAAGCCATGAATGATCTCACCCAGCGGTTTCATGTAGATGTTGAACAGGAGAGGCGAGAGGACCGACCCCTGAGGAACTCCACAAACGAGAGACCTCGCGGTCGACCTCTGCCCTCCTGTCAACACCGACTGCGAGCGTCCCTGGAGATAGGAGGAGAACCACTGTAAGACCGTGCCTCCCACTCCCAATCCCCTGAGACGCCGCAGCAGGATACCATGGTCGATGGTATCGAAAGAGGAGCCTCCAGCAGAACCTCTGCAATGTCAGCCTCAGGAAGTATAAACCCAGGAGTCACCTGAAGCTGACCAGACCCATTTCTCTAATAAATATTGTGACTAAAATATATACAAACTTCCAGTTGAAAAGAATTGATAGTAGGTGGATGAAAAGTACATTCCTTGTAAAAGAACTAGCAGTCTTTAGGCAGATGTGATCCATCCACTCTTGACAATTCTTTTGTCTTGAAAGATCTAAATTTAAAAATGTCAGTCAGAGGACATAATGGTTTTCTGCCTTTATAGCATTTGACACAGTAAACAAATAAATATTATGGAAGAAATTGACTGCCCTTCAAATGGAGCTCAGGATGTTGACCCTGCTCAAAGCCCTTTCTACAAGCACTGACAGTGAGAACAATTAATCAGTGGAACGGCTTGCCTCATGAAGTTTTGGGTGCTCCATTAATGGAGATTTTCAAAAAGAGACTGGACATTCATTTTGTCTGGATTGGTATAGGATCTCTTGCTATGGGCAGATGGTTGGACTAGAAAACCTCCATCCCATATTTGTTCATTTGTTTGAGAGTGTGTTTGGTGCTCAATGGAGCCATGAGAAGTAGGATTGATATGTAACAAAAGGTAAGACAAACGTGTTGCTGATATAACACTTGGGTTGCATGTGCTGTTAAGAGGACTTGGCTCCTATTGTCAAAATAACTATCTAATTATTAGTCAAAGTTAAAAGTTATGGTCTTTGGAAAATGACACATTGCCATATAGGGCTAATCGATGAGGAGGCAACAGAGCAAGTTCACACCTTTCCTTACCTGGGGGAACTTTTCTCTGTGACTGGATCTGGGCTCCCTCAACATCAAAGGAGCTCATTTAGAAGGCACAAATGAATGGACTGTTAATTTTTATTTAAAAAAAATCATAGGTATGGAGCTTGCTTAGACTGAATTATTAAATACAAAATACCAATGTTACCATTATGCACTTATATTGAGCTGAACTTTGGGATTTAATTTATAGCACTACTATTACAAATCCGATCACATCATCTTAGAAGTAAATTGAGGGTGGATGAAGGGACTTCAGCTGCTGTCCTCAGAGCAGAAGTGGGAATTTATACAATTTATAAAATTGAGGCATATAATTATTTTGAATAAAAATAATGGATGTAAACTGATAAGAATCCCCAAACGCTATTAGAACAAGCAAATTTCATTTAAAACATTCTTGATTTTATTTTAGGAACTGTCATCTCTCTGTCTTTTTTTCCACTCGAGAAAAACCTAAAAAAAATGCTGCACAAAGAATCCAAGTTGTTCAAAATAGAAAAAAGTAGGGACATCTTCAGTAAGGTTGGCACACTGAAAGGCATCAGCTGCTACAAATGTACCTTCCAAGTATTGAGTTAAATCTTCCAAACTCCTTACTATGAATATACTTGTATTTGTGGAGCTACAGAAATAGAAGATGTAATACATCTATTATTTTGAATGTCAATTATTTAAGAAAGAGGGAGATCAATATCTTGGATTGCATTTTAAAGAAAGAATCTATTGGGATGCTAATATTAAAAAAATGTATTTCCTTGTGCTCAGAATTCAAAAATTATATATAATAAAGCCCTTTTTGGAAGGAAATTATGGTCTTATAGTAAATTCTGGGATTATAAAGAAATGCTCTTTTCATTCTTTATGCTTATTCTATTGTACTTATTTTTCTAAATTCTGTTTTCACATGCAGTCTTTTTAATGTTCTATATTTTATATTCTGTATCTTGATATGGCCTAATGACTAATCAAGAGGAAAAGTTCTAATATTTGCATGACAAAAATGTTGGATTTATTAAAAGCTACAAAATGGGACTTGGTAGGACCCCAAATATAACACAGAATTGCTTTTTTCAGGTCAGTAATAGAATTGCTTCAGATGCTCTGAGTGATAAAAGTCAATTCCCTTTTTTCCATCCGATGTTCCCCAAAGAAGGGATCCAGTACCCAGGAATTGTCCAAATTCTCCTCCATTTTGGATGGACCCTGATTGGTCTCTTTGCTCCAGACACAGAGAAGGGAGAGAACTTCATGAAAACATTTACTCCTATGCTTGTCAAGAATAGAATTTGTGTTGTTTTATCGCAACGATTCTCAACAACTGGACGTACCACATTCCTCAGGGATGCCCTCTCTAAGTGGAGACAAGTCAACATTGTTGTTCACTTCATAGAATTTGATTCCCCTTGGGACACAATTTTTACCTTCCATTCAGCACTTGAAGGTTTGCCTGGACCCATTGAAGGGAAAGTCTGGATCCTGACAGTGGTTGGAGCATTTTTAGCGAAAAAGGATTGGCGTCTCAAGCACATCCATAGTATTTGGACCTTTCTCTTTCAGTGGAAAAATAGTTGGAAAAACGATAATGCCTTAAAAACAGATTTCTTTGTGGAACCTGAATTTCAAGCTGAGTATTTTCACTGTTCTGTTTCAAAACACACCTTTTCTGTCAAAGGCCGGAGAAGATGCACCCAGAAAGCACCAGTGGACACCCAAGAGAAGAAGAATAGGATGCAGATCCAAAATGATGGCTATACCTATAGTGTCATTAAGATTCTGGCTCATGCCTTAAGGGCTGCATACAAACCCCAGAGGAGAAGGAAGAAGGGTGAAGAGAGGTTGGGGGCTCTAGGGCTGCAGCCGTGGAAGGTATGGGGTCCCAACAAGGATCCATCAAACTAAATTCCTTTTCAGAGTCTTTTGTGTTCTCTGGGCTTGGTGGTTTAAGATCTTATGCTTCTGTACAATATCTCCTACTTATCGGAAGAGTGCTGCATTCTCCCTTCAAAAACCAAGACCTTTATATATTTGAAAAAAAGTTCCCAGATTTTTTCTGATTTTAAACTCCTGTAAAATAGGACAAGAAACAAATGTTGGAAACTGATCAAAGAGAGAAGCAATCTGGAATTAAGGAGAAACTTCCTAACAGTGAGGACAATTAACCAGTGTAACAGGTTGCCTTCAGAAATTGTGGGCGCCCCATTACTGGAGATTTTTAAGAAGAAACTAGACAGTCACTTGTCTGAGATGGTATAAGTTCTCCTGCTTGAGCTGGGGGCTGGACTAGAAGACCTCCGAAGTCCTATTCTATTCTATTCTATTCTATTCTATTCTATTCTATTCTATTCTATTCTATTCTATTCTATTCTATTCTATTCTATTCTATTCTATTCTATTCTATTCTATTCTATTCTATTCTATTCTATTCTATTCTATTCCATTCCATTCCATTCCATATATTCTATTCTATTCTATTCTATTCTATTCTATTCTATTCTATTCTATTCTATTCTATTCTATTCTATTCTATTCTATTCTATTCTATTCTATTCTATTCTATTCTATTCTATTCTATTCTATTCTATTCCATATATTCTATTCTATTCTATTCTATTCTATTCTATTCTATTCTATTCTATTCTATTCTATTCTATTCTATTCTATTCTATTCTATTCTATTCTATTCTATTCTATTCTATTCTATTCTATTCCATTCCATTCCATTCCATTCCATTCCATTCCATTCCATTCCATATATTCTATTCTATTCTATTCTATTCTATTCTATTCTATTCTATTCTATTCTATTCTATTCTATTCTATTCTATTCTATTCTATTCTATTCTATTCTATTCTATTCTATTCTATTCTATTCTATTCTATTCTATTCTATTCTATTCTATTATTCCATTCCATTCCATTCCATTCCATTCCATTCCATTCCATTCCATTCCATTCCATTCCATTCCATTCTATTCTATTCTATTCTATTCTATTCTATTCTATTCTATTCTATTCTATTCTATTCTATTCTATTCTATTCTATTCCGACATGGCTCTTCTGCTTGATGTCTTTCCTCAAGGCTTAAAGCCTTTCATCTCTTCCTCCCCTTCTTTGTCCTTGACTAAAGCTGGTGAAAATTTTGTGCAGTGCCTTCTCTCAGTGTGGTACCTGCAACAGGACCTGGTATCACTCCACTGATCATTAATGACATTATTGAAGAATTAATAATATGGTTATTATCATAACACTAACTTATTACTAGGTAAAGGTAAAGGTTCCCCCGCACATGCGTGCTAGTCGTTTCCAACTCTAGGGGCCGGTGCTCATCTCCGTTTCAAAGCCGAAGAGCCAGCGCTTGTCCGAGGACATCTCCGTGGTCATGTGGCCGGCATGACTAGATGCCAAAGGCGCACGGAACGCTGTTACCTTCCCACCATAGTGGTCCCTATTTTTCTACTTGCATTTTTACGTGCTTTCGAACTGCTAGGTTGGCAGAAGCTGGGACGAGTAACAGGCGCTCACTCTGCTACGCAGCACTCGGGATTCGACCCGCCAAACTGCCGACCTTCTGATCGACAAGCTCAGCGTCCTAACCCACTGAGCCACCGCGTCCCTCAACTTATTACTACTACTTTATTATAATCAGAAACCATTCTATGCATAGAATAATGTGAGAAAAACTACAAATGAAATATTAATACACATTATAGCTGCTACTCATTACATACATGCAATCATGTATAGAATCCTGATGCTAAGAAATAGTTTCCTACTCAATTTTACTCATGCACCTCTTTCTAACAAAAAAATCATATTTTTGTTTTCTGGAAGCTGTAAGGCCCTGCCTCAGCTGAATCTCTTGCTTTCCGCAGAATTCTTGAAACTGGCATCGTTTCAAAAGGAACTTTTATTGAGAGTCAGTGACAGCAAGAGAAGGCAGGCAGAACCTGAAGTTCCCAGGTGAAATTGTTAGGCTAAACCCCATTGTTCAAAACCCCTCCCAACTGCCCAGTCCATAAGAGCCAATCCAGAGGTGCAAAGAGGTTGTGAAAACTCAGACGGAAACTGCCATAAGATGTTTCCAGGCATCTCTTCCTTGGCAGATGACCTCGGGCAGCGGAACCGACTCAACAAAGCAAAGCTAAACACATCACAGGAGAGCTCCAAAGGTCCCCCCTCCCATCAGGATGGCAGGATCCTGACAGGGATCTATAGGGACCTGAGAGAAGCTGGGCATTTTTAAAGGAGACCAAAATAACTTTGTGCAACTGTTATTATAATTTTTGCATCACAAATTCATGATTTATCTACTTCCTTTATTAATGAAAATGTAGAAGAAACGATGACCAAGGTCTAACTGTTTTTCATAACTCCCCAATTTTATCAGTAATATTAATTTAATTTTAATTTTAATTTTATTAGATTTATATACCGCCCTTTCCCGAAGGACTCAGGGCGGTTTACAGGGTATTTAAACTCAGCAATACAAATACAAAAGTTAAAAAACAATTGAAAAAGATTAAATTATCCCTTAAACTAAAAACCCCGGTTAAAAAATTCTCAGCCTGGGCCGGAAAGCTCAAAGAGCCAGGTCTTCAGGTCCCGGCGGAATGAACGAAGGTCAGGGGCAGTCCTCAGCTCCACGGGCAGCTGGTTCCAGAGGGAAGGTGCACCCACAGAGAAGGCCCTTCCCCTGGGTGTTATCCGCCGGCAATCTTTTACTGGCGGCACCCTGAGAAGACCCTCCCTGTGTGAGCGCACTGGACAAAGGGAGCTTGATGCTGGCAGCAGGTGTTCCCTCAAATATCCCGGACCCAAGCCATTTAGGGCTTTATAGGTCATCACCAGCACCTTGAATCTCATTAATATTTATTTAAGTACAATTTTTGAGACAGTTGTATCCACTTAATTATCTAATACCATCCTGCACTCAATTAACTAGATCCCCATTCATCACATCATGAAGCATCAACTGGGCTATTAATGGTAATGCTGTTAGGCAGGTCTTCCACTTCAAGTATTTAGGTATTCAATTTCAGAATACTGGCGCTTGGACCAGACATCGAACCCAGGTTCTGAATTCGGCCTCCTGTAGCCATCAGCAGATTCTAAGATTTTTCTTTACCCAGTTCATCCCTTCTGCTCTGCGTATATATAAAGCCAAAACCCTGGCCCAAACTCTTTACAGAATTCCCATATGGATACGGGGCTTCAAGGATTGTATTGAAAGAACCCAGGCTGCTTTTCTTAGGAAACTTCTGGGTCTCCCTCCCTGTGTTGGCTTTGCTCTGATGTACCTGGAACTGGGCATTCGGTCAATCGAATGCATGGCGTGGATCAACACCTTTAAATGGTGTTTTCGGGTGCTCTTCTAGGCAGTCCCTGGTAGCTACCTCTCTGGTGTTTGCTGACCCTCATACTTCTCATTGGGATAGGGAGCTGACGAAGAAACTCCACTTGCTATGTTTTACGGGGGATGCCTTGGGAGATTATGGCCTTAAGGATGCCCAATATAGGGTAGTCCAACGACTTGTAGACATAGATTTGCAATATTTAAGAGCCAGAGCTAACAAAACCTGCTCCCCTCTGATCTTCAGCCAATCTAATAATTATGGACTGAGGATGGCTTCATACTTCTACACTCTAACCATCCCCAAGTATAGGAGAGTCTTCTCTCTAGCCTGTTTCAATGTCTTGCCCTCAGCACTACTCAATGGGTGATTTAAGAGGCTCCCGATTAGCGAGCGACTATGCCCCGTGATAGGGCTGAGGTTGAAACTGTGGAGCATGTCTTTTTATACTGCCCTATGTATAACGCAGGCAGAACTAAATTACTGTCTCTCCTTAAAATAGACCCTTCTGGTCCCAATGCTAGTAATTTGGTCTTATATTGTTTAGGGGATGGCTCCTCATACATCACTTCTCAGGTCTCTAATTTTTTTTAAGAGCTGTAACTATTAGAGGAGAACAATGTAATTCCCCTCAGCCAAGGCTTCTGGTGTCCAATTGTCTGTGATTTTACTTTCTCTATGTTTTTCTTTTGTTGTACTTGTATTTTGGTCTGTGACCGCAAACAAATAAATTATTATTATTACATCCTGAAGCATTTTGTTAATTCTTTGCTAAAAACAAATTATACCACCAGCATTCAAACAATCTGTTAAGGAAGTATAACAATACGTCTGAATGAGTTTGGAGGACCAGAGAAAGAGATGCAGGGAAGGATAAGATAAGATGGTTTTGAGGGGGAGGCAACCCAGAGCTGCATAACAGGCAGAAAAAGAAACTCAGAAAAAGTCCTCCCTAAATTTTTTGACTGTCAAAAGAGAAGGTGAAAGATTTGTACTTTCATACTGAAAGATTTTGTTAATATAGCCTTACAATAAAGTAGAATTACTTCATCTGGTCATTTTTCCTATCTCCTCTACCTGAATGAAGATTAGCCTTGCAACTTTCTTCTTAACAAATCCTTGCTTTCTGGTAATCACCCTATTGTTTGCACGGAGTTTATGAATACATTTGTTATTTGTGTATTCTGTTTACTTGAAAGGTGACCATTGCTAGATTCTTACATATGATTGACAATTTTTGTCAATTACATTTTGTCAATATACATTTTATCAGTATACTAAATGATTTAGAAATATTGCTGAATCTTTGTACTTTAGTTTTGAAGATCATGGTAACACTTGTTCTCCCAACTCACAATATTTGCAAGTTAAACAACCATAGAAGAAAGATTGAAATGTAAAAAGTTATAATAGATAAGAAACCAAGATTTCTGCTTTTAAATTCCTGGATGTTTCCATTCTAGTTCCACCCATTTCTGAAGAAGAGGGAATTGTACAATCTTTCCCTGCTGAAAGTCTACTTGGATCAGAATGGAGACGTAGCAGCAGATCTGTGGCTCTTTAGTAGGGTATATCTCCCCAAGGAGGATCCCATCAACAAGCGATTGGGGAGGTTTGAAAGACAAAGACTTACAATCAACCAAGAAGTTTTGTCACAATTACAGTTGCTCAACAAGGTGGGGAAAATATTGGTGTCTTTCCTCCTTTTTCCAAAGCTGTTTCAAGTGGGTCAAACCAAGTAAAAAAAAACTGGGTAACCTTCACTGTGAATAGAATGTCTGCAGTAAAACTTCTATAATTTTCTTAGGCAGATAAGCATGCTTCGTTTGTATTGACCAAGGTTTCCCTTCTGATACAGTCATGCTGAACCCTGTTGTCAGCTGATCCAAAATGAGTTATGGGCTGATTATTATTTAGGACACAAATCATTGCCATTTAGTGTCCCTTCGGCAGTTTAATATCACTGTAAAAGTGGTGAGACAGGGCCTCATATGCTGAAGGTTTTGGTGTTAATAGCTTCAGGTTTACTAGTGTTTGTTCTTCAAATATCAAAGAGTAAGGCAATTCGGTTGACCAATCCCTGAGTTCCAATTTGGACTTTTTCCAATGAAATGGAATTAAGACTGGATGGAGGTCCTTTTGGTACAATAGTTAAATAAACTTCATCTTACCTTGATTGGAGTCAGGGGTCTCCCAGAATTGCAGGCTCATACTCTGGGATGTTTTTAATCTGCTTAGAACATGCTTATAATTTCCTCTGTTTAACCTCACTGGGATAGTGGAATTTAGGAAGGAGGTCCAAGGTTTTCAGTTCACATAAAATAATAATGACTGGTCTGATGTGAGCTCATTTATGGATTGATTGATTGATTAAATTTATTTGCTGCCCATCTCACCATGATAATGGCTTGAAAACTGAAGTATTGAAGCATTGCTTTGGTGCAAAAAAAAGTCAGAAATAATAAGGGACAATTTCGAGGGAAATTTACTTAGATTTGGGCATTCGCTTGTAAAAGTGCACTTCATCTGAAAATTCCTTGAATGCGACTGTTTATCTTGCTTGTTAGCTGCCTTAGGACACACTGAGAGGCTACAAATCAAACTAATAATAAATATGAGTGTGTATTTCCCTGTCAGATTGTGTTACCTAATTGTATTCTCTCAACAGAAAGGACCTTGTGTTGGATACCTTGTGCTGAATATCCCTTTCACACATAAGACTCACACTCATGACCCATGTGGTGCACCAAAAGATGCCTGACTCACCCTTATTGAAGGACACATTCCCATGACCTCACCTCCATCTCACCTCACTATAGTTTTAGAAACTAATCAGCCAGTTTTAGTTTTAGTTCACCAGCATGGCAGCCATATAAACTGAACAAATATATATACAAATGAAGAATATCTTTAAGGTTGACAGCCCTTCTTTGTAAGGGAATTTCCCTTTTTCTCTTAACCGGAGATAATTTTGGACTGCTTTCAAAGAGAAGCAGCTTTGGAATGTTTTATGTTCTCCAGAAGAAACCTTTCCAGATCCTACTTTTCAAAAGTTTCTTTCTTCATCATAGTTTTATTCTCATTTAATAAATCCAATGAAATGAAAAATTAATATATATTTTACAATATTCACTCTAACATTTAGTATTTGTGGCTATTTTAAAAACAAGCATTGATGAAGAATGGAGGAATGCGTGTTACTTCCACTATGAGGAGGAACCCATCAGTTGCCATTTAATGGTTAAACCTTTTCTCAATTTCATCCCTCCAGACTTTGTTAAGTAGAAATATACTTTATTTTAAGCTGATAAGTCAGAAGAAAAAGAGAGGAACTGAATGAAGCATCTTCCTGCAATTGTATCTCCTGCAATCATTTGGAAGTGGTCAGAAATTTCATATTTGCCTACGTGAAGCCCAGATGTTCATGTCTACCACCGTCTTACATGGATGGTGAGTCCTGACATATTTTCTTTGGCATTTCTTCTTTTTCTGTTTAGTCTCTGCCTCAGTCTAAATGTGTGGAAAAATGCCATCCTGGATTTGTCAAGCAGGCTCGAGAAGGAGAGCCAGTTTGCTGCTACAACTGCATTCCTTGCCCAGAGGGGACCATCTCCACTCAGGAAGGTGGGTGACACCAGAGGGAAACTTTGATCAATATGCCTCTTAATGACACATTTAAGTTTCATTGTTTTGTTCTTAATTTTCCTGGTGTCCAATTTCTTCCCTAATGGAAGGGAAAAGAACTTGTAGGATGTGCTAGGAGTAGATAGGAAATGGTATAGCATTTCATGCCTTAGCAGGGGGTTGGATTAGATAACATTCTTATTCGAACAAGCCGGCCTGGCCTGATGGGGGATTGGTGGGGTTTTTTATAGTTATTTTAATATTTGTATTTACTGTTTTTAGTGGGCATATATTTAATTCTTTTTTAACTTTTGTAACTCTGTATTTTTATTCTTGCCCTGTTCACCGCCCTGAGTCCTCCGGGAGAAGGGCGGTATATAAATATTATTAAATAAATAAATAAATAAACCTCCAAGGTCCTTTCCAACTTTATTATAATTATTGATATTGTTGCTGTTATTAATCTCTCACTTTCTAGTGTGGATGTTTCTGTCCATTTTTTACTTTCTTACAAATATCTGTATCCTTTGTAACTTTATGAATGATTTTAGATCAATAGGATTTGCATACCTAAATCAACTTAACATTACGGGCCAAAAGAAACATCAATCCATCATTCAATTAATCAGTTAATTTTTTATCAAGATCATTAATCTTTATAAGCTGAAATATCTAATTGGGAAGGACAATGGAGTGAGGAAAGTTGTTGTTGTTAGCTGCGAAGTCGTGTCCGACCCATCGCGACCCTATGGACAACATTCCTCCAGGCCTTCCTGTCTTCTACCATCTTCTGGAGTCCATTTAAGCTCACGCCTACTGCTTCAGTGACTCCATCCAGCCACCTCATTCTCTGTCGTCCCCTTCTTCTATTGCCCTCGATCTTTCCCAGCATTAGGCTCTTCTCCAGTGAGTCCTTCCTTCTCATTAGGTGGCCAAAGTATTTGAGTTTTAGCTTCAGGATCTGGCCTTCTAAAGAGCAGTCAGGATTGATCTCCTCTAGGACTGACCGGTTTGATCGCCTTGCAGTCCAAGGGACTCGCAGGAGTCTTCTCCAGCACCATAGTTCAAAGGCCTCAATTCTTTGGCGCTCAGCCTTTCTTATGGTCCAACTTTCACTGCCATACATTGCAACTGGGAAGACCATAGCCTTGACTATACGCACTTTTGTTGACAGGGTGATGTCTCTGCTTTTTAGTGTGCTGTCTAGATTTGCCATGGCTTTCCTCCCCAGGAGCAAGCGTCTTTTAATTTCTTGGCTACAGTCCCCATCTGCAGTGATCTTGGAGCCCAGGAAAATAAAATCTGTCACTACCTCCATTTCTTCCCCATCTATTTGCCAGGAATTGAGAGGGCCAGATGCCATGATCTTGGTTTTCTTAATGTTAAGTTTCAACCCAAGTTTTGCACTCTCCTTCTTCACCCGCAACAAGAGGCTCTTTAGTTCTTCTTCACTTTCTGCCATTAGAGTGGTATCATCTGCGTATCTTAGGTTGTTGATATTTCTTCCGGCAATCTTAATTCCAACTTTTGATTCATCTAGCCCTGCCTTTCTCATGATGTGCTCTGCATATAAGTTAAATAGGCAGGGCGACAGTATACAGCCTTGCCGGACTCCTTTCCCAATTTTGAACCAGTCAGTGGTTCCGTGTCCAGTTCTCACTGTTGCTTCTTGACCCGCATATAGGTTTCTCAAGAGACAAATAAGATGGTCTGGTACTCCCATCTCTTTAAGAACGTGCCACAGTTTGTTATGATCCACACAATCAAAGGCTTTAGCATAGTCAATGAAGCAGAAGTAGATGTTTTTCTGGAACTCCCTAGCTTTCTCCATGATCCAGCGTATGTTGGCAATTTGATCTCTAGTTCCTCTGCCTCTTCGAAATCCTGCCTGTACTTCTGGTAGTTCTCGATCCACATACTGCTGAAGTCTAGCTTGTAGGATTTTAAGCATGACTTTACTAGCATGAGAAATGAGTGCAATGGTGCGATAGTTTGAACATTCTTTGGCACTGCCTTTCTTTGGAATTGGAATGTAAACTGATCTTTTCCAATCCTGTGGCCACTGTTGAGTTTTCCAAATTAGCTGGCAAATTGAGTGTAGCACTTTTACTGCACTGTCTTTTAAGATTTTGAATAGCTCAGCTGGAATACTGTCACCTCCACTAGCTTTGTTGTTGCTCAGCTTTTCTAAGGCCCACTTCACCTCACATTCTAGGATGTCTGGCTCGAGGTCAGTGACCACCTCATTGTGATTATCTGGAACGTTAAGCTCATTCTTGTATAGTTCTTCTGTGTAATTTTGCCACCTCTTCTTAATCTCTTCTGCCTCTGTTAGGTCCCTGCCATTGTGGTCCTTTATCATGCCCATTTTTGCATGAAACGTTCCCTTCATCTCTCCAATTTTCTTGAAAAGATCTCTGGTCCTCCCTATTCTATTGTTTTCTTCTATTTCTTTGCACTGTTCATTTAAGAAGGCATTCTTATCTCTTCTAGCTATTCTCTGGAATTCTGCATTCAATTGGGCATATCTATGTTTTTCTCCCTTGCCTTTCGCTTCCCTCCTTTCCTCAGCTATTTGCAAAGCTTCCTCAGACAGCCATTTTGCTTTCTTGCATTTCTTTTTCTTTGGGATGGTTTTGGTTGCTACCTGTTGTACAATGTCGCGAACCTCTGTCCATAGTTCTTCAGGCACTCTGTCTATCAGATCTAATTCCTTAAATCTATTTGTCACCTCTACTGTATATTCAACAGGGATCTGATTTAATTCATACCTGAGTGGCCTAGTGCTTTTCCCTACTTTCTTCAGTTTAAGCCTAAACTTTGCAAGGAGAAGCTCATGGTCTGAGCCACAGTCAGCTCCTGGTCTTGTTTTTACCGACTGTATAGAGCTTCTCCATCTTTGGCTGCAGAGCATATAGTCAATCTGATTTCTGTGTTGACCGTCTGGTGATGTCCATGTGTAGAGCCGTCTCTTGGGTTGTTGGAAAAGAGTGTTTGCTATGACCATCGTATTCTCTTGACAAAATTCTATCAGCCTGTGCCCTGCTTCATTTTGTACTCCAAGGCCAAACTTGCCTGTTATTCCAGTTATCTTTTGGCTTCCTACTTTAGCATTCCAATCCCCCATGATGATAAGGACATCATTTTTTGGTGTTACTTTTATAAGGTGCTGTAGGGCTTCATAGAACCGGTCAATTTCATCCTCTTCAGCACTGGTGGTTGGGGCATAGACTTGGACTACTGTGATATTGAATGGTTTGCCTTGGATTCGAACTGAGATCATTCTGTCATTTTGAGGATTGTATCCCAGTATTGATTTTCCTACTCTTTTATTGACTATGAAGGCTACTCCATTTCTTCTGAGGGATTCTTGCCCGCAGTAGTATACCTGATGGTCATCTGAATTAAATTCACCCATTCCTGTCCATTTTAGTTCGCTGATACCTAAGATGTCGATGTTCAGTCTTGTCATCTCTTGTTTGACCACGTCCAGCTTTCCTTGATTCATGGATCTTACATTCCAGGTTCCTATGGAGAAAAAATCTTTACAGCATCGGACTTTCCTTTCACCACCAGACACATCCACAGCTGAGCGTCCTTTCGGCTTTGGCCCAGTCGCTTCATTCTTTCTGGCGCTACTAGTACTAGCCCTCTGCTCTTCCCCAGTAGCATATTGGACGCCTTCCGACCTGAGGGGCTCATCTTCCAGCGTCATATCGTTTTGCCTTTTGGTACTGTCCATAGGGTTTTCATGGCAAAGATACTGGAGTGGGTTGCCATTTCCTTCTCCAGTGGATCACGTTTTGTCAGAACTCTCAGCTATGACCTGTCCGTCTTGGGTGGCCCTGCACGGCATAGCTCATAGCTTCATTGAATTACGCAAGCCCCTTCGCCACGACAAGGCAGTAATCCATGAAGGGGGTGAGGAAAGTAACTGAGTTTAAACATTCTTGGGATAAACACATGCCCATCATCTGAAAATAATAAATAAATAAAATATTAAATAAATAAGAAAACAAAAAAGTTAAAGGACCAGAATTGATGGAGCACTAGCTCTTTTTCTGCCATCACTTTCTGTTTCTATGTTTTTATCCCATACTCATGGAGTTGCTCTTGAAAAACACCTTGAATTTACAGATGGTCCAGAATGCAAAGCCATGCATGATATTGGGTTTCCTTATGTTCTTCCACAGAACACCCATATGGTGCTGGCTGCACAGGCTCCCAGTTTCTTACCAAATGCAAATAAATTCAATTTTCAAACCCTACATGAGACAAAACAAGAGTATCTGCAGGGCCTCCTCTCCTTGAGGATATCTGCTTGTCCTACCAGAGCAGATGTAATTGACATGCAAAAGATCTGTTCCCTAAAACATTGCCACTTTATGGGTCCTCACAATTGCCTTTTCTGGTGCAGTTCCTGCTCTATTGAAATCCAATAGGCCCCCATCTGCTTAAACCTCTGGAGAGTTGCTACTTCTCTCAGATATTTGGGATAAGTTAAGGTCAGTGCAAGATAAGAATCTGGTGTATTATCTCATAGAAGGGAAGGTGTACCAGATATTTCTTCTTTTAATTTTATTGTGTTGTTTTTGTTTCATTAGTTTTTTTATATTGGGGATTTTTTTTGGCTGGACTATAAGAATATACCATGTACTGAGGCTTTCCTGTCTCTCAGTATCACATATCATCAAAAAGGTTTTTTTGAAATTTTAAAGATTATAAAAGAAATGTTACATTGTTTTCTCAGATATCAAAAAATGCACCAAGTGCCCAGATGATCAATATCCAACCAAGAACCGAGTCGAATGTATTAAAAAAAAAATAACCTTCCTGTCCTATGAAGAGCATCTGGGCATCATCCTCATTTCCTTTGGTCTACTCTTGTTCCTAACCACAGGACTTGTTTCAATCATATTCCTTAAATACCTAGAAACTCCCATTGTCAAAGCCAACAACCGGGACCTCTCCTTCATCCTCCTGATCTCCCTCCTGCTTTGCTTCTTGTCCTCCTTTCTCTTCATTGGCCGACCAAGAAAAGCCACCTGTCTTCTCCGACAAACAATGTTCAGCATTGTCTTCTCAGTAGCTGTGTCTTCTGTGTTGTCCAAAACTATCATGGTGGTGCTGGCCTTCCTGGCCTCAAAACCAGGGAACAGGATGAGGAGATGGTTGGGGAAGAGCTTGGCCAACTCCATCATCCTTTCTTGTTCTGGTGTCCAAATGTTTATCTGTGTCATGTGGCTAGGAGTTTCTCCACCATTCCCTGATTCTGACCCTCACTCCCTGTCTGGAGAAATCATCCTTCAATGCAACGAAGGCTCTGTCACCATGTTTTATATTGTCCTCAGCTACATGGGCTTCCTTGCTACCATTTGCTTCTCTGTGGCTTTCCAGGCCAGGAACCTGCCTGGGGCCTTCAATGAAGCCAAACTGATCACCTTCAGCATGCTGGTCTTCTGCAGTGTCTGGATCTCCTTCCTGCCCACTTATCTGAGCAGCAAAGGAAAATCTATGGTGGCCGTGCAGGTTTTCTCCATCTTGTCTTCTGGTGCTGGGCTGTTGGGTTGCATCTTCTTCCCCAAGTGCTACATTATTATCCTGAGGCCAGATCTAAATACTAAGGAACATCTAATGGTAACAGCAGGGACCTGATAATGAAATGGTTTCTTATGCTCATAACATTTGATTATTGATTGCAATTGTTGTTGGTTTATATGCTTCATTTTCCTCTAGTTGACAGTTTGGTTATTTACAATTCAAGGAAATAAAAGTAGTTAGATTAATAAAATTAAAATCTAACATAATCATCAAATAATAAAATTAATTAATAATTAATATTTGTGGTTTTTAAACTGTTAGTAGCCCTTCTTTTCATCAGCACATAGATTAGCTAACATTTGGCTTAAGCAACCCTTTAAAAGAGGAGACATATGAACAAAGTCCTGGGCTTTGGACTGCTTTAAGCTTTGTAGGTATATGCATGGTTAATTACGAAGTTCTCAACCTCATCTCTTTCATGATTCTTTCAGAATTGGTATTTCACTGATTGTATTGGGAGGAGAATGGTTAGTCTCTAGAAGCTGCAATGTTGCAACTTCAACAGCTCTAATTGGATTTGGTGCTTCTTTCACCCTTCTCATGGCTTCCTCTGTTAGCCTCCTGTTCCAGCTTCTCTGGGCTGAGGTGCTGAGCAGACTTTCCTCCTTCTGGTGAGGAATCCTCTTTAGCAGACATCTGTATAGCCTGTGCCTTTCTGACACAGTTGGCATACAGGTATCTTTGTCACTTCTAAGTTGTGTGACTGCCCTAGCACTACTGTTCATTATTGCCAGTTTCTCTGGTGTGTGTGTGTGGGGAATTAAAGACCTGTGGTTGGTATGTGACCTTTGCTGATTGTCAGAGAATTTTTTTTCTAAAAAAAACCCTCCCTCTTGATTCCCTCATTGTCCCCTAATGTTCAATATCCCACTTCTATCACCAGATAATAATGGAAAAGGTGTCCTCAGGGTCAAACTTTCTCCTTGTCTGAGCTACTTCAGTTCTGAAGAATCCCACCTATAGGGGAGCAGCTACCGGCCAATTTGGTCTCCTTGCTCCCTCCATTCCTACCCTCCAGTCCTCTGGGGAACTAGAAAAGTATTGAAGGGAAAATCCTCATCCACCTTGAAGGCCTGTGGTTAGAGTGCATCCTCTGCCAGTGGACAATGGGGGGAAAAATCTTTTTTCTTAAAGGAGGGAAAAGTCCTCTATTCTGTTGTACTTTCCAGTGTTCAGTATCTTACTACTTGTAGGACCCAGAGCAAATAATGAACTCCTACTGCAGTGCCTGGAGGAACGTTGTCCATAGGGTCACGATGGGTCAGACAAGACTTCGCAGCTAAACAACAAAAACAACTGCAGTGCTTATTTTCATGCTCTGGTGAGATAACCTCAAATAATATTCCACACAAAACAAAGTGATGGACTTATATTTATGCATCTCAAAATTGCAGAAGAGACTAACGGAGAAGTAACAAACATATTGATAGGTAAAGGATGTCAATTCTGCCTGTTTTCCTTCAGGGATGGAGGGAGGGTCTAAGGCAGGGGTGTCAAACTGGCAACGTCACGTGATGTGTCATGATGTAGCTCGACTTTTTTCCCATTACCAGCAATGAGGTGGTCACAGTTTCAGCATGATGCATCTGGCCCATGGGCCGGCAGTTTGACACCCCTGGTCTAAGGCAAAAAAAGCAATCAAGCAATAAAACAGGGAAGAAAACATAAATCAAAAGTCTCCCTCATTTTGACCTCAAGAAGGTCAACATATGTAGTATCCCTGTCCTGGGAGAATGTATGAAGTGGGTCATCATGTAAAGTTGCCATCTGGTTTATATATTTTTGGCATGGCACATTTGACCAATATAGCAGTTCTCCTTCATTCACCTGGCTTACTGGTTTATTTACCTGTAAATCTGCTATGGGCAAGTCAATGCAGTCTCTTTACACACAGGAGTGAAAACTTGTTATAGGATCTTTGGAGGTTCAAGGCTACCCAGCATGGTGACATTTGCAATACAAGTCCTCAATCTGGATTGTGATCCTGGCTTGTGAAAGAAGGCACATCTTAGATTTTGCCTAGTTCTTAGGCTGTCAAGAAAAGCCAAGCTGCTATTTATGCCCAAAGGATCTTGTTTGTGGTTGAATTATTACCCCCTGTAGATAGGGCTCGCAACTTGGGAGTCCTCCTAGATTCATGGCTTACTTTGGAAGACCACATAGTGGCTGTGACTAGGGGGGCTTTCGCCCAGGTCCGCCGGGTGCGCCAGTTGCGGCCCTATCTAAGCCGGGATGATTTATGCACGGTCACTCATGCGCTCGTGACCTCTCGTCTGGACTACTGCAATGCTCTCTACATGGGGCTGCCCTTGAAGACCACCCGGAGGCTCCAACTGGTACAGAATGCAGCCGCGAGAGTTGTGTTGGGAGTCTCCCGATACTCCCATGTTACACCTCTGCTCCGTGAGCTGCATTGGTTGCCAGTTGTCTTCCGGGTGAGATTCAAGGTACTAGTAATGGTATTTAAAGCCCTACATGGCAGGGGTCCGGAGTACCTCAGGGAACACCTGCTGCAGGCATCAATCTCCCTGCGCCCTGTGCGTTCCCACAGAGAGGGTCTCCTCAGGGTGCCACCGATCAGAGAATGTCGATTGGTGGCCCCCAGGGGGAGATCCTTCTCTGTGGGCGCTCCGGAACTATGGAATCAGTTACCAGTAGAGCTCCGGATGGCGCCCGATCTTCGCTCCTTTCGTCGCGATCTGAAGACGTTTTTGTTTGTACATGCCACCTGATGGGGGATTGGTGGGGTTTTTTATTCTTGTATTCTTAATATTGTATCTTTGGGGTTTTATTATTGTAACATATCAATTGTTTTAAAATCAGGCAATTATTTAATTTCCTTTTAATATTTGTAACTTTGTATTTTATTCTTGCCCTGTGAACCGCCCTGAGTCCTCAGGGAGAAGGGCGGTATAGAAATATTATTAAATAAATAAAATAAAATAAATAAATAAAACACAATAAGAAAAGTTAAAACACATTAATAAAACCCAACCCCATCCCATCAGGCCAGGCCAACTTGTTCAAAGAGGTAAGTCTTTAGATCGCGCCGGAAGGAGCGAAGGTCGGGCACCATCCGGAGCTCAACCGGAAGATGGTTCCATAAATCCAGCGCACCCACAGAGAACGCCCTCCCCCTGGGGGCCACCAGTCGGCATTCTTTGACCGGTGGCACCCTGAGGAGGCCCTCTCTGTGGGAGCGCACTGGGCAGAGGGAAGTTGATGCTGGCCACAGGTGTTCCCTAAGGTATTCCGGACCCATGCCATGTAGGGCTTTGTAGGTCATTACCAACACCTTGAATCTCACCCGGAAGACAACTGGAAGCCAATGCAGCTCACGGAGCAGAGGGGTAACATGGGAGTATCGGGAAACTCCCAACACAACTTTCACGGCTGCATTCTGTACCAGTTGGAGCCTCCGAGTGGTCTTCAAGGGCAGCCCCATGTAGAGAGCGTTGCAGTAGTCCAAACGAGAGGTCACGAGCGCGTGAGTGACCGTACGTAAGGCATCCCAGTCTAGATAGGGCCGCAACTGGCGCACCAGGCGGACCTGGGCGAAGGCCCCCCTAGTCACAGCTACTATATGGTCTTCTAAAGAAAGCTGTGAAACTAGGAGGACTCCCAAGTTGCAAGCCCTATCTACGGGGGGTAATAACTCACCCCCCATAGAAAGAGATGGGATATCCTGAATATCCCGAGATGCCGGTACGCACAGCCACTTGTCAGGGTTGAGTTGAAGCCTGTTCCTCCCCATCCAGACCCGAACCGCCTCCAGGCAGCGGGACATCACGTCGAGTGCATCACTGGGGTGGTTTGGGGTCGAAATGAAAAGCTTACTGATTATCAGCATACTGATGATACCCAACTCCAAAACCACGAATGATCTCACCCAGCGGTTTCATGTAGATGTTGAACAGGAGAGGCGAGAGGACCGACCCCTGAGGAACTCCACAAGCGAGAGGCCTCGAGGTCGACCTTTGCCCCCCTGCCAACACCAACTGCGAATGTCCTAGGAGATAGGAGGAGAACCACTGAAAAACCGTGCCTCCCACTCCCAATCCCCTGAGACGCCGCAGCAAGATACCATGGTCGATGGTATCGAAAGCCGCTGAGAGGTCTAATAGGACTAGGACAGAGGAATATCCCCTGTCCCGAGCCCTCCAGAGATCATTCACCAGCGCGACCAATGCCGTCTCCATGCTGTACCCGGGCCTGAAGCCCGATTGGTACGGGTCTAGATAATCCGCTTCATCCAGAACCAGAGAGAGCTGATGCACCACCACGCTCTCAACAACCTTCGCAAGAAAGCGAAGGTTGGAGACTGGACGGAGGTTATTTAACACAGCTGGGTCCAAGGCAGGCTTCTTGAGGAGAGGTCTCACCACCGCCTCCTTCAAGGTGGCGGGGAAACTACCCTCACTCAAAGAGGCAGATATAACCGCCTGGAACCAGCCTCGTGTCCCCTCCCGAGCTGCATAAACCAGCCAGGAAGGGCACGGGTCCAATAAACATGTGGTGGAGCTCAGCCTCCCCATAATCCTGTCCACTTCCTCTGGAGTTACAGGATCGAACTCCTCCCAGATAACATTGACAAGACCACCCGTGTCCTGATCGTCGGACTCTGCCCAGTCCGAGCAATTTTGTCCAACAGATGTTGAGTAAACTCCTCGGCACACCCCTGCAAGGGTTCCTCACTCACCTCCTGATTAAGGAGGGAGAGGGTCACCCTAAACAGGGCGGCCGGGCGATTATCTGCGGACGTGATAAGGGTAGCGAAGTAATTAGACCTCGCCACCCTTATCGCCGCGAGATAAGACCTAATATGGGTTCTTAGTCGCAATCGGTCGGATTCAGATCGGCTGGATCTCCAACTGCTCTCTAGACCCCGTCTCTGACGCTTCATCTCCCGGAGCTCCGCGGAGAACCATGGAGCCCACTGGGATCTGCGCCGGGTCAGGGGCCGCAAGGGTACAACTCAGTCAAGTGCCTCCGTGGCCGTCCTTTCCCATGCTTCCACTAAGGCATCTGCCGAGCTGTGAGCAGAGGAGGCAGGTGGGGACCCCAGCGCTGCCTGGAACCTATCAGGGTCCATTAAGCTCCTGGGGTGGTACCATCTAATCGGCTCCACACACCCACGGCGGGGAGTGGCAAGATGGAAGACCAGCTGCAGGAGATGATGATCGGTCCATGACAGGGGCATAAGAGTTGGGGAGCCCGCACCAAGATCATCTAACCACCGTCCAGATAAGAAAACGAAGTCAAGGGTGTGGCCTCCCACATGAGTCGGTCCATAAATTACTTGTGTCAGGTCCATGGCCGTCATGGAAGCCATGAACTCCCGAGCTAACTCAGATGATCCTCCCAGGGATGGTAGATTGAAGTCACCCAAAACTATAAGTTTGGGGAACTCAATCACCAACCCCGAGAGGATGTCGAGAAGCTCAGGCAGGGCTGCTGCTGCGTGACTAGGCAAAAGGTACACCAGCAGCAAGCTCAACTGCGCCCTAGGACCACATCTCAGGAAGAGAGACTCACACCCGACTATCTGGGAAACGGTGGCCTCCCGCAGACACAAGGTCTCCCTAATGACAACCGCCACTCCCCCGCCCCTACCCTGAGCCCGAGGCTGGTGTAGCACCTGGAAACCTGGTGGGCAAAGTTCAATCAGAGGAATACCACCCTCTGGGCCCAACCAAGTCTCTGTGATGCAAGCCAGGTCCGCATGCTCACCCTCGACCAGATCCCGGACAAGAGGAGCCTTATTAACAACGGACCTGGCGTGCAAGTACACCAACTGGAGCTCAGGTGGCTGCACATCCTCGCTCCCGGGACCTCGGGGCAGAAGCAGACGGTCGGAGTGCCTCACTGCTTGTAGACAGCAGGGAGGCCCTCCCGGATGTCGATACGGCCCTCTGTTCATACACCTGCTGCCATTCCCTACTGTCGTGGGAATAGGTAGTCCCACGACCCGCTCCGGAGCTCTGGAGGCAACCGACCCCCGCTCCCCCCTCCCGCGATCAATCCCGGACCTGGCCTGAACAACGGTTGATGGACCACCCCCCATTTCCAAACAACCACAAGAAATTCCCACCCTCCTCCCTAACCCCACAAAAAATTTAACTAAAATGCTAACCAGGGGCCTCTTATTAAATTTATATCAGAGGCCCCTGCCCCTGCCCAGCCATCTCTCAGGGTCCCAACAGTCGGGCCCTTCATTGAGATTATAAGTGGCTAGAAAGGCGGGTCGCACCCAGGAAGGGGGGGCACCCCTGAGGGCGAACAAGTCCGTGCTAGTATAACAAAGATGAGGCATAAGGAGCAAATCCAGGGGAAGGCAGTCCCATATCAATTGATTAGGAGGATCTAAAACAGAGGGTAAGTGGGTGTCCAGACCATCAGCCCAGCTTCACTGCCACTCAAGCTGGGTGAACCCCCAGAACAGGCCGACCACCATCCTCTCACGACGGTCACGGCTCTGTTCCCGGGGGTGGTCTGGAACACACACTCTGGGTAGGGCATACCCCATAGAGCTCTCACCTCTAGGGGCAGCAGATGTAAGTTTAAGCCACCCTCTCACCGTGGCTTATACCCAGGTTCCTCTGAGTCCTTTGGGGATGATATGCAGGAGAGACAGGCAGATGTTCGTGCAAGGCAAAAGTATGATAATGGCCGGCCACTCAAGACGCCACTGCAGTTCCTCCGCCGCTCCACCATTCCAGGTGTTATTCCCAGCCGCAACTCCATGGGCCCCCAATTATCCACTGGTTGGGGCCTTCCAGAGCACGGCCTTCCAAAGTGTGGCTCCTCCGGGCCTGCTAGACTCTTCCAGGCCCCGTCGAGCACCATCGGCACCAATAAGCTGTTAATAGGTGCCACATAGAATAGTTAACTGGCTAGACTCTACCTAATAAACATTGTTTATTGCTGTGATGTCACTGCTGCTCTCCCACCCTTGCTGTCTGCTAGGAAGCCTTCGCCCTCAAAGAAACCTTTTCCAACCAAGCCTGAGGCTGCCTGAGCTGAATTGGGTAGGGGGCTCCACCGGCCTACCTCTTTTCCAGCACACCCTCCAGCCCTTGACAGGAAGGGACAACCACCTCCGGCAGCCCTCCTGGCCTTCCAGGACTCCAACTTCATTGGCCTGAACACAGCCTTCATGAGGACTTGAAACTCGCTCTCATGATCAGGATTGGAGTTTTCCTGCCAGTTCTACACAGAGCAACTAGTTTTTTTAAAATAAAATCTGCCCATGTTTAGCAAATTGGAGTCCACTCAGCTGGTTTTGAAAGACTGTAGCCAGACTCAGGAAGGCCCACAACCTCAGCCGGCTATGTTTGAATGTTATCAGAAAGACCATACGTGGTTTTCCAGAAGTGGTTTGAAATTTTCTCTTTCCCAGGGCTCTGAGAGGTTGGCTGGCCCAGGTTTACCCAGCTGTCTTTGTGCCCAAGGCAGGAGTAGAACTCATGCTTTCCTGGTTACTACTCTGATTCCTTGACCACTATACCAGACTGGCTCTGATTTTAGCCATACAACCCACTTAACCTGGTCACCTCACCAATGGCTGAATTCACATTTGCAACCTTTAATCATGGTTTATTTTTGTAGGCTGAACCAATGAATCAGTGAATTATGAATATTAATTTAGCAGGGACTAGCTGAGCAATCATTTATAACAGAAAGAAGCTGGAGACACTTCTTGTAAGGGCCACATTCACACAACATACTTCAGCAGGCTGGGGAAACATTTTTTGCAGACACCCAACTTTGGGCAAAAAGACAGCTCTAGGTGCAGCCTTCTGAAAGCCTGTAACAAACCATGGATGACCACAGCCACATCTCCTCCACTTCCCTGGCCTCTCACCTGTGGGAAACCCACCAAGTGGGTGGCTGAATTTCCAACTGAGGTTTCCTCCCCTCTGGGGGTACAAGTAGACTTCAGTGACACAGGGCAGGCAACATCATGGGTGAGAGAAGACTTCTTACACATCAAACTGGCATTCAAAAGCAACATCCAGAATGGGAGCCACTGAAGATCTGGTAGCCAGGCAGTGAGAGTGGAAGCTGAGGACAATACAGTGGGACAACTTTCAAATAATGGACGTAGGTTATTGCTCCTCATTGTAAGGATGGACCTGTCCATCCCATCAGCTCCCCCTGTCACTCAAACCCCCAGTTATCCCTTCTAGGCCAAGCTGTATATATTAACAGGTAAGAAAAATAATCAACAATTGACCAAAATATAAGCACATGGAAGTCTTCTAGGGAGGACAAATAAAGCCTCAGAGTTGGGAATGTCAAAGGAGCCTCAAAACATAACCAGAGGATTTGCCACCAGGTCCCCCTAAACCAACTTCCGGGTGGTTGTGGCAAGAAATCAGGTCACACCATCCACCACACTGCGGGTGCTGCCACCATCTCAACTGCAGACCTAACAGCACAACTGTTTTATTTAAACCAAGAAACGTCAAAATTTAATGGCTGTCATTGTGTCAGTATGGAAAGACAACACAGAAAGGGTCCAGGAAACTTTCTCTCTGTGCCAATGGTGCTATCCCAGGCTGTCACTTTCCTACCTCTTAGCTGGCTCTCATGCAAAAAATGATCTTTCTAGAACAGATGGCAAATGAAATTTCACTTCAGTTACAAGGAATTATAAAATCAGCACCAAATTAGAATTAATACATGGAGATCTCATTGAAAAGAAAATCCCAAACTCTTAACATTAGGCTGGGTTCAAGGATACTGAGTGCTTCAAAAAGCAACCCCCCTATCATTTTTGGAAGCTGCAAAAGGATACGGTGTGGGAAAGCTTCAAGATGTTGCAGATAGACAGACAGAGGACAATGGTGTTGGAGGGGATCAAGTCACAGTCTCATCGGTTGCTGCAGGAGGCCAGAAGATGACGCGTGCCGCCCTAAGAAGAGCGAGACGAGAGCAAGAGCAAGACCAGCAGAAAGTTATGGAATCTTCAAAGTGTGCTTACAGTGAAGATGTAGGAGGAGAGCGGTCTAAAGAAGTTTTGGGGGTCATGACAGAGGTGCTCCAAAAGTTTTGGGGCGTTAAGATTGCTGATTAAATTTTTAGATTAGAATGTCAATGGAGTAAAATTATTATAGAGGAGAAAGAAAGTTTTTTTTTTAATATTTTACACAATTTAAGATTGATGTTATTTGCTTGCTAGAAAAGTATATTAGGGTTATGGACTTAAAGTATGTGTTGAACTAAGAATGGGTATGTAAGCTCCTAATTAACAACAAGTTGTCTTAGAGATTGCCTAAATCTTTTTTTTATATACTCTTTTTATTTGAACTTTTATTTGAACTTAAGGATGATTTGGAACTGCGAGACATTTGGCGTGATACATGCAAGAACTATTTTTGATCATAGTTTAGTTTGGTCGGAGATTATTAAGATTAACAGAGATAGGCGCTTTTGGCGCGTAACTGAGAATTTGTTTGGAAATTAGAGAAAGGTGGGAGAATGCAAATAGCAGGTGAAAGTTTTTTTTCTTTTCTTTTTTTTTGAAATTAATATGAATAAGGACTGGGATTAAGAAAATTTATTTTGAGTAAAGCTCTTTTTCTGTTTTCCTCTTTTTCTTTTCTACTTTATTTGTAATATTAATATTGTTTGTACTCATTTTATATGAGCTAGAGAGAGATAGAATTTATAGTTTATTGTTGATAACATAGGGGTGTTTATGTTTGTTTTTCGATTTTATGCCCTGTATTTAGCTCTGGGAAGTCGGGGGGGGGAGGAGGGAGTGGGGGAGAGGGATAGGGAGGGTTGGATAGGGGTGGGGGAGGGGGGGATTAAAGTCAAAATGTATTGTAAAACTTTTTAAATTAAAAAAAAAAGGATACTGAGTGCTTCCATGGAGATTTATTTATTTATTTATTTTATTTGTTTCGATTTATATACCGCCCTTTTCCTGAGGGACTCAGGGCGGTTTACAGTGCAAATTAAAACAGTGCAATGTACAAATTAAAATAAAATTAAATTAATAGCCCCAAAAGAGTTTAAAATTTAAAACCTTAAAATCCCTCAGTCCAGGTCAGCGAACTCAAATAGCCAGGTTTTTAGGTCCTGGCGAAACGAGCGAAGGTCAGGGGCGATCCGGAGTTCCACAGGCAGTTGATTCCATAGGGCAGGCGTGCCCACCGAGAACGCTCTCCCCCTGGGGTCGCCTACCGGCACTCCCTGACCGGCGGGACCCTGAGGAGGCCCTCCCTGTGGGAGCGCACAGGACGATGGGAAGTGGATGCTGGCAGCCGGTGCTCCCTAAGATAATCTGGACCCATGCCATTTAGGGCTTTATAGGTCATTACCAGCATAGGCAGCACTAGAGTTAAGTGTTGCCAACCTAGAATGACACCAAACTCCATAACTCTGGGTGACCTTCCCTAGCAGCCTCTGGAGGCAAGAGACCCCATTAAAGGACAGCAGAAGTCACTTTCCTGGCTGTTGAACTATCTCAATCCAGCACGGTTTTCTGGACATGTCTTAACAGGAAGTACTAAGACCACTACAGAACACTGCCCCAAGGGGTGTATCTGTAACTTGTCTCTAACGTGCTTTTCTCCAGCTACTCCTCCTTACATGGAAGAAGTTCAGGGTCCCAAGAGCAGAAGCTGCTTCTCACTGCAATCATCCCCATCCCTGTCTCTGAGACCTCTTCTCCTGTGTCTCCAGTGACTGCCTTTGATGTAAACATCAGACTGAAGCAACATGGAAGGGATCTTGCCTCAGAAAAGGATAAATATCACAGCTTATGCTTTTTGTGGCTCACATCACAAGACAGACAGGAACTGTGCTCTTGAACATATTTTCTCTCTCTTTCAGGTGAATCTTGGCTTCTCTGTTTGAATCAGGAAAGCCACTGGATATTTCATCCTGTCAGAATGCTTTGAATTCTAATTCTTTTTTTAGAAAGAGGAAGGAAATTTATTCCACCCCATGAATTATGGATCTCTTATGGATCTCCTGCTTCTGCTTCTGATCCTGCTGGTGTCCCAGCAAGTTTCTGGGAAGCTGAGAATGAAGTGCCCACTGAATTTGGACCACCAGGATGGAGAAAAGCCATGGAGCTATTATAGGCCAGGAGATCTTCTCATTGGTATAGTCTTCTCTGGATCACGAATAGCACCTGCAACATTACCTTTCAACATGGCTCCTTCTAGTCAGATTCACTTGTAAGTCAAGCAATGGAGTTTCATTTCCTCCATTTGCAGTTCTAACACTCTTATTTATTCTTTTTGTTTGACTTACACTTATATTGCAGGATCTGACAAATATTTTGAATCCTTTTGATTAACACAGCCTCTCTCTTTTGCCTTATTTTCTGAGAGTAGAAATGAAACCTGAAATACTTTATTTTCCTCTCTCTGATCAATCCTAAATTCATGACTGGAATACTGACTTTGGTTGAAAGTAATGGTTGAAATGGTTTTAATTTCCTATGCCCAACCATTTCCGTATTCTTATAACCGATTGCTTTGCAATGTCTGATTTTTAAAGGAATAGAAGATGACTTGTTTTTAGAACAGCTTCTCTGGGTTATTTATCAAAAATCTCTTTCCTTTAATGGTGGTTCTTCTTTAATGACTGAATTATTCTGGATGATGGATATTAGTACTGCTAAAAATAATTAAGTTTCTCATTTGTTAAACCTTTTTGAGGACTATCCCCAACCTCAACACTAACAATATTGAAGGTTGATAGGTGACTATCGTTTGCCTCTACTTTTGGATCAATATTGGCTTATGTTTCAGCTAGTTTGTACAGAAAAAAAATGATTAAATGGAGAAACAGCTGCTGTTGATGATACTAATATTTACATCATCATGATTTTACACTAGTTTATCCTTTGGAAAGCTACTATTACTACCCATGATTTTCAATATTGAAATGATGGAGAATCCCCAGCTCCTGCACAATCTCACACTTGGCTACAACATCCAGGACAATTATATTAACATCCTCGGTACTTCAGATGCCTTGCTGGACATGCTCTCTACTGGAGAAGCCAATGTTCCCAACTACAGCTGTGGATGGAAGGACAAGCTTTTGGCTGTTGTTGATTCAGCTGACAGAGACAGCTCCCTCCAGATGTCAACATTAGCAGGCACCTACAAAGTCCCACAGGTTTGTGTTTGTTCTTCATTTTCTGTAAAGTGAGTAAGGTGTTGGTGTGTAAGTGATAGATCCAACCATATATTCTCTACGTAATTCAAGATTATTTTGAATAATAATAATGATCAGTCTATACTTGGAAAGGCACTTCCAAGAAATGGCACCAAGTTAATACACCCATCTCATCACAAAAGCCTCTTTCTCCCAAACAGCCCATATCATCTCTGTTTCCGAAAACCTTTGTGAAGTGTAGGCGCAGGGCTGCAGATCCTCCCTAAGGTGTTTTTGTGGGAGGACTGTGGCCACAGTGACATGACTAGCATCAGCTTGGATGACGGGTCGGCAACCCGCAGCTCTGGAGTCCTCCTTTGCCATTTGCAGAGAGAGAGGCACTTGTGCTTCTCTTCTCTTCTCTTCTCTTCTCTTCTCTTCTCTTCTCTTCTCTTCTCTTCTCTTCTCTTCTCTTGATTGGCCCTGTGCCCAGGCGCCCTGGTCAATGGAACCAGGGACCAGATGCATCCTGTCGGCCCAAGGGTGTGGCTGGCTGATGAGAGCAAAGCAGCTTGAAATAGCTATACCAGTCTCCCTTTAATTCTTTGTTAGCAATCCAAAATTCACACACACACACACACACACACACACACACACACACATATTAAATAAATTTGGATTGCTGACAAAGAATTAAAGGGAGACTGATATAGCTATTTTAAGCTTCTTTGCTCTCAACAGTTAGCCACACCCTTCTGAGATTCGAACCTGGGCTGCTTCACATGTTAGGCAGTTGTTTTAACCTCTAGGCAACAGCCTCTTTCTCACTTTGTCAGCTTCATTAGGGAGGGAAGACTCTCTCTCTCTCTCTCTCTCTCTCTCTCTCTCTCTCACACACACACACACACACACACACACACACAATAAATTTGAATTGTTGACAAAGAATTAAAAGGAACTAGCTATTTCAAGCTTCTTTGCTCTCATCAGTCAGTGCTCAAAACACTCAAGACATATATAGGCACACAGCCATCACTCAGCTGCAAACAATAACTCCATCATCCAATCAGGATGTAACAACACAGCCAACCAATCCGCTTACAGCAACAAAGCCAGCACCACACACAACCCCACCAATATACATACATACATACATACATACATACATACATACATACATACATACTGTGGAAGCCTGGGAAAGGGCGGCCACTGAGGCACTTGACCGAGTTGTACCCTTGCGGCCCCTGACCCGGTGCAGATCCCAACGAGCTCCATGGTTCTCTGCAGAGCTCCGGGAGATGAAGCGTCGGAAACGGGACCTAGAGAGCTGTTGGAGGTCCAGCCGATCCGAATCCGACCGATTGCGACTAAGAACCTACATTAGGTCTTATCTCGCAGCGATGAGGGCGGCAAGGTGTAATTACTTCTCTGCCCTCATCGCGTCCGCAGATAATCGCCCGGCCGCCCTGTTTAGGGTGACCCGCTCCCTTCTTAATCAGGAGGTGAGGGAGGAACCCTTGCAGGGTCGTGCCGAGGAGTTTGGTCAACATCTGTCGGATAAAATCGCTCGGATTCGGACCGGTCTGGACTCCAACTGGGCAGAGTCCGACGATCAGGACACGGGCGGTCTTGTCGATGTTATCTGGGAGGAGTTTGATTCTGTGACCCCTGAGGAAGTGGACAGGATTATGGGGAGGTTGAGCTCCACCACATGTTTATTGGACCTGTGCCCTTCTTGGCTGGTCTATGCAGCTCGGGAGGGGACACGAGGCTGGTTCCAGGCGGTTATATCTGCTTCTTTGAGTGAGGGTAATTTCCCCACCGTCTTGAAGGAGGCGGTGGTGAGACCTCTCCTCAAGAAGCCTGCCCTGGACCCAGCTGTGTTGAATAACTTTCGTCCGGTCTCCAACCTTTGCTTTCTTGCGAAGGTTGTTGAGAGTGTGGTGGCGCATCAGCTCCCCCTGGTTCTGGATGAAGCGGATTATCTGGACCCATCCCAATTGGGTTTCAGGCCTGGGTACAGCACGGAGACGGCATTGGTCGCTCTGGTGAATGATCTCTGGAGGGGACATTCCTCTGT
This sequence comes from Vipera berus, assembly GCF_964194415.1. NCBI lineage: Eukaryota > Metazoa > Chordata > Lepidosauria > Squamata > Viperidae > Vipera > Vipera berus. Next base: position 289,536,096 of record NC_138203.1, on the reverse strand, counting down.
CCTAGTCCTATTAGACCTCTCGGCGGCTTTCGATACCATCGACCATGGTATCCTGCTGCGGCGTCTCAGGGGATTGGGAGTGGGAGGCACAGTTCTTTGGTGGTTCTCCTCCTATCTCCTGGGACGCTCGCAGTCGGTGTTGGCAGGAGGGCAGAGGTCGACTCCGAGGGTTCTCATTTGTGGAGTTCCTCAGGGGTCGGTCCTCTTGCCTCTCCTGTTCAACATCTATAAGAAACCGCTGGGTGAGATCATTTGTGGTTTTGGAGTTGGGTATCATCAGTATGCTGATGATACCCAGCTTTTCATTTCGACCCCAAACCACCCCAGTGATGCCCTCGACATGATGTCCCGTTGCCTGGAGGCAGTCCGGGTCTGGATGGGGAGGAACAGACTTCAGCTCAACCCTGACAAGACTGAGTGGCTGTGCATTCCGGCATCCCGGGACATTCAAAATATTCCACCTCTTTCTATGGGGGGTGAGTTTTTACCCCCCCCCCGTGGATAGGGCTCGCAACTTGGGAGTCCTCCTAGATTCACAGCTTACTCTGGAAGACCATATAGTAGCCATGACTAGGGGGGCTTTCGCCCAGGTTTGCCTGGTGTGCCAGTTGCGGCCCTATCTGGACCGGGATGCCCTGTGTACGGTCACTCATGCGCTCGTGACCTCTCGTCTGGACTACTGCAATGCTCTTTACATGGGGCTTCCCTTGAAGACCACTCGGAGGCTCCAACTGGTACAGAATGCGGCCGCGAGAGTTGTCTTGGGAATTTCCCGGTACTCCCACATTACACCTTTGCTCCGCGAGCTGCATTGGTTACCAGTTGTCTTCCGGGTGAGATTCAAGGTTCTGGTAATGGTCTTTAAGTCCCTACATGGCATGCGTCCGGAGTACCTCGGGGACCACCTGCTGCCGGCGTCAACTTCCCTTCGCCCTGTGCGTTCCCACAGAGAGGGCCTCCTCAGGGTGCCCCCGGTCAGAGAATATCGGCTGGTGGCCCCCAGGTGGAGGGCCTTCTCTGTGGGTGCTCCAGCTTTATGGAACCAGCTGCCGGTTGAGCTCCGGACGGCACCGGACCTTCGCTCCTTCCGACGCGGTCTGAAGACCCATTTATTTGAACAAGCTGGCCTGGCCTGATGGGGGAAGTTAGGGTTTTAATTGGGTTTTTATATTGTTACTGTTTTATCTGGGCGATTATTTAATTCTTTTTTAATTTTTGTATTCTCTATTTATATGTGCCCTGTTCACTGCCCTGAGTCCCTCGGGAGAAGGGCAGTATACAAATTTAATAAATACAAATACAAATACAAATACAAATACTGCAGCAGATCAACAGATTGCATCAACAGATGCAATCACACTACATGCTGAAGACACAGCCAGACATAACAATAGAGGGAGAGATCCTGCAACAACTCTTAACAACCATACTTTGCATGACAGCTATACTTCATGAGACAGAGAAGGTCAGCAGATGGAGTAAATAGGGAGAGCAATGGAACTAAAGCTTATCTGTCTCTGTCTCTCTTGCGCGCGTGTTGGAGTGGGGGGCTTTAAGGCTGCAGATTTGAACTGGGCCAGCCAGGGAAAGGGACTTCCTTGCCACGCTTCTCCCAAGGGGCAGGGTGCCCAGAAAGAGAAAGAGAAAGAGAAAGAGAAAGAGAAAGAGAAAGAGAAAGAGAAAGAGAAAGAGAAGAGAAAGAGAAAGAAAGAGAAAGAGAAAGAGAAAGAGAAAGAGAAAGAGAAAGAGAAAGAGAAAGAAAGAGAAAGAAAGAGAAAGAGAAAGAGAAAGAGAAAGAAAGAGAAAGAGAAAGAGAAAGAGAAAGAGAAAGAGAAAGAGAAGAGAAAGAGAAAGAGAAAGAGAAAGAGAAAGAGAAAGAGAAAGAGAAAGAGAAAGAGAAAGAGAAAGAGAAAGAGAAAGAGAAAGAAAGAGAAAGAGAAAGAGAAAGAGAAAGAGAAAGAGAAAGAGAAAGAGAAAGAGAAAGAGAAAGAGAAAGAGAAAGAGAAAGAGAAAGAGAAAGAGAAAGAGAAAGAGAAAGAGAAAGAGAAAGAGAAAGAGCACTCAGAGGCTGGTGGTGTGCAGCAGCAGCTGCAGCTCCTTTGCCTTAGCCCACCCCACCCCTCCCAGCTTAACCACGTCATGCCCAGCCATGCACCACTGTGCTGGGCTTCTCCTCATCTGGCTCTGCTTTGCCAGGCAAGCCTCCCCAACCCTGGCCCCGCTTTGCAGGGCTTTTCCTCATCCGGCTTTGCTTTGCCACACTGTGCCATGCCTTTCTTCACTTGGGCCATGGCGTTCTGTAAGGCTAGCACCCTAGTGTTGTGACTCAGGGCCAGCTTGTGGGTCCGGCAGCCGGCTCAGATGTCTCGGATGACTCAGATGAGGGGGAGGAGGTGTGTGTGGAAGACGAACCGGCTGATGATGGTTTGGAGGCTTCGCAGAGCCCCCAGCCGGGGCCCTCTTCTCAGCTGCGTGAGCCCGATAGTGCGGAGGATGATGACCCACAGCTGGCCCTGTTCAAGGACGCCCGACGCAGGAGGCAGTCGAGCAGGACCAAACAGAGAAAGGCTGTGGGACTCCTCGGGAGGAGGCACAGGGAGGCCACGCCCTGATCTCTAAATAAAAGGAGTGTTTGGGGAAGGGCTGGTTGCTGAAAGCAACCCTTCCGTTTGAGGATTCAAGTTCCAGTGTTTTTGTTTCTTGTTATTTGAGTAATAAATCTTGGCAGACGCTTTCCAGCCTTAGACGCTCTCCAGTCTCTACTGTTTGAACAGGGGTTTGCCTTATTGCAAGGCCGGTAGCAGGCTGGTTCAGAACACCTAGGGCATGCCCAGCCTGTGGGATGAAAGGCACAGAGATGTGATCATGCAGTGGCACAAGCCAAGCATCAGCCGGCTCCCAGTCACTCTCTCCTCCACAGAATTCTTCATTGCTTTTTCAGGTCAGTGAGAGTTTTGGTTCAGAGGCTCTGAGTGATAAAAGTCAATTCCCTTTTTTCCATCCGATGTTCCCCAAAGAAGGGATCCAGTACCCAGGAATTGTCCAAATTCTCCTCCATTTTGGATGGACCCTGATTGGTCTCTTTGCTCCAGACACAGAGAAGGGAGACAATTTCATGAGGACCTTTACTCCTATGCTTGTCAAGAATAGAATTTGTGTTGTTATATCACAACAATTGTCAACAACTGGACATTCTGCATTCCTCAGGGATGCCCTCTCTAAGTGGAGACAGGTCAACATCTTTGTTCACTTCATGGAATTTGATTCCCTTTGGGAAAGAATTCTTCCCTTCCATTCAGCGCTTGAAGGTTTGCCAGGACCCATTGAAGGGAAAATCTGGATCTTGACAATGGTTGGAGTATTTTTAGGGGGAAAGGATAGGTGTCTCAAGCACATCCACAGTATTTGGGGCTTTCCCCTTCAGTTTAAACAGAGTTGGAAAAACGATAATACCTTTAAAAGTGATTTCTTTGTGGAACCTGAATTTCAAACTGAGTATTTTCACTGTTCTGTTTCAAAAGACACCTTTTCTGTCAAAGGCCGGAGACGATGCACCCAGAAAGCACCAGTGGAAACCCAAGAGAAAAAAAATAGGATGCAGATCCAAAATGATGCCTATATCTACAGTGTCTTTAAGATTCTGGCCCATGCCTTTAGTGCCGCATCCAAGCCCCAGAGGAGAAGGAAAAAGGGCGAAGAGAGGTTGGGGGCTCCAAGCCTGCAGCCATGGAAGGTATGGGGTCCCAACAAGGATCCATTAAACTAAATTCCTTTTCAGGGTCTTTTGTGCTCTCTGGGGTTGGTCGTTTAAGGTCCTATCCTACTTATTGGAAGGGTGCTGCATCCTCCCTTCAACAACCAAGTACTTTTTCATATTTGAAAAAAGTTCCCAGACTTTTTCTGATTTTAAGCTCCTGTAAACTAGGACAAGAAACAATGGTTTGAAACTGTTCCAAGAGAGAAGCAACCTGGAATTAAGGAGAAACTTCCTAACAGTGAGGAGAATTAACCAGTGGAACAGTTTGCCTTCAGAAGTTAGTTTCCTATTGAATTTTACTCATGCACCTCTCTGTAACACAAAATCATATTTTTATTTTCTGGAAGCTGTAAGGCCCTTTTATTGAGAGTCTGTGACAGCAAGAGAAGGCAGGCAGAATCTGAAGTTTCCATGTGAAATTGTTAGGTTAAACCCCAATGTTCAAAACTCCTCCCAACTGCCCAGTCCATAGGAGCCATTTCAGAGGTGCAAAGAGGTTGTGAGAACTCTTGAAAGAAACTGCCATAAGATGTTCCCAGGCATCTCTTCCTTGGTGAGGTGAGTCAGACGATCTCGGGGAGCGGAGCTGAGTCAATAAAGCAAAGCTAAACACATCACAGGAGAGATCCAAAGGTCCCCCCTCCCATCACGATGGCAGCATCAAGACAGGGATCTATAGGGACCTGAGAGAAGCTGGGAATATTTAAAGGAGGCCAAAATAACTTTGTCCAAGTGTTATAATTTTTGGATCACAAAATCATGATTCAAAATCTACTTCCTTGATTAAAGAAAATATAGAACAAACAATGACCAAGGTCTAATTGTCTTTTGTAACTTTCCAATGTTATCAGTAATATTAATATTTACTTGAGTACAATTTTTGAGACAGTTGTATCCACTTAATAAATTCATACCATCTAGCACTCAATTAACCAGATCTCCATTCGTCACATCATGAAGCATTTTGTTAATTCTTTGTTAAATTCCACCAGCATTCACACAATCTGTTAAGAAGAATAACAATACATGTGAATGAGTTTGGAGGACCAGAGAAAGGGATGCAGGGAAGGATCAGATAAGATGGTTTTGAGGGGGAGGCAACCCAGAGCTGCATAACAGGCAGAGAAAGAAACTCAGAAAAAGTCCTCCCTAAATTTTTTGACTGTCAAAAGAAATGGTGAAAGATTTGTACTTTCACACTGCAAGGTTTTATTAATATAGTCTTAAAATAAAGTAGAATAACTTCATCTGGTCATTTTTCCTATCTCCTCTACCTAATGAACATTAGCCTTGTAACTTTTTTCTTAACAAATCCTTGCTTTCTGGTTATCACCCTATTGTTTGCCAAGAGTTTATGAATACTCTAGTTATTTGTGTATTTTGTTTGCTTGGTTGGTGACCTCTGCTAGAGTGTTATATATGATTGACAGTTTTTGTCAATTATATTTTGTCAATATACATTTTATCAGTATAGTACATAATTTAGAAATATTGCTGAATCTTTGTACTTCAGTTTTGAAGATAATGGTAACACTTGTTCTCTCAACTCACAATATTTGCAAGTTCAACAACCATAGAAGAAAGATCCAAATGTAAAAAGTGATAAGAGATAAGAAAACAAGATTTCTGCTTTTCAATTCCTGGATGTTTCCATTCTAGTTCCATCCATTTCTAAAGAAGAGGGAATTGTACAATCTTTCCCTGCTGAAAGTCTACTTGGATCAGAATGGAGACGTAGCAGCAGACTTCAAGATCTTTAGTAGGGTGGTTCTTTCCAAGGAGGATCCCATCAACAAGGAATTGGGGAGTTTTGAAAGACAGAGACTTACAATCAACCAAGATGCTTTGTCACAGTTAAAGTTGCTCAATAAGGTGGGGAAAATATTGGTGTCTTTTCTGTTTTTTCCAAAGCCATTTCATGTAGGCTAAACCCAGTCAAAAATGTGGGTAACCTTCACTGAGAATTGAATATGTGCAGTAAAACCTCTATAATTTTCTTAGGCAGATAAGCATGCTTCAGTTCTATTGACCAAGGTTTCTCCTCTGAGACTGTCATGCTAAATCCTGTTTTAAGCTGATCCAAAATAAGGAAATGGGGTGATTATTATTTAGGACAGAAATCATTACCATTTAGTGTCCCTTTCGCAGTTTAGTATCACCATAAAACTAGTGAGACAGGGCCTCATATGCTGGAGATTTTGGTATTAATAGCTTCAGGTTTGTAATGTATAGTACACAACAAGGTTCACCAGTTTTTTTCCTTCAAATATCAAAGATGAAGGCAATTCCGTTGACCAGTCCCTGAATTCAGATTTGGACTGAATCCAATGAAATGGAATCGAGACTGGATGGAGGTCCTCTTGGTCCAATAGTTAAATAAGCTTCATCTTGCCTTGATTGGAGTCAGGGGTCTCCCAAAATTGCAGGCCAATAGTCTGGGATGTTTTTAATCAGCTGAGAACATGCTTCTAGCTGCCTCTCTCTAACCACACTGGGATAGTGGAATTTAGGAAAGAGGTCCAAGGCTTTCAGTTCACATGAAAGAATAATGACTGGTCTGATGTGAGCTCATTTATGGATTGATTGATTAAATTTATTTGCTGCCCATCTCACCATGATAATGACTTGAAAGCTAAAGTATTGAAGCATTGCTTTGAGGCAAAAAAAAATCTTGATATCAGAAATAATAAGGGACAATTTCGAGGGAAATATTACTTAGATTTGGCATTGGCTTGTAAGAGTGCAGTTCATCTGAAAATCCCTTGAATGCAATTGTTTATCTTGATTGTTAGGTGCCTTAGGACACACTGAGAGGCTACAAATCAAATTAATAAGACATATGAATGTTTATTTCCATATCAGATCGTGTCACCTAATTGTATTCTCTCAACAAAAGGGACCTTGTGTTGGATACCTTGTGCTGAATATCCCTTTCACACATAAGACTCACACTCATGACCCATGTGGTGCACCAAAAGATGCCTGACTCACCCTTTATGAAGGACACATTCTCATGACGTCACCTCCATCTCACCTTACTATAGTTTTAGAAACTTGTCAGCCAGGTTTAGTTTTAGTTCACCAGCATGGCAGCCGTATAAACTGAACAAATATATATACGAATGAAGAATATCTTTAAGGTTGACAGGCCTTATTTGTAAGGGAATTTCCCTTTTTATCTTAACTTGGAGATAATTTTGGACTGCTTTCAAAGGGAAGCAACTTTGCAATGTTTCATTTACTCCAGAAGAAACCTTTCCAGATCCTAGTGGTCAAAAGTTTGTTTCTTCATCACAGTTTTATTCTATTTCAATAAATCTAATGAAATGAAAATTTAATAATTTTTTACAACAAAGTTTACTCTAAAATTTAGTATTTTAGATATTATATTTTAAAATAAAGCATGTATGAAGAATGGAGGAATGCCTGTTAATTCTACTATGAGGAGGAACCCACCAGTTGTCACTTAATTGTTAAATCTTTTCTCAATTTCATCCCTCCAGACTTTGTTAAGTAGAAAGGTACTTTATTGTAATCTGATAAATCAGAAGAAAAGGAGAGGATCTGAATAAGGCATCTGCCTGCAATTGTACCTCCTGCAACCATTTGAAAGTGGTCAGAGATTTCATATTTGCCTACGTGAAGTCCAAACACAACTTGGCTGATGTTCATGTCTACCTCCATCTTACATGGATGGTGAGTCCTAACATATTTTCTTTGTCATTTCTTCTTTTTCTGTTTAGTCTTTGCCTCAGTCTAAATGTGTGGAAAAATGCCATCCTGGATTTGTCAAACAGGCTCGAGAAGGAGAGCCATTTTGCTGCTACGACTGCGTTCCTTGTCCACAGGGGACCATCTCCACTCAGGAAGGTGGGTGACACCATAGGGAAACTTTGATCAATATACATGTTAAAGACACATGTATGTTTGATTGTTTAGTTCTCAATTTTCATGGTGTCCAATTTCTTCCCTAAATGGGATTTATAAGAAAAATATCCTGAAGGGTGAGGTAGAAAGAAGGAGGATGTGGATTGCATGGGAAATCTCTTTCATTTCCTAGTTTGGATGTTTCCGTCCATATTTCTCTGTCTTAGAAATATCTGTATTCTTTGTAACTTGAGGAATGATTTTAGATCAATGGAGTTTGCTTACGTAAACCAACATTACATTACAGGCTGATAGATACATCAATCAATCATTCACTTAATCAGTTAATCTTTAGTACGATCATATATCCTTATAAGCTGAAATATTTAATTGGAAGGAACAATAGAGGGAGAGATGTTGAGTTAAAGGAACAATGAAAACCAAATGAAGGATTCAGCATAAAATCATCAAATAGATATTTCCTTTCCACCTTTTCTTATCTTTCCATTTTTCTTTCTTGTTAAATACTGTAGTGAGATATAACACACACACACACAAGGAATATACTGGGGGTTCTGAAAGGAAAAAATTCTAACATGCAGAGTTGGGATTAAAACGATCAGAAAGAAGGGGGAAACAGAGAACTAATAAAAGGCCAATCTACTAAATAGCCTTTGATACCAATGTTGAATTCATTCTCTTTAAAATATGGAATATGGAACATGGAAACATATTGCTTCATCTTCTCATTTTTACAGGGTAAAAAAAACTTTACAGATAACACACTCAGTTCCTGTTCTTGAATTCATTTATGAATTAATCTTCCTTGAGATGTTTTTTTCAAATTTATTTATCAAGTTTATATGACTATTTCACACAAAGTGACTATTGGTGGAATACAATTAAACCGATAATAAAAGTTAAAACAATGAGGTATAAATGCTAAGAAAGCAAGAGAGGAGTACATCAAGATGCAACTTACCATTGAACCAGCATACGTGGCCCTGTTACCAGGGGATCCCCAGGACCATTGAAAGAATCACATTTTAAGGAATTTCTAGCAGGCCTAATAGTTAGGAGACAGTCTCAGTTTCAGGATAGTCAATGATTTTTTTGTGAAGGGGGATGTACAACCTGTCCTGAAATAGTCAGTGTATCAACCATTCCCAAGTGGTTTTCCATGGATGCAACCATGTTAGACAACTTTTATCCTCTGTACAGTATTTTTTGAGCAGTGTATTGAGAGCATGGTTGGTGGGTCAATCATCAGTAACTGAGTTTAAAATTTTTTGGGATAAACATATGTCCATCATTTGAATTTGTTTTGAAAAAAATATATGAAATAAAATATTAAATAAAAAAGAAAACAAAAACCTCAAAGGGCAGACTCGATCCCGCACTAGGTTTTTTTCTGCCATGAGTTTTCTATTACTATCTTTTTATCCCATACTCAGAGGGTTGCTCCTGAAAACCATCTGGAATTTATAAAATGTTCCAGAATGCAAAGGCATGCATAGTGTTGAGTTTCCGTGTGTTCTTCCATAGGACACCCCTGCTGTGCAGGCTCCACAGAATCCCAGTTTCTTTCCAGGTGCAATTAAATTCACCTTTCAAACTTTCCTCCATGAGACAGAACCAGTGTATCTGCAGGGTTTCCTCTGCTTGAGGATATCTGCTTGTCCAATCAGAGCAGACATAATTGGCATACAAACAATCTGTTTCCTAAAAGATTCCCACTTTATGGATCATGAGAAGCCTGCCTTTTCTGTTGCAGTTTCTGCCCTATTGGACTTACTCCCCCTTCAAATTGAATATCTCCCCCCATCTTCTTAAACTTCTGGAGACTTGTTACTTCTGCCAACCATTTGGAATAAGGTAAGGTCAGTGCAGGATACAAATCTGGTGGATTACCTCAGAGAAGGGAGTTTGCAGCACCAGATAGCTCTTCCTTTAATTTTATGTTGTTGTTGTTCTTTTTATAGTTGTGTGTATTGGGGATTTTTTTTGTTGTAGTGTAAGTATATTCCATTTACTGAGACTATTTTGTCAATCTGTATCACATGTTATCCAAAGTTTTTCTTGAAATTTGAAATACTTGAACAGAAATATTACTTTCTTTTCACAGATACCAAAAAATGCACCAAGTGCCCAGATGATCAATATCCAACTGAGAACCGAGTCCAGTGTATCCCAAAAAGAATAACGTTCCTATCCTATGAAGAACATCTCAGCATCATCCTGATCTCCTTTGCTCTAGTCTTGTTCCTAATCACAGGCTTTGTTTTATTCATATTCATTAAATACCTTGAAACTCCCCTTGTCAAAGCCAACAACAGGGGCCTCTCCTACATCCTCCTGGTCTCCCTTCTGCTTTGCTTTTTATCCTCCTTGTTCTTCATTGGCCAACCAAAGAAAGCCACGTGCCTTCTCCGACAAACAGTGTTCAGCATTGTCTTTTCAGTAGCCGTGTCGTCTGTCTTGGCCAAAACAATCACAGTAGTGTTGGCATTCCTAGCTTCAAAACCAGGCAATAAAGTGAAAAGATGGTTGGGGAAGAGCTTGGCCAACTCCATCATCCTTTCTTGTTCTGTTGTCCAAATTCTCATCTGTGCCATGTGGTTGGGTGTTTCTCCCCCATTTCCTGACTCTGATCTGCACTCCCAGCCTGGAGAGATCATCGTTCAATGTAATGAAGGCTCTGTCACCATGTTTTATGTTGTCCTTGGCTACATGGGTTTCCTTGCTGCAATTTGCTTCACGGTGGCTTTCCTGGCCAGGAACCTGCCTGGAGCTTTCAATGAAACCAAGCTGATCACCTTCAGCATGCTGGTGTTCTGCAGTGTCTGGGTTTCCTTCCTCCCCACCTACCTAAGCACTAAAGGAAAATACATGGTGGCCGTGCAGGTCTTCTCCATCTTGGCATCTGGTGCTGGACTATTGAGCTGCATCTTCTTTCCCAAGTGCTACATTATCCTCCTGAGACCAGATCTAAACACTAAGGAACATCTAATGACAAAAGCAGGGGAATGATTGTGAAATTGTTTCTTAGGTTATTATAAGTTTTCTTATAACCATTATTATTGGTTATATATTCTTCTTTTGGATTTAAATGAATGAATGATCCTTTGTTGTCAAAGTACAACCATGTATATATTGAGATTGACTGAGCCTTACTTCATGCCCCCCCCACCCCAACTCACAGTGACAACAAACCCATCATCTTGTTAAACCATGTGAGCTAATTGCACAGCACACCGGCCTCACAAATCAATCATACATAAAGATATTTCCAGTTCAAGAGCCTGACAGCCCATGGATAGAAGCTGTTCTTCAGCCTGTTGGTATGGCTGGCTATACTGCTGTATCTCCTAACTGATGGTAGGAGAGTAAACAGGTACCAACCAAAGTGTGAGTTGTCCCTGAGAAATTTCCTCACTCTTCCAAGACAGCGAGCCCTGGTGATGTCATCCAGTGGTGTCAGGGAACAGCCCATGATGTTTTGTGCTGTGCTTACCACCCTCTGTAATATTTTCCTATCTGTGGCTGTCAGGCCAGCATACCAAACCACAATACAGTGCGAGAGGACGTTCTCTATAGTAGACAGGTAAAAGAAGTTTCTGTTCTTCCTGCTTGACAACTTATGTTTATTAAAACTAAAGGAAAATAAATATGTGAAGTTTGTTAGTTAAATGAAAATTCAGGATAATCATCAAATACATTAATAATAAATAAATAAGTAAACAAACAAATAAATATTATGTTTTTTAAACTATTGGATTTCCTCCTATTCCTCAGCACACATGTCAACCAATATTTGGTTAAAGCAACTCTTCAAGACAAGAGACATACTGTATGAGTCATTTCCTGGGCTTTATAGTGGTGTAAGGTTGGCAGATATCTTCAAATATAATTAGTGAGGTCTGAATCTCATCTCTTTCATGGTTCTTTATGAACTGATATTTCCATTCCCCAAGTTATGGGTTCTACTGCGGAGAAGAGAGTAAGTAAAGATGATATGGTGTGATTTTGGTGATCCTTCTCTTTCTCCTGAGGTGCTCTTTCTCAGCAATTTCCCTTCATTTCAGTTCCCGATCTAGTTCCATCTTCTTACCAAGAATAGAATGGAATGGAATGGAATGGAATGGAATGGAATGGAATGGAATAGAATAGAATAGAATAGAATAGAATAGAATAGAATAGAATAGAATAGAATAGAATAGAATAGAATAGAATAGAATAGAATAGAATAGAATAGAATAGAATAGAATAGAATAGAATAGAATAGAATATGGAACAGAACAGAACAGAACAGAATAGAATAGAATAGAATAGAATAGAATAGAATAGAATAGAATAGAATAGAATAGAATAGAATAGAATAGAATAGAATAGAATAGAATAGAATAGAATAGAATAGAATAGAATAGAATAGAATAGAATAGAATAGAATAGAATAGAATAGAATAGAGCTGGAAGGGACCTTGGAGGTCTTCTAGTCCAGCCCCCTGCTCAAGCAAGAGAGTATCATCTCAGACAGGTGATTGTCCAGTCTCTTCTTAAAAATTCCAGTGATGTAGAGCCCACGATTTCTGGGGGTAAGCTGTTTCACTAGTTGATTGTCTTCATTGTCAGGATGTTTCTCCTTAATTCCAGGTTGCTTCTCTCTTTGATCAGTTTCCAACCATTGTTTCTCGTCCTTCCCTCTGTTGTTTTGATGAATAACCTGTTCCCTTCTGCCTTCTGGCAGCCCCTCAGATACTGGAACACTGCTATCATGTCTCCCCTATTTCTTCTTTTCTTTAGACTAGCCAAACCCAAGAGAAGATAAGAATTGGCAGGTTGAAGAAGGGAAAGTCTGCACTTTAAACTAATTGGAGAATGTGACTTATGACTGTTAATTAGGGGAGGAAATTGTGCTTTGATACAATGTGTTTAGGTAAAGGTAAAGGTTCCCCCGCACATGCGTGCTAGTCGTTTCCGACTCTAGGGGCCGGTGCTCATCTCCGTTTCAAAGCCAAAGAGCCAGCGCTTGTCCGAGGACGTCTCCGTGGTCATGTGGCTGGCACGACTAGACGCCAAAGGCGCACGGAGCACTGTTACCTTCCCACCGTAGTGGTCCCTATTTTTCTACTTGCATTTTTACATGCTTTCGAACTGCTAGGTTGGCAGAAGCTGGGACGAGTAACAGGCGCTCACTCTGTTACGCGGCACTCGGGATTCGACCCGCCAAACTGCCGACCTTCTGATCGACAAGCTCAGCGTCCTAACCCACTGAGCCACCGCGTCCCTGATGTGTTTAGGGGAGGATAATTCAGATTTTGGCTTCAACCATGTATCTGCTGAAGCTATGCTGCTTGATTAAAAGATTGCTTAAGGTAAACAATGCCTTGAAGTTCTTTGAAGTATTGCATTTGTCAGAACCATGACATTAAGCCAAAATCTAAAACTTTTCAAACTATCTACGGGTCCTGAACCCCAGCCACTCTCTCTAGGCTTGACAGATGCTGGCAATGATTCAGGAGAAGATTTCATCATGGGAAAAGAGAAACTGCTTGAAGTCAGCAACCGGCAGTAGCTGCTCCCCAGGGAGGGAAACGACAGACAGCTCCTTAGACCAAGGGCTGGATATGTAATGCTGGAACCACACCCACCCCATTCCTGGTAATGGAAAAAAAATGTCATGATACATAGTGACAGGTCATGTGACATTGAGAGTTTGGCACTCCTGCCTTAGACCCTCCCTTCCTTCCTGAAGGAAAACAGGCAGAAGAAGTAATGTGAGCTCACTTACTTATAATAACTTGACATCCTTTACCTAATCAATATGTTTGTTATTTATGCATTAGCCTTTTCTGCCATTTTGCGATGCATAAATATGAGTTATATGTGGGGCCATCTCTGAAACTTATTTGAGGGTGTCTCAGCAGTCCATGCAAATAAACACTGCAGTAGGAGTTCATTACTTGCTCTGGATCCTACATCTGATTCCATAAGTAGTAGGATACCCAAAACTGGAAAGTACCACAGAATAGAGGAATTTTCCCTACTTTAAGAAATAAAGATTTGTTTCCATTGTCCACCAGCAGAGGTAGCACTCTAACCACAGGCATTCAAGGTGGGTGAGGATTTTCCCTTCAATACTTTTCTAGTTACCCAGAGGACTGGAGGGGAGGAATAGAGGGAGCAAGGAGACCAAATTGGCCAGTAGGTGCTCCCCCATAGGTTAGTTTCTTCAGAAATGAAGTAGCTCAGACAAGGGGAAAGTTTGACCCTGAGGACACCTTTTCCATTATTATATGGTGATAGAAGCAGGGTTTTGAACATGGGCAATGAGGGAATCAAAAGGGGGGGGGTTTAGAAAAAAAATCTCTGACAATCAGCAAAGGTCACATACCAACCACTTTCTTCCATTAGAGGGGTATCATCTGCATATCTTAGGATGTTGATATTTCTCCTGGCAATCTTAATTCCAACTTTTGGTTCATCTAGCTCTGCCTTTCTCATGATGTGCTCTGAATATAAGTTAAACAGACAGGTTGACAGTATACAGCCTTTCTGGACTCCTTTCCCAATTTTGAACCAATCAGTTGTTCTGTGTACAGTTCTCACTGTTGCTTCTTGACTCGCATAGATGAGGTTGAGAACTTCCTAATTAACCATGAATATACCTACAAAGCTTAAAGCAGTCCAAAGCCCAGGACTTGGTTCATATGTCTTCTCTTTTAAAGGGTTGCTTAAGCCAAATATTAGCTAATGTGTGCTGAGGAAACAGAGGGCTACGAATAGTTTAAAAATATTAATTATTAATAAATTTTATTATTTGATGATTATGTTATATTTTAATTTTATTAATCTAACTACTTTAATTACTTGAATTGTAAATAACAAAACTGCCAAATAGAGGAAAATGAAGCATAGAAACCAACAACAATTGCAATCAATAATCAAATGTTATGAGCTTAAGAAACCATTTCATTATCAGGTTCCTGATGTTATCATTAGATGTTCCTTAGTATTTAGATCTGGCATCAGTATAATAATAATTGATTTGTGCTTAGATTGTAAGCTGCCCTGAGTCTTCGGAGAAGGGCGGGATATAAATGGGATTAAATAATGTAGCACTTGGGGAAGAAGATGCAACCCAACAGCCCAGCACCACAAGACAAGATGGAGAAAACCTGCATGGCCACCATATACTTTTCTTTGCTGCTCAGGTAGGTGGGCAGGAAGGAGAATCAGACACTGCAGAAGACCAGCATGCTGAAGGTGATCAGTTTGGCTTCATTGGAAGTCCAAGGCAGGTTTATGGCCAGGAAAGCCACTCTGAAGCAGCCAGGAAGCCCATGTAGCTGAGGACAATATAAAACATGGTGACATAGCCTTCATTGCATTGAAGGATGTTTTCTGCAGACTGGGAGTGTAGGTCAGAGTCAGGGAATGGTGGAGAAACTCCAAGCCACATGACACAGATAAAAATTTGGACACCTGAACAAGAAAGGATGATGGAGTTGGCCAAACTCTTCCCCAACCATCTTCTCATCCTGTTCCCTGGTTTTGAGGCCAGGAAGGCCAGCACCAGCATAATAGTTTTGGCCAACACAGAAGACACAGCTACTGAGAAGATGATGTTTTCTTTACAGAGAAGACAGGTGGCTTTCCTTGGTTGTGCAATGAAGAGAAAGGGAGACAAAAAATGAAGTAGGAGGGAGACTAGGAGTTTAAAGGAGAGGTCACAGTTGTTGGCTTTGACAATGGGAGTTTCTATGTATTTAAGAAATATGATTAAAACAAGTCCTGTGGTTAGGAAGAAGAGTAGAGCAAAGGAAATGAGCATGATGCCCAGATGTTCTATATAGGACAGGAAGGTTATTTATTTATTTTTTATACATTTGACTCAGTTCTTGGTTGTATATTGATCATCTGGGCAGTTAGTGCATTTTTCAGTATCTGAGAAAAACAAAGTAACATTTCTTTTATAGTCTTTCAAATTTTTAAAAAAACTTTGGATGAGATGTGATACTGAGAGACACGAAAGCCTCAGTAAATGGTATATTCTTATAGTCCAGCAAAAAAATCCCCAATATAAAAACCAATAAAAACAAAAACAACACAATAAAATTAAAAGAAGAAATATCCGGTACCACAACTTCCCTTCTATGAGATAACCCACCAGATTCTTATCTTGCACTGACCTTACCTTATCCCAAATATCAGGGAGAAGTAGCAACTCTCCAGAAGTTTAAGCAGATGGAGGACTATTAGATTTCAAGGGGAAGTGGGTTCAATAGGGCAGGAACTGCACCAGAAAAGGCAGACTTCTGAGGAACCATAAAGTGGCAATGTTTTAGGGAACAGATCTTTTGCATACCAATTATATCTACTCTGGTGGGACAAGTAGATATCCTCAAGGAGAGGAAGCCCTGCAGATACTCTTGTTTTGTCTCATGTAGGGTTTGAAAATTGAATTTAATTGCATTTGGGGGAAAAATTGGGAACCTGTACAGCCAGCACAATAAGGGTGGCCTGTGGAGGAATGTAAGGAAATCCAACATTGTGCATGGCTTTCCATTCTGGAGCATCTGTAAATTCAAGGTGTTTTTCAAGAGCAACCCCATGAGTATAGGATAAAAACATAGAAACAGAAACTGATGGCAGAAAAAGACCTAGTACTCCATCAAGTCTGCTTCTTTAACTTTTTTTGTTTTCTTATTTATTTAATATTTAATTAATTTATTTTTTTTTACAGATGATGGCCATATGTTTATCCCAAGAATGTTTAAACTCAGTTACTGATGATTGACCCACCTGATGGCTCATCTATTAAGAATCAGATAATAATAATAATAATAATAATAATAATAATAATAATAATAATAATAATAATAATAATAATAACAACAACAACAACAATAACAACAACAACCTTGGACCTTGTAGGTCATCTAGTCCAACCCCCTGGTAAGGCAGGAAACCCTATAGCATTTCAGACAAACGGCTGACCAGTCTCTTCTTAAAAACCTCCAGTGTTGGAGCATTCACCACTTCTGGAGTCAGGTTGTTCCACTTGTTAATTGTGCTAGCTGTCAGGAAGTTTCTCCTTAGTTCTAGATTGCTTCTCTCCTTGACTCGTTTCCATCCGTTGCTTCAGGCGCTTTGGAGAATAGCTTGACTTCCTCTTCTTTGTGGCAGCCCCATAGATTTTGGAACATTGCTATCATGTCACTCCTACTCCTTCTCTTTATTAAAGTAGACAAGCCCAATTCCAATAACTGTTCCTTTTTTGGTATAGATTTTATTAGTTTTTATAGGGTTTGGAATAAGGTGGGGTCGGGGTTGGGATTTGGGTTAGGATTAGGGTTGTGGTTGGGGTTTTTTCAAATAACATTCTCAAAATTTAGCAAACAGCATAATGTCTGGGTTCATGTGTTTAACAAACAATAATAGATAATAGTTAATTATCATAAACAATATGTCAATTAATTTCCCAGTAGCTTTCTTCTTGCTAACTGTTCCTTATATGTTTTAGCCTCCAGTCCCCTATTCATCTTTGTTGCTCTTCTCTGTACTCTTTCTAGAGTCTCAACACCTTTTTTACATCGTGGTGACCAAAACTGGATGCATTATCCTCCTGGCAGGTCATCAATGTATAGATTAAATAATAATAGAGCCAGGATACACCCTTGTCTTACTCCTTTATTTTTGTGAATCCTGTTAGTCAGGGCCCCATTAATCCCATACCACACCTTCAAACAGGTACTTGTGTAAAGGCTTTAATCAAAGCTAGCAATCTAGGTTCTATATTAAGAGATGTCAATTTACTCCATAGTATTTCTCTGTTTACAGTATCAAATGCTGTTGTAAGATCTATAAAAGCAGCAAACAGGGGTCTCCCCTTATAGGCATATTTGGCAATTGGATGGTTCAGGACAAAGCAGTTATTGATGGTAGATTGGTTTTGTCTAAAACCTGCTTGTTCTTCTGCGAGGATATGATTTTCCTCTACCCAGATTTCAATTCTATTCAAAAGGAACCTAGCATATATTTTTGCTACAAGTTCAATATGACTAATGGGCCTATAATTACTAGGATCCTTTTAATTCCCTTTTTATATATGGAAATAGCTATTGCCATCTTCCACCCATCTGGTATATGGCAGGTGTTATTTATATGTGTAAGGTTTGAGAGTGGAAATTCCTCTAACTCACATTTATACATTTCTTCTGGTCGTAAGATGCTGCTTTGTATTCAGGTCTGGCCTCAGAAGGATAATGTAGCACTTGGGGATGAAGACACAACCCAGAAGACCAGCAGTGGAGGACAAAATGGAGAAGACCTGCACAGCCACCATGTATTTCCCCTTGGTGCTCAAGTAGGTGGGAAGGAAGGAGACCCAGACATTGCAGAAGACCAGCATACTGAAGGTGATCAGCTTGGCTTCGTTGAAAGCCCCAGGTAGATTCCTGGTGAGGAAAGCCACTGTGAAGCAGATGGCAGCCAGAAAGCCCATGTAGCTGAGGGTAATGTAGAACATGAAAATAGAGCCTTCATTGCATTGCAGGATAATCTCTCCAGGCTGGGAGTGAAAGTCAGAGTCAGGGAATGGGGGAGAAGTTCCTAACCAGATGGAGCAGATGATAATTTGGATACCAGAACAAGAAAGGATGATGGAGTTGGACAAGCTCTTTCCCAAACATCTCTTCACTTGGTTTCCTGGTTTTGTGGCTAGAAAAGCTAGTACCACTGTTATGGTTTTGGCCAACAGAGAAGAAATGGCAATTGAGAAGATGATGCTGAAAACTGTTTGTCGGAGAAGGCAGGTGGCTTTTGTTGGTTGACCAATGAAGAGAAGAGGAGACAAGAAGCAAAGGAGGAGGGAGACCAGGAAGATGTAGGAGAGATCCCGGTTGTTGGCTTTGACAATGGGAGTGTCTCGGTATTTAATGAATAGGATTAAAACAAATCCTGTGGCTAAGAACAAGAATAGGACAAAAGAAACCAGGATGATTCCCAGATATTCTTCATAAGAAAGGAAGGATATACCTTTGGGGATACATTGGATTCTGTCCTTATTTGGAGATTTTTCATCTGGACACTTGGTGCATTTTTCTGTATCTGAGTAAACCAAAAAAGCATTTTTTTAAATATTCTATACTTTCACCTTTCAAAAAATACCTTCTTGGGACAACAATTGTTACCAGCAGCATTTTCTGAGAAGCATTGCTTAAAATATCTACAGAAAGAAGGTAAGAAGAATATCATTTTCTAAAAAAAAATGGCTATATTTTGATAGTTTATGAAATTGGAAGAAATCCTGGAACCTTAATGATTTCTTTTGTAATTTGCAGGACGTACATTATTAGAGGTAGATAATGAATCAGTTAATCTTTCTAGGCATATTTCCAGGATCCTGCAAGTTGGCATTTCTTAATATACTTGACTCTGGATGTCTATTTTTTGAAATCTAATTAGCTAGGGAAAAACGTTAGATCTGCAAATAATCTGGAATGTGTGTGTGTGTGTGTGTGTGTGTGTGTGTGTAATTTTTTTTGGATTGCTAACAAAGAATTAAGCAATCCAAAAAAATTACACAAATAATGAGTTGTCACAGTTGTGACTACAGCTTGTGGATGGCCTTAGGTTAGACTGATACAGGCAATAAGATTTGGCCCGTATTTGGGCCTTGCAAGGTATTCTAAAATACTTAACAAATACACACACACACACACACACACACACACACACACACGTATATGTATATGTATATGTATATGTATATGTATATTTATTTATTTATTTATTTATTTATTTATTTATTTATTTATTTATTTATTTAATTTATATACCGCCCTTCTCCCGAAGGACTCAGGGCGGTGAACAGGGCAATACATAAAAACAAGATACAAAAATTAAAAATTATTAAAAAGTAATTAAACAATGCCCATAATAAATTAATACAGATTAAAAATTGAAGTCCATTTATAAAATCCCACCCCGTCCCATCAGGCCAGGCCAGCTTGTTTAAAGAGATGGGTTTTGAGATCGCGCCAGAAGGAGCGGAGATCGGGCGCCATATATATATGTATATATGTACTGTATATGTATATATGTATATGTGTATATATATACTGTATGTATATGTGTGTGTGTAAATATATATATAGGTTTTTCTTCTATTCCTCCCTCTAGATAAGAAATTGTGCAATTTGAACATAATAGCAATAGCAATATTGCTTAGACTTATAAATCACTTCACAGTGCTTTACAGCCCTCTCTAAGCAGTTTAGTCAGCCTATTGCCCCCAACAATATGGGTCCTCATTTTATCAACCTCAGAAGGATGGAAGGCTGAGTCAACCTTGAGCTGATGAGACCTGAACTGCTGAACTGCAGACAAAAGCAGAAAACAATTGAGCTTCAATCTGTCATTTAACTTGAATTTTCATGACAGTGTTTCAGATCAATCCACTTCCACAAGGCCTGCCCTTTTCCTTGGTGTCCCCCACCTTCCTCAGTGGAGATGGTCCGCTCCGGACAAGGAATGCAGTCATAGCAGCAAGCAGGCTCTCCTTCTCGCTTTCGCTTGACAAATCCAGGATGACAACTTTCTACACATTGGGACTGAGGTAGAGACTAAGCAGAAAAATAAGGAATGCTAAAGTAAATAGATTGGGATTAAGCATGCATGAAAATGGATGTAGACATTAACATTAGACATTAAACATTAACATTAACCAAATACTTCCTGGGCTTGACTTAGATAAATATGAAATCACAGATTTAAGAGAGATAAATACTGTGAGATTGTTCATTTACTCATTCTCCTTTGCTTTTGGCATCTAGCATGGAAATAAAGGATTTTTCTACTTAAGAAAGTCTGGAGGGATGAGATTGAAAAGATTTAAGCCTTAAGTGACAACCAGTTTGGTTCCTCCTCCTAGTCTTGTTAACATGCATTTCTCCATCCTTCATATAACTATGGTTTTAAAATACAGTACATTATCTTGCATTAAATTTTGGAAAAGAAATTATCATAAAAGACGCATTATTTTTTTATTATATTAGATTTATTAAATAAAATTAAAAATGTAATGAAGAAAGAAACTTTGGGCCAGTAGGATCTGGATAGACTTCTTCTGGAGTATATAAAACATTGCAAAACTGCTTCCCTTTGAAAGTAGTCCAAAACCATCCCCCAATTAAGATGGAAAGGAAAACATCCTTAAAAACAGGGCTTTCTTTATTTGTGTGTTTCTTTCTTCAATCCATATGGCTCTCAACGAAGACTAAAACTGACTGCCTAGTTTCTAGAACTGGGGTGAGATTAGATGCAGGAGAGGTCACGAGAACTTGTCCCTCAAAAAGGGTGAGTCAGGCTGGAATTGGGTATGTGTAGTTTAATGAAGAGAAGGACCAGGGGTGACATGATAGCAGTGTTCCAGTATCTCAGGGGCTGCCCCAAAGAAGAGGCAGTCAAGCTATTCTCCAAAGCGCCTGAAAGCAGGACAAGAAGCAACGGATGGAAACTAGTCAAGGAGAGAAGCAACCTAGAACTAAGGAGAAACTTCCTGACAGTTAGAACAATTAACCAGTGGAACAACCTGCCTCCAGAGGTGGTGAATGCTCCAACACTGGAGGTTTTTAAGAAGAAACTGGACAGCCATTTGCCTGAAATGGTATAAGGTTTCCTGCCTTAGCAGGGGGTTTGACTAGATGACCTCCAAGGTCCCTTCCAACTTTATTATTATTATTATTATTATTATTATTATTATTATTATTATTATTATTATTATTATTATTATTATTATTATTATTATTATTAGTATTAGTATTAGTATTAGTATTAGTATTAGTATTAGTATTAGTATTCCTTAACCTAAAGCAAGGATATCCATCTTACTATCTGGGCGCTCCAACACTGGAGGTTTTTAAGAAGAGACTGGACAGTCACTTGTCTGAAATGGTATAAGGTTTCCTGCCTGAGCAGGGGGTTGGACTAGATGACCTCCAAGGTCCCCTTCCAACTTTATTATTATTATTATTATTATTATTATTATTATTATTATTATTATTATTATTATTATTATTATTATTATTATTATCATCTTTTCCTCTTTAGCAAGTGGGACAAGAGTAGAAAACTTGTGCTCAACTCTGTATCTGGGTTGTTTTTTTTCCTACTGAAGAACTACAATTAGGGGATACCAACTTGCATGGAATGACAAACCTGCATTTCGAATTAGTTAAATATGGATCCTCCTTTTTGCTCAGGTAGCTAACAATAAAGTAGGTAGCTAACAATAAGGTAGCTAACAATAAAGATAAAAAAAATGCATTCTAGGTTTTTCAGATGAAGTGCCCTCTTACAAGCCAAAGCCCAAATGTAAGTAGCATTGACTTTCCAATTCTCCCTTGTTACTTCCAAAATGAGGAAGGGCTTTTCTTTGGATCAAAGTCTTGTTTCAGTGCTTCAGTTTTCCAGGTTATGGGCATTATCTCACATCAAAACAGCCTTTATCATTTCACGTGAAATATGAACTCGTTCAGACCTTCTTCCGAGGAGCAGAAGGCCTATTGTTCATCCCAGTGGGGTGAAAGAGAGCTATGGATAACTCTGGCCAGGTTCGGGCTGCTTAAAAACATTGTAGAACATCAGTGACCTTTCAAGAGAGACATTCCTCAATCTGGACAAGGTGAGGCGTATTTTTCACATGGACCAACAGGACCTCTGACCAGTCATGACTATATTTCATCTAATTCAGTCCAAACCTTAATGCAGACACTGCTTGAAAGAACCTACTAGCAACACAAATGCCAGCACTTGAATATTTCTCACTAGCTTGATCCATGGTTGCCATCCTAAAGAATTTTTACCCAGCATCCAATATTGGATATGACTGAATCAGTTTAAAAGAATATTCCTTATCATGGCATCTGAAGGACACTTTTGTGAATAGTACTGAAGTCCCCACAATAATAATAATAATAATAATAATAATAATAATAATAATAATAATAATAATAATAATAATAATAATAATAATAATAATAATAATAATTTTATTTATATACCACCCTTCTCCCGAAGGACTCAGGGCGGTGAACAGGGCAAATATATAAAAAATACAAAAATACAAAAGTTAAAAGAAAATTAAACATATGCCCGACTAAAAACAGTAAGTACAAATATTAAAAATGACCATAAAACCCAACCCATCCCCCATCAGGCCAATCTAACAAAATGTTAACGTTTCTCTTCTATATATTCAACTCTCAGTGAGGATCATCCACCATGGTGACTAGAGTTGGCCTACTTGAAATGGGTCCTAATCTTTAGAAAAAAGAGAAAACACAGCAATATTTGACCCACCTTGTTGAGCAGATTTAGCCATGAAAGAGCAATTTGGTTAATAATAACTGTCTGTCTTTCAATACTCCCCACTTTCCTTTTGATCAAATCCCCCTCGGGCGAAATCACCAAGATCTCGATGTCCATATCTGCAGTTACTTCTCCGTTATGGTCCAGGTAAAGATTCCAGTGGGAAAGATTGTAGAACTCATTCTTCTCCAGAAAGGGATGGAACTAGAATGGAAACATCCAGGAATTTTAAAAGCAGAAACCTTGTTTTGTTATCTCACCTGGTATTTTCATATATGACTTTTTCTCATACAGTTTTTTTTAATGTGCAAACATGCTTCATAAGGACAACAAGTGTTACCACTAAGTTCATTATGAATGAGAAAGTTTCAGCAAAATTGGTCAATCAGACTTTAAAGAAATATGTGTTGAGAAAATATAATACACCCATCTGATAAATTATAGAGAACATTCTACAGCAGTATCAAATAAATTGAACAGCAGCGGAAAAGAGATTATTCATAAACTCCTTCAAAATAAAGGTTGATTACCCAAAAGCATGGATTTTTCTCAAGATGAAAGTTCCCAAGTAAATCTGTTCCCGGGGAGATGAAACAGAAAATATGACTACAAGAGCTAATTCTACTTTATTGATGTGCTATTGCAAAACTAAAATTACAAATCTCCCACCAATTCATTTTTCAGCCTGAAAATTTAGGGAGGATTTTTTCTGTGTTTCTAT
The DNA here is from genome assembly GCF_964194415.1 of Vipera berus. NCBI lineage: Eukaryota > Metazoa > Chordata > Lepidosauria > Squamata > Viperidae > Vipera > Vipera berus. Next base: position 289,512,376 of record NC_138203.1, on the reverse strand, counting down.
TTCCTGATAGAGTGCACATTTAAACTCCAGCAGGAAAATGATTTTTAGCAATAAGGTCTATATACCATTTTTTACAAGAACTTCAATGATGCACTGAGAAAGGATGATCAAACTTGATAAGAATATTTGAGAAAATGGTAATAGAATGATAGAATATTGCAAGCTAAAAGTGAGGCAGCAGGGAGATGCTCATGGAAAGAAGGCAAATGCATCCATGAGAAACTCAGAATGTGAACATTTAACTTGGGGGGGGGACCCCCAACTCAAGTATCGGCTTTCCTTGCTTGGAGATGACATTTCAGATAACCTGGATCAGCTTTAGGGAAGGGCAAGGAAGTTCAGGAAAAGGTCAAAGGAGCTGGTTTTAGCCCTGAGGAAAGAGAGAAGGAGAAGATCCATTATGATCTCCAGGAACTGAAAATCAGGAGTCTGGAAGCACCTTTCCTAACAGTGTGGTAATTGGAGAAGGGAAGTGTAATGTATTTACTTGAACTGCTTTCATGTGTCTTTTGAATGCTGCTTAAGGTTGCTCAATTGAGGTGTCTGTGTAATGGTCGCTGACTAGCCAGACATGCAGTCTCCAAGAAGATCATTGGATGATTTGGGGCAGGAATGGGTTCCTTTAAACCTATTGGTCGCCACCTTGTGTTGTTGTTAGCTGCGAAGTCGTGTCCGACCCATCGCGACCCTATGGACAACATTCCTCCAGGCCTTCCTGTCCTCTACCATCTTCTGGAGTCCATTTAAGCTCACGCCTACTGCTTCAGTGACTCCATCCAGCCACCTCATTCTCTGTCGTCCCCTTCTTCTATTGCCCTTGATCTTTCCCAGCATTAGGCTCTTCTCCAGTGAGTCCTTCCTTCTCATTAGGTGGCCAAAGTACTTGAGTTTTAGCTTCAGGATCTGGCCTTCTAAAGAGCAGTCAGGATTGATCTCCTCTAGGACTGACCGGTTTGATCGCCTTGCGGTCCAAGGGACTCGCAGGAGTCTTCTCCAGCACCACAGTTCAAAGGCCTCAATTCTTTGGCGCTCAGCCTTTCTTATGGTCCAACTTTCACTGCCATACGTTGCAACTGGGAAGACCATAGCCTTGACTATACGCACTTTTGTTGACAGGGTGATGTCTCTGCTTTTTAGTGTGCTGTCTAGATTTGCCATGGCTTTCCTCCCCAGGAGCAAGCGTCTTTTAATTTCTTGGCTACAGTCCCCATCTGCAGTGATCTTGGAGCCCAGGAAAATAAAATCTGTCACTACCTCCATTTCTTCCCCATCTATTTGCCAGGAATTGAGAGGGCCAGATGCCATGATCTTGGTTTTCTTAATGTTAAGTTTCAACCCAAGTTTTGCACTCTCCTTCTTCACCCGCAACAAGAGGCTCTTTAGTTCTTCTTCACTTTCTGCCATTAGAGTGGTATCATCTGCGTATCTTAGGTTGTTGATATTTCTTCCGGCAATCTTAATTCCAACTTTTGATTCATCTAGCCCTGCCTTTCTCATGATGTGCTCTGCATATAAGTTAAATAGGCAGGGTGACAGTATACAGCCTTGCCGGACTCCTTTCCCAATTTTGAACCAATCAGTGGTTCCGTGTCCAGTTCTCACTGTTGCTTCTTGACCCGCATATAGGTTTCTCAAGAGACAAATAAGATGGTCTGGAACTCCCTAGCTTTCTCCATGATCCAGCGTATGTTGGCAATTTGATCTCTAGTTCCTCTGCCTCTTCGAAATCCTGCCTGCACTTCTGGTAGTTCTCGATCCACATACTGCTGAAGTCTAGCTTGTAGGATTTTAAGCATGAATTTACTAGCATGAGAAATGAGTGCAATGGTGCGATAGTTTGAACATTCTTTGGCACTGCCTTTCTTTGGAATTGGAATGTAAACTGATCTTTTCCAATCCTGTGGCCATTGTTGAGTTTTCCAAATTTGCTGGCAAATTGAGTGTAGCACTTTTACTGCATTGTCTTTTAAGATTTTGAATAGCTCAGCTGGAATACTGTCACTTCCACTAGCTTTGTTGTTGCTCAGCTTTTCTAAGGCCCACTTCACTTCACATTCTAGGATGTCTGGCTCGAGGTCAGTGACCACCTCATTGTGATTATCAGGGACGTTAAGCTCATTCTTGTATAGTTCTTCTGTGTAATTTTGCCACCTCTTCTTAATCTCTTCTGCCTCTGTTAGGTCCCTGCCATTTTGGTCCTTTATCATGCCCATTTTTGCATTAAACGTTCCCTTCATTTCTCCAATTTTCTTGAAAAGATCTCTGGTCCTCCCTATTCTATTATTTTCTTCTATTTCTTTGCACTGTTCATTTAAGAAGGCATTCTTATCTCTTCTAGCTATTCTCTGGAATTCTGCATTCAATTGGGTGTATCTTTCTTTTTCTCCCTTGCCTTTCGCTTCCCTCCTTTCCTCAGCTATTTGCAAAGCTTCCTCAGACAGCCATTTTGCTTTCTTGCATTTCTTTTTCTTTGGGATGGTTTTGGTTGCTACCTGTTGTACAATGTCGCGAACCTCTGTCCATAGTTCTTCAGGCACTCTGTCTATCAGATCTAATTCCTTAAATCTATTTGTCACCTCTACTGTATATTCAACAGGGATATGATTTAATTCATACCTGAGTGGCCTAGTGCTTTTCCCTACTTTCTTCAGTTTAAGCCTAAACTTTGCAACGAGAAGCTCATGGTCTGAGCCACAGTCAGCTCCTGGTCTTGTTTTTACTGACTGTATAGAGCTTCTCCATCTTTGGCTGCAGAGCATATAGTCAATCTGATTTCTGTGTTGACCATCTGGTGATGTCCATGTGTAGAGCCGTCTCTTGGGTTGTTGGAAAAGAGTGTTTGCTATGACCATTGTATTCTCTTGACAGAATTCTATCAGCCTGTGCCCTGCTTCATTTTGCACTCCAAGGGCAAACTTGCCTGTTATTCCAGTTATCTTTTGGCTTCCTACTTTAGCATTCCAATCCCCCATGATGATAAGAACATCATTTTTTGGTGTTAGTTCTATAAGGTGCTGTAGTGCTTCACAGAACTGGTCAATTTCATCCTCTTCAGCACTGGTGGTTGGGGCATAGACCTGGACTACTGTGATATTGAATGGTTTGCCTTGGATTCGAACTGAGATCATTCTGTCATTTTGAGGATTGTATCCCAGTATTGCTTTTCCTACTCTTTTATTGACTATGAAGGCTACTCCATTTCTTCTGAAGGATTCTTGCCCACAGTAGTATACCTGATGGTCATCTGAATTAAATTCACCCATTCCTGTCCATTTTAGTTCGCTGATACCTAAGATGTCAATGTTCAGTCTTGTCATCTCTTGTTTGACCACGTCCAGCTTTCCTTGATTCATGGATCTTACATTCCAGGTTCCTATGGAGAAAAAATCTTTACAGCATCGGACTTTCCTTTCACCACCAGACACATCCACAGCTGAGCGTCCTTTCGGCTTTGGCCCAGTCGCTTCATTCTTTCTGGCGCTACTAGTACTAGCCCTCTGCTCTTCCCCAGTAGCATATTGGACGCCTTCCGACCTGAGGGGCTCATCTTCCAGCGTCATATCGTTTTGCCTTTTGGTACTGTCCATAGGGTTTTCATGGCAAAGATACTGGAGTGGGTTGCCATTTCCTTCTCCAGTGGATCACGTTTTGTCAGAACTCTCTGCTATGACCTGTCCGTCTTGGGTGGCCCTGCACGGCATAGCTCATAGCTTCATTGAATTACGCAAGCCCCTTCGCCACGACAAGGCAGTAATCCATGAAGGGCCACCTTGTGGTCAACCGTATAAGCAGCTGCGCAGGAGCCTCTGTTTCAGTTCTGTTCTTGTTTGCCTCAATAAAGCAATGTTCCTGTTTGCAACCTCTTGTCTCGCTTACTGCCTCCAAAGAACTCACTACACAACAGGAAGGATATAGCACTCTTCCAAAAACTGAAAGATGTTAGGCAGAAGGTTAAGATCGGTTCACACTTATACCAGAGTCTGGAACATGATAAAATGATCTCAGTGATGATATTCTGGCTGAATTAAAAGGAAAATATCCTAAAAAGAGTTTTTATACAGCTTAGCAAGTGCACCAGAGAAGTTCAGTCTCCCCTCCACTGGTTGGCTTAATGCAGAGACCGAGCAGCCATCAGTCAGAGAATATTTAACTGGGATTTCTGCAGAAAGGGAGGTTAGGCTAGGATAGCTTGATGACAGCTTAAGAATATAAAATGATGAAGAATCTAAAATAAAGGAATCCTTCAAATTGGGAAAGTCTGCTTTAAATCCTAGAGGAGGAGGAGGTAAAGCAATAACTTCTACAGGAAAAGAATACTATTCGTAAGAAAAGATTTCAAATAACATTTCAACACCATGTCAGCCTGGAAGTGATCAAGTTATGTAGAAACAAGCCACCAAAAGTTAGAGTTGATTAAATTACTCAACAGGCTGTCTATGTGACCCTCTTTGCCAGCTTCCTTGCAAAACTGATGAATTACATGCAGCAAGACATTCCTGCGAATAATAAGATTAGAAAGGTTTTTCTATCTTGTACTAAATTATTATTATTATTATTATTATTATTATTATTATTATTATTATTATTATTATTATTATTATTAATTATTATTAATTATTATTATTAATAAATAATAATAATAATAATAATAATAATAATAATAATAATAATAATAATAATAATAATAATAATAAGAAGAAGAAGAAGAAGAAGAAGAAGAAGTGCTTTATTTGTAAAAGAAAAAGGTGCCAGAACTCACACATGTCATACAACCCGCCTTGCCTACCCTGCAAGGTTCCATCCAAAAAAGGTGCCGGAACTCCGTTCTGAGCATTTTATGACAAAAAAGCCATAATAATAATAATAATAATAATAATTAATAATAATAATAATAATAATAATAATAATAATAATAATAATAATAATAATAATAATAATAATAATAATAATAATAATAATAATAATTTGGAAGGGATCTTGGAGGTCATCTAGTCCAACCCCCTGCTCAGGCAGGAAACCCTATACCATTTTAGGCAAATGGCTGTCCAATACAACAGATGTAATCCTGTACCAAAAAGGACAAATGTAATCAACCAAGTGTGATCTCTGATCATGTGAAAGAAGAACAAAGGAACATTTTGTATAAAGTTCTGAGCTAACTTTTACTCAGAGTACTTGAAATGGACCTCTGTCCCAAGCAGGAGGCTCTATTTTTGCAGGAATAAGCAGCTGGAAGCTGCCTTCCTCATTCCAGCATGATTCATTAGCCACTCACACCAGGAAAATAGAATCCAGATGAGGCTCAGGCCACCAGTTGTTCTCAGGGCCTCCTTCAAACGTATAAAAGTAAAATTCTCCAGTGCTAATCACAAACAGGAATATTGTTAAAAGTGCAATCACCCTTTTAAAATTAGAAGTGTTTAATATCAAGATATGTCTGGTACCAGCTCCTTGATAAATTATCCCCCAAGCAACTAGATTGGCCAAATCTCTTGGCCTTTTGTAGCACAAGGAGGTTGATATGATTCCCTCTTTCTCTAATAGATTCCTTCTCCAGGGAATTTTAGTTTGTGTCAGGACCCACCCCAAACCACGTCTTAGGAAGACAAAATTCTTGAAGTCAAATCTATTCCAAAAAGAATCTTTACTATGACATGCTTGGTTGTAGGAATACGAGACAGGACTTAATATTATTCCACGAACTAAACCCTTATAAAGAGTTCCCGGTTTAACCCCCCTTAGCCCCATTTGGTCAGTCCCCCATCCTTTATCTCGTATCATCCCTCTCGTGGGAAAAAGGAACTTAGGACCTTTCATGTTTATTGCTCTCTTCCGTGACACAAGGCAGATGCTAGCCCCTCCTTTTGTTTCCCCAGTTCCAATAGGCTTCTCCTTTCCTTTGAAATGCCTAATACCGGTTCAATACACATCTATTCTCTTCTCTTCGGGAGATGGCAGAAACCATGGAATAATGTTTGAAACATTCCATTTATGAATATGATATAAATGGATTCTGACAGTTTGTTGGATCCTTGTGGGGACCCCATACCTGCCACGGCTGCAGCCTCAGAGCCTTCAGTGTCTCTTGGGCCTCCTTCCTTCTCCTCCGGGATCTGGATGAATATGCAGCCTTCAAGACATGAGCCAGAGTCATAAAGATAGTGTAAACAGAGTCACTGTTTTCAACCCACATCCCGTTTGATTCATTTTCTGTGTCCACTGGAGTTTTTTGGGTGCATCTTTTCCGGCCTTTGACAGAAAAAACATGCTTTGAAAAAGAACACTGGAAATTCTTGTCTTCATACTGGGAGTCTACAAAGGAAAAGGGTTCAAAAGCCCCATGGTTTGGGCTTATTTTTTGCATAAATTCAAAGCTCCAGATACTATGGATGTATTTGTGATATCCAAGATGAGTCATTATATAGTTTCCCAAAGCTGTGGTGATCCAGATTTTCTCTCCATTGGGTCCTGGCAAAGTGTCAACTGTTAGATGAAAAATATGAAATGTGTTTGAAATGATAATATGTCCTATGAAGTGAACAAAGACATTGACTTTTTTCCACTGAGAGCTGGAATCCCTGAGGGGTGCTACAGTCATTGAAAATTGTTGTGATATAACGACACAAATTCCATTCCTGACAAGCAAAGAAGGAAAAATCCTCAGGAAATTCTCTCCCTCCTCTGTGTCTGGAGCAAGGAGACCAATCAAGGTCCATCTGAAATGCAGGAGCACTTGGACAATTGCTGAATACTGAAACCCTTCTTTGGGGAGCATCCGGTGAAAAAAAGGGAATGTACTTTTATCACTCAGAGTCTCTGAAGCAATTCTATGACTGACCTGGAAAAGCAATGAAGAATGCTGTGTTATATTTTGGGTCAGGCCAAGTGAAAAATACGAGTTTTAAATAAATCCACCATTATTTTGATAAATATCTTAGAATCATTTGTTGATTGGCATTGTTTAAAGTATTAAACACAGAATATCAAGAAGACTTTATATAAAAATGGAAGATGAGAAACAAATTAGGTAAAAAAAATAATCAAAATGCTAATCATATTTCTCTATCACTGCTGCAATTGAATGCAGTTAGACTCACATGTGCATATGTTTATTGAAGTATATTGTTCCAATAAAGGGCCATATTATATTCAGTTTTTGAAGATTGCTACGTCTTTCTCTGCTTCTATATTTCAAATTCTTTGTACAACCAACTTTTTACTTTCTTCTCCAGTTGTACATAGTTGTACATAGTTCCTCATATAATTTGTCAGTTTGTATAAGCCGAGAGCTGAAATTTTGTCTGTTCTAACAGACCCAATTTTGGTAGTCTGTGGTTTCCATAGCTTTCATTTTGCACCAATAATTAATGATGTTTATTGATGTTGATTAACCTGATGGTTAATTGATGTTGATTAACATCAGGTCAACAATCAAGAAGTAAGCAATACCCCAATCAAAGAACTGCCAAACAAGCTAAGAGTAAACAGCCCAACCTAAAATCCTCCGAGATCATTCCCACCAGCACCTACAGGGCACGTCACTAGAATATAAAATTGAGAGCATACCCCACTCCTTACTTGCACTGATGATCTTACTAGTTTGGGCATTGAAATGTCTGCAAGAAAATAACCAAGCTCCAAAAGCAAAAAGAAGCCCTCATTTCAACAGTGAGCTACAAATATTCTCCTTTATCAATTTGACCCCATCCCTCTATTTATGCCGCCTAGGTCTGCTTTGGCCTTTTGAGCAGCTGCAGCATACGGTGTCTCGTATTTAAGTCATGGTCCAGTAGGACACCAAGATTTCTCTCACAGTTGCTACTGCTCAGCCAGGTAACAACTATTCTATAACTGTGCATTTAGTATTTCTTGTCTAGGAAAAAGGACCTTACTTTTCTCACCACTGAGAATTACATTTCATGCATAGGGCCCAGTGCTTAAGTCTGTCAAGATCCTTCTGAATCTTGATTCCATCTTCTGAAGGGTTAGCAACTTCCCCTAGCTTGGTGTCATCTTCAGATTTGATGAGTTCCCATTCTTTCCCCTCAACTAGATCACTGGTGAAGATGTTGAAGGATACTGGACCTAAGACAGAGCCACTGCATTCTTCCCTCCAAATAGAAGCAGTTCCATTGAGGACTACATGCCGAGTGCGGTTGGTTAGTCAAACTCAAAAGCTTGAGGAACCCTCTCACCCTGAAGGCATTGGCAAGCCCCATCTGTGACAGCAGAGGAGCATGCTGCAGAACCCATCAGTTGGGGAATTCTTTTTGGCTGGGTCCAGAAGAAGGATGTTCTCTGCCATTGTTCCTGCCCTTTGGAATACCTTGTCCCCCAGCCTGAGGTCAATTCCCAATCTCCTGACCTTCTCCAAGAACCTGAAGACCTGGCTTTGCCAGTTGGTTTGTGGATCCAGTGGGGGACTATCACATTGCATGTGATTGATTGACCAGTAGCAGATCCCACCTCCCAGCCTGTTCATCCTAATCCCTCCCACCCCATTTTTCAGGTATAGTTGGTAATTTGTATTTTTATTGTATTTTAGTGCTACTACATATGTGTTTTCCTGTAGTTTTATCAATTTTAATATTTGTAAACTGCTCAGAGTCACTTTGCAGTGAGACAGGTGACAAACAAATTTAATAAATAAATGAATAAATAAAGCCTTCAGCAAGAAATTATTTATTATTTGTTCACCGAGCAACTATCAACTCTACTCAACAGAAATTTTAGCCACAATATTTCACCAATGGGACAATAATTGATTACGTATTTTATAAACTTTTTTTATATTTAGAAAATATTATTGCCATCTTCCACCCAAGTGTATATGGGAGGTATTATTTATACATATGTGTAAATCAACCTGCCAATAGTGGAACTCACAACATGGAATTTTGAATTAAGGAGAAATTTCCTGATGGTTAGAACAATTAACCAGTGGAACAGCCTGCCTCTGGAAGTTGTGAGTGCTCCAACACTGGACATTTTAAGAAGAGACTGGACAACCAGTTGTCTGAAATGCTATAGAGTTTCCTGCCTAAACAAGGGTTGGACTAGAAGACCTCCAAGGTCGCTTCCAATGCTGTTATTCTATTCTATTCTATTGGTGTATAGACATTTGAGTCCTTTTTAACTGACCTTGTGTTTACTTTCTACATAACCTGTTTTGTGCCTGAGTTCCCCTAATTCCTTACCACCTGTTTTATTAGTGCACATGATATAGCACAAACTATGAAAAGCTTGATTTTTCTTGACAGCAAGGTTGATATTCTTACAAGCACTGATTGCCTTTAGTTTGCTGGGGACAAAAGTGTTCTGTATCAATTATCTGTCTGTTTAGTTTAAAGGTTTCTCCAGAAAATCTGTGAATTTAATGCCAAGTAACTCAGTCTCTTTCTTTGATGGATGCAAATCATCTCTTTCACCATTATTTTCATGAATGTGGCATTTGCTCAGCATTATCATCATTTTTCTAAGATCATATTCAAAATGTGAATTTTCCATGAGTGCTGAAGTTTTCTACTGTAAAGAAGACCCTTTGACTGGACATAGAGCTTCTCCTCACCTTCCCAAGTATGCGGCAGAAGCCCCCAAAGCAAAAGAGATATTATCATGAGAGAATATGATACATGCTCCCATCCTAATGTGTATTCCCAGCCATGACACCTACAATGGACATAGTGAAAAGCAGCTCTTGAATTCCATAGAGAAGATATGATTGAATTTATTATGAACCCACTACCAACCCAGTCACTTTACTATATAGAGAAACACACACACAAACCTGTGGGATTTTGTAGGTGCCTACTAAGGTTGACATCTGGATGGAGATGTCCCTGTCAGCTGCATCAAGAAGACCCAAAATGTTGTCCTTTCTTCCACAACTGTAGTTGGGAACATTGGCTTTTCCGGTAGAAAGCATGTCCAGCAAGACCTCTGAAGTGCCAAGTGTGTTCAAATAGTTGTCATGGATATTGTAGCCAAGTGTGAGATTGCACAGGAGCTGGATATTCTTGTTGATCTCTTGAATGGTGAAAATAAAGCGTTCTATTCCTTTGGAAGTATAAGGGTCACTAGGGTAAAAAAAATGCTTTGGTTAATGCAAGCATCCTCAATAGCAATAATAAAATACCTTTTTCCCCAATTTCATCCTTTTTATTAACTCATGACTATTGAGTCTGAAGCCAATATTGATTGAAAACAAGAGGCAAATGATAGTCACCCATCAACATTTAATATTTGTAAATGTTGAGAAAATGGGAAGCAGATAAGAATCACAAACAGTCTATTATTTATAGTGGCAGTAATTTTCATCAGCACGGTACCCAGTCGGCAAAATAATTTATTTTTTTAAGTTCAACCATCATAAAAGGAAGAGGATAGTTCATAAGAGAGCCAGGAAAGTCACCCTCTATTTTTATAAGGACCAGGCATTGAATATCAATGAGCAGTTATAAAAATATGGAAATGAGCTGGTCAGGGTTAACTACAACAGTCGCTGCTTTAAACAAAAGTCAATTTCAAGTCATGCATGGAGAGGAAAATAATGTGGTCTTCTTTCAGGTGTATTTTTTGTACTCCATCTTTGTATTTGTGTCTCTTCCACTAAATAAGACAAAAGAGGAAACCCACTGAAATCTGATCATTCAACAAAATTAAGCAGTTCCTGAAATATAGGAGTAAGCAGAATAAGGAGAAAAGAATGAGTGTTAGAACTGCAGATGGAAGGAATACAATTTCATTACACTGAATAACTTACAAGTAAGACTGACTATAAGGAAGCAGGTTGAAAAACAACATTTTATGTTTTAGTGTTACTGCACTGGTGACTATACCAATGAGATGGTCGCCTGGCCTGTAATAGCTCCATGGTCTTTTTCTATCCAGCTGCACCGAATTCAGCGAGCACTTCATTCTAAGCTTCCCAGAGACTGGCTGGGACACCAGTAGCATCGAAAACAGAAGCAGGAGGTCCATCATTCATGGAGCTGAATCAATCACCTGTTTCCAAAGAAGAGTTAGGTGATTTGAAAGCACTCTCAGAAAATGGACTATCTGGTGGCTTTTCTTATTCAAACAGAAACAAACCAAGTTTCATCTGGAAAAGAGAGAAAGGTACATTCAGCAGCACAGCCCCTGCCTGAATCCTAAATCTTGTGCAAACCACTCAGCATAAATAGAGGGGTGTTTTTTTTTTATCTTTTTCTGATGCAAGATCCCTTCCATGTTGCTACAGACTACCAACGGCAGTCACTGGAAAAGTAGCAGTAGACATGTCAAAGTCTGGGATCATGATAATTACTGTGAGTGATAATTTGGCCTCCGGACCTCTTCCAGGGCTCCATGTACAGAGGGGCAGCTGGAGAAAAGGATTTTTGTCAAATGTTGCAGATACACCCCTGGAGAAACTCTTCAATAATGGTTGTCATCCTTCCAGTTGGGACATGTCCAGAAAGTGATGCTGGAGGAAGATGCTTCAATACCCAGGGAATTGGCTTCTGCTGTTCGCCATTGTGTCAGATGGTCTCCAGAGAATGCTAGCGAAGGTCACCCAGAGCTATGCAATTTGGTGGCAGTCTCGATTCTTGACACTTAACTCTCTAACACCATCTGCACCCTTGAACCCTGCCTAATGTTAAGAACAGGTTATTCCTTCTGATTTCCTTTTCTATGGCATGTCCAGATATTAGCCCTAATTTAGAGCTGATTTTAAAATCCCTTGTGCCTGAAGTGACATTCCATTTCCATCAGCTGACTAAGAGGCAGGAAAGTGACAGCCTGTAGACTGTACTCTTGGGTAAATAGGGAGAAATTTACAGAAGGGATAGAAAATTTTATTTTTATTTTCCTTGACTCTCTGTTGTCCTTAAATATTCATGGAAAACACTGGAATTCTTTATATTTTGAAGTTTCATAGTTTATTAACTAAAGAGTGGGTGTGAAATCTGCAGCTGAGATGATGGTGGTGCTCACAGTGTGGTGGATGGTGTGACCTGACTTCTTGCCAGACACACCCAGAAACTGGTTTAGGGATACATGGTGGCCCTTTCTCTGGTTCCATGGATGCACTTGGTGGGAGGGGCCCCATTTGACATTCCCATCTCTCAGGCTATGTGTGACACTCCCCCACATACACACACACACACACAGGTGCTTTGAGGTGCAGCTGGGAGGACTGTGTTCCTGGTTTATCATGGGTGATTTATTGTTGAGATTACATTTCTTAACTGGAGAACAGATGGAAATGAAATGTCACTCGATATGTACAACTTGCCTTTGAATAGAGAACTGGGGGTCTTAGTGAGAGCAGAAAGAGCTCAGGTGGGTCCATCCTGAAGTGAGGAACAGAGAAAGGGAGGAGGTTGTCCCACTGTGTGACCTTCTACTCTCAGGGTCTGGGTGTTATGATCCGGGTGGGCAAGGCAAGGCAGGCCTCTAAAGAGTTCTTTATTTCTTTTAAACAAAATTCCAGCCAATGGCCCTTCAACAACTGGTAAGACTCCACCCTCACACTACCTTGAAGGCAGCCACCCCAATCCCCAAAACAAAAGTCCCAGTAGTACAAACAGAGTCAAAAGAGTAGGAGCATGCTCACAGAGCAAGGTTCAGGGTTCCAAATCCAATCCACCAGACAGAATCCAGGCACAAGGCCAGGGCAGTCCTCAGGGCAAGAAACAGGTTCCAGGCAAGAAGCAGTTCCAAAGCCCCAGTGAAGGAAAGGCCATACACCAGAGAAGGGCGAGGTCCAAACCAAAATACGAAGAGAAATCTTCAAAGCAAGGCAAGGCAATGAAAAATAGGCACTCTCCTTGCCCTTGGATCAATGGAGAAGGCAGCTGTTTCTCATCAGAGGGGATCAACTGTCTATCAGTACCCCTGCCAGTCAGCAGCTGATCCTCTCCTGTGTCTGTACAGGCAGACAGCTCTCTCTCTCTGGTCGACTGCCTCCCCCAATGCCTGAACAGCTTCTCTGGGTCACTTACCAAAAATCTCCTTCCTTTAATGGTGGTTCTTCTTTAATGTCTGAATTTTTCTGCCCTATGAATATTAGTACTGTTAAAAATAATTATGCTTTTCTGATTTGTTAAACCTTTTTGAGGACTATCCCCATCCTCAACACTACCAATATTAAAGGGTGATGGGTGACTATTATTTGTCTCGAGTTTTGGATCAATATTGGCTTATGTTTCAGCGAGTTTGTAGAGAAAAACGATGATTAAATGGAGAAAAAGAATTTTTGTTGTTGTTGATGATGCTAATATTAACATGACCATGGTTTTACACTAGTTTATCCTATCGAAAGATATTAATACTATGCATGATTTGCAATATTGAACTGCTGAGGGAGAATCCCCTCCTGCACAATCTCACACTTGGCTACATAATCCATGACAACACCCTCATCACTTCAGATGCCTTGCTAGACATGCTCTCTACTGGAGAAGCCAATGTTCCCAACTACAGCTGTGGAAGGAAGGACAAGCTTTTGGCTCTTGTTGATGGAGTTATCATATTCAGCTCCATCCAGATGCCAACATTAGCAGGCACCTACAAAGTTCCACACATTTGTGTTTGTCCTTCCCTTTCTCTAAAGTGAGTGGGGTGTTGGTGTGTAAGCGATAGATCCAATGTGTCTTCCCTAGGTAATTCAAGATAATAATAATAATAATAATAATAATAATAATAATAATAATAATAATAATAATAATAATAATAATAATAATAATAATAATAATAATAATAATAATAATAATAATAATAAGCCATTTTATTAAAAATCTACAAATATGTTAGGTAATATATTAACTATTTTTTGCCCTAAAATTCTCATAGTCAAATTCATCATAAAAGGTTTGAAGAGCAATATGGCCTCTGGAGAGGATTTTCTACCAGCTGAACAATTCAAGAAATATCCCGACTGGTGGGACCCTCCATTGTCAGATACATTTAGACATATAAATAATATCCTCCATACCCATTTGGATCAAAGATGGCAATTGTAATTCCTATATATAAAAAGGGGACTAAAAAGGACCCTCGTGTTTGGAGAGTTTCTCAGATTTTTAAAAGAGAAACAAACTCACTTGGCATTCCAGCAAAAGAGTTTTTATTGAGATTATAACTTTTGCAAAAGTTGATGGTCTTAAACTCACGCAAGCGATCAAGCCACACCTATAATTTTTAAAAGCACATATTTATGCCCTTTCATGATGCTAGTTTCTCCTCCCACTATCGCACTCAAGCCCACCTACTATTCCTGATCAGCTAATCTGAAGCACTTAAACAGAATAAATTTTTGTTCTTCTCCTCTGAGAAAAAAGCACCTTGCTTTTGCTGTACCTGTTAACCATGACCTTTAGCTGGCATAAGCTCTATCTTTATTTTTGTGTTTCCTCTGCTTGTGGTTACATCTAGTTTCCGATGACCTACTGGATTCACGGCTTAATTTGGAAGATCATCTAACGGCCGTGACCAGGGGGGCCTTTGCACAGGTTCGCCTAGTGCTCCAGTTGCGCCCCTTTCTGGACCGAGATGCCCTATGCATGGTTACCCATGCCCTTGTCACTTCTCGCCTGGATTACTGCAATGCTCTTTACATGGGGCTGCCCTTGAAGTGCACCCGGAGGCTTCAGCTGGTGCAAAATGCAGCTGCGTGGGTGCTTATGGGAGTATCTCGATACTCCCATGTTACACCACTCCTCCGCGAGCTGCATTGGCTTCCGGTTGCCCTCCAGGTATGATTCAAGGTGCTGGTAATAACCTTTAAAGCCCTACATGGCTTAGGCCCGGGGTACTTGCAAGACCACCTGCTGCCATTATCAACCTCCCATCGCCCGGTTCGCTCCCACAGAGTCGGCCTCCTCAGGGTGCCGTTGGCCAGGCAATGCCGTCTGGCGACCCCCAGGGGAAGAGCCTTCTCTGTGGGCATGCTGACCCTCTGGAATGAACTGCCTACGGAGCTGCGGACGGCCCCTGACCTTCGGTCTTTCCGCCGTGACCTGAAGACTTGGTTATTCCAACAAGCGGGTCTGGACTGACTATGTTTTTTAAATTTGGCTTTTATTGAGTTAAATTGTCATGTATCTATTACATTTATTGTTTAATTCTTTTTTAAATTTTGTATTCCATGTTTCTTAAATTTTTTGTTGTGAGCTGCCCTGAGTCCTTAGGGAGAAGGGTGGCATATAAATTCAATAAATCTAATCTAATCTAAATCTAATCTAATATCACAGCAACTATCTTGCATATGTCAAAGTTCCTACTTTTAAAAGCTTGTTACTCCATTTTATATTTGTTAAACTCCTTAAATTTTAGCTAGGGTTATTAAAATTATATTTCATTAAAGAATTTGTAATACATTTTTATTTCTTACACTAGCAATTCCAGGCCCATTTCCCTAACAGATATTGTGACTAAAATATATGCAAACTTACACTTGAAAAGAATTGATAGTAGGTGGATGAAAAGCGTATTCCTTGTAGAAGAACCAGCAGTCTTTAGGCACTTTTTTGTCACTTGGTCAAAGAATGCAATAAGATTTGTCTGGCATGATCTGTTTTTGACAAACCCATGTTGGCTTTTAGTAATGACTTTGTTTGCCTCTAGGTATTTGCTGATTCATTGTTTGATTATCATTTCCAGAATCTTCCCAGGTATTGAGGTCAGGCTAATAGGTCTGTAGTTTCCTGGATATATTTTTTCCGCTTTTTTGAAGATGGGAACTACTCCAGCTGGTTTCCAGTCCTCTGATAGTTCCCCAGTGCTCCAGGATCTTTGAAAAATATAGTTCAGTAGTTCTGAGAACACAACTGCCAGTTCCTTGAGAACCTTGGGTTGTGTTCCATCTGGTCCTGGTGATTTGAACTCATCTAGGCTGGACAGCTGCTCACTTACCATTTTCTTGCCTATCTTAATTTGTGTTTCTATTCTGTTTTTTATGTTACTGTTTTTGATATGTTGGACTGTTTCCCCCCCCTTTGTGTAAAGACAGATGCAAAAAATGAGTTAAATAGTTCTGCTTTCTCCCTGTTGCTTGTCCCCTTCTTGCCACTTTCCCCCACTAATGGACCAATCATTTCCTTAACTTTTTTCTTGTTTTTTACATGTTGAAAGATGCTTTTTTGTTATTGCCATTTATCAGAACCATGACAAAAATAATGTGAGTCATTTCGTTTATAGTGGTGTAAGCTTGGTTGGTATCTTCAGTGTTATTTAGGATGGTCTCAACCTCATCTCTTGTGTTCTCAATAGCCATGACTTCTGTGTTGGCCAAAACAATCACAGTGGTGCAGGGAACAATGTGAGAAGATGGTTTGGAAAAAGCTTGGCCAACTCCATCATCCTTTCTAGTTCAGCTTTTTAAATTCTCATCTGTGCCATGTGGCTGGGAGTTTCTCCCCCATTTCCTGACTCTGATCTACACTCCCAGTCTGAAGAGATAATCCTTCAATGCAATGAAGGCTCTGTCATCATGTTTTATGTTCTCCTTATCTACATGTGTTTCGATGCTGCCATTTTTGTCATATTTCTGATAGATGAAACCCATCAACAAATAAACCCATGCTGTGAGCATGCTGTAAGCATGATTGTCTTCTGCAGTGTCTGGCTCTCCTTCCTGCCCACCTACCTGAGCACCAACGGAAAGTCCATGGTGATTGTGCAGGTCTTCTCCATCTTGGCCTCCAGTGCTGGGTTTCTAAGCTGCATTTTCTTTATTATCCTGAGGCCAGAATTAAATGCTAAGGAACATCTAATCATAAAAGTAAGAAAATGACTTTGAAATTGTTTCTTAGGCTCATAAAATTTAATTTTTCATTGCAGATATTGAGCTTTTGTATTCTTCCTGTGCATTAATGTGACAAGTATGTTAGTTAAAACTTAACAAAATAAATATATGAAGTGCTTTGACATGAAGAGTGTAAGACTAGTGAAATTCCAAAATAGACCTCAAATAGTAAAATAAAGCAATTAGTAATTAAAATTTATTATTTATTTATTTTATTTAATTGAATTTCTATACCGCCCTTCTCCCGAAGGACTCAGGGCGGTGTACAGGGCAATAAAAGCACTACATACAAAAGTTAAAAATAATATTACCCCAAACCCTTAAACCAGGCTGGCCTGTTCAAATAAATAGGTTTTCAGATCACGGCGGAAAGAGCGAAGGTCGGGAGCCTTCCGGAGCTCAACCGGTAATTGATTCCAAAGGGCTGGCGTGCCCACAGAGAATGCTCTCCCCTTGGGGGCCGAAAGCCGACACTCTCTGACCGACGGCACCCTGAGGAGGTCCTCTCTGTGGGAGATCCTCAACCATGCCTACCTGATATGGGGTAATTATTCCTTTTTACCCTGCGTGAATGGGCAAATGTAAACATGACCAGATGTGAAGACCTTACCTGGAAAGTTAATACAACCCAGGTAGCCAGAAAGGCCCAACAGAGACTCCACTTCCTCAGGGTCTTGTGGAAGAACAGGGTAGAACAACGGCTAATGACCCTCTTTTACCAGTCTACTATAGAGAGCATCCTCTTGCACTGTATTGTGGTTTGGTATGCTGGCCTGACATCCGCAGATAGGAAAGTATTACAGAGGGTGGTGAGCACAGCACAAGACATTGTGGGCTGTCCCCTGACACCAACGGATGTCATTGCCAGGGCTCGCTGCCTTGGAAGAGTGAGGAAAATTCTCAGGGATGACTCACACCCTGGTCGGTACCTCTTTACTCTTCTACCACCAGGTAGGACATACAGGAGTATAGCTGGCTGTACCAACAGGCTGAAGAACAGCTTCTATCAATGGGCTGTCAGGCTCTTGAACAGGACATAATTTTATAATTTTATGTGTGACTGACTTGCGAGGCCATGTATTGTGCAATTAGCTCACATGGTGTAACAAGATGGAGGGTTTTTGTCACTGTGAGTTGTGGGGGGGCATGAAGGGAAGCTCAGCCAATCTCAACGTATACATGGTTGTACTTTGACAATAAAGGTTCATTTAAAGTTCATTCAAATGTATCTACAGCAAACGTAAGTCACTACCTAGAATTCCTGATCAATAAATATTTGTTTAAAACCATTCCATGGGGTTTATCTTATCTGGATTGGGGTTGTAATGCATTTCAGCCTAAGTTTCAAGAATAGTGGGGTTCCACTTCTAAGGCAGTGATTGATGGGCAAAAATGTAATACTATCAGATGGTTGAGGTGAAAATATAGATGGGAGGATTGAGAGAAAAAGAGAGAGGAAAGGGAAGGCAAGGGATATGGGACAAGGCAATGAGTGGGGTAGGGAGGAGAAACTGATCTTTTAGGCTATGAGCTAGGAAGCCATGAAGAAGATGGGACTTGATCTGTAGTTGAAATGAAGGGAGATTTCTGAGAAAGAGCACCTCAGGAGAAAGAGAAGGAGCACTGGAACCAGTCAGAGATGATGAAGTTGAAACACCATGTCATCTTCACTAGCTCTCTTCTCCCCAGTAGAACCCATAACTTGGGAGAATAGAAATACCAATTCATAAAGAAAGAGATGAAAGAGATGAGATTCATGCCTCACTAATTATCTTTGAAGATACCTGCCAAGCTTACACCAGTATAAAGCCCAGGAAATAATAATAATAATAATAATAATAATAATAATAATAATAATAATAATAATAATAATAATAATAATAATAATAATAATAATAATAATAATAATAATAATAATAATAAAGTTGGAAGGGAACTTGGAGGTCATCTAGTCCAACCCCCTGCTCAGGCAGGAAACCTTATACCATTTCAGGCAAATGGCTGTCCAGTCTCTTCTTAAAAACCTCCAGTGTTGGAGCATTCACCCCCTCTGGAGGCAGGTTGTTCCACTGGTTAATTGTTCTAACTGTCAGGAAGTTTCTCCTTAGTTCTAGGTTGCTTCTCTCCTTGACTAGTTTCCATCCGTTACTTCTTGTCCTGCTTTCAGGTGCTTTGAAGAATAGCTTGACTCCCTCTTCTTTGTGGTAGCCCCTGAGATATTGGAACACTGCTATCATGTCACCCCTCACCCTTCTCTTCATTAAACTACACATACCCAATTCCAGCAACCGTTCCCTATATGACTCATATGTCTCTTGTCTTGAAGAGTTGCTTAGCTAAATATTGGTTGACGTGTGTGCTGAGGAAAAGGAGGAAAACCAGTAGGTTAAAAATATAATAGTTATTTATTTATTTATTTACCTATTTATTTATTTATTATTAATATATTTGATGATTATCCTGAATTTTTATTTAACTAACAAACTTCTCATATATTTTTACTTCAGTTTTAATAAATATAAGTTGTCAAGCAAATCCAAAGGAAGAATATATAACCAATAATAATGAATAATTGGACATTACCAGCCTAAGAAACTATTTGACAATCATTCCCCTGCTTTTGCCATTAGATGTTCCTTAGTGTTTAGATCTGGTCTCAGGAGGATAATGTAGCACTTGGGAAAGAAGATGCAGCTCAACAGTCCAGCACCGGAGGCCAAGATGGAGAAGACCTGCACGGCCACCATGTATTTTCCTTTAGTGCTCAGGTAGGTGGGAAGGAAGGAGACCCAGACACTGCAGAAGACCAGCATGCTGAAGGTGATCAATTTGGCTTCATTGAAAGCTCCAGGCAGGTTCCTGGCCAGGAAAGCCACCGTGAAGCAAATTGCAGCAAGGAAGCCCATGTAGCCAAGAACAACATAAAACATGGTGACAGAGCCTTCGTTGCATTGAAGGATAATCTCTTCAGGCTGGGAGTGTGGATCAGAGTCAGGAAATGGGGGAGAAACTCCCAACCACATGGCACAGATGAGAATTTGGACAGCAGAACAAGAAAGGATGATGGAAATGGCCAAGCTCTTCCCCAACCATCTTCTCACTTTATTGCCTGGTTTTGAAGCTAGGAATGCCAACACTACTGTGATTGTTTTGGCCAAGACAGACGACACGGCTACTGAGAAGACAATGCTGAACACTGTTTGTTGGAGAAGACAGGTGGCTTTCCTTGGTCGGCCAATGAAGAACAAGGAGGATAAAAAGCAAAGCAGAAGGGAGACCAGGAGGATGTAGGAGAGGTCCCGGTTGTTGGCTTTGACAATGGGAGTTTCAAGGTATTTAATGAATATGAATAAAACAAAGCCTGTGATTAGGAACAAGAGTAGAGCAAAGGAGATGAGGATGATGCTGAGATGTTCTTCATAGGACAGAAAGGTTATGCTTTTGGGGATACACTGGACTCGGTTCTCAGTTGTATATTGATCAACTGGGCACTTGGTGCATTTTGTAGTATCTGAGAACAGAAAGTAATATTTCTTTTATACTCTTTCAAATTTCAATAAAAACTTTGGATAAGATATGATACAGCATCTTGATGTACTTCTCTCTTGTTTTCTAAGCATTTATACCTCATTGTTTTAATTTGTATTATTGGTTGAACTTTTTTCCACCAAGAGTCACTTTGTGTGAAATAGCCATATAAACTTGATAAATAAATTTGTAAAAACATCTTAAGGAAGATTAATTCATAAATGAATTCAACAACAGCAATGGAGTGTGTTATCTGTATTTTTATCCAGTAAAAATGAGAAGATGAAGCAATATATTTCCATATTCTCTAGATTTGGCAACAATTTTAAAGAGAACAAATTCAACATCAGAATCAAAGGATATTTATTACATTGGTCTTTTATTAATTCTCTGTTTTCCCCTTCTTTCTGTTCATTTTAATCCCAACATTGCATGTTAGAATTTTTTCCTTTCAGGATCATGACTATATAGTGTTAGTTTTTTTTTTTTTGGTGCTATATCTCACAACAGTATATAACAAGAAAGAAAATTGGAAAGATAAGAAAAGATGGAAAGGAAATATCTACTTGATGATTTTATGCTGAATCCTCTGTTTGGTTTTCATTGTTTGTTTGTTTGTTTGTTTGTTTGTTTGTTTGTTTATTTATTTATTTATTTTTGGGACTTATATGCCGCCCTATCTCCTGAAGGACTCAGGGCGGCTAACAACAATAAAAACAACAATACAAAAGTTAAAAGAAATTAAATAAACAGCCCCAATAAATAAGTTAAACTAAACAATTAAAAATTAAAAAACATTTTAAAAATCCCTGTCGTCAGTCCAGGTCAGCCTGATGAAAAAGGAATGTTTTAAGGCCGCGGCAAAAGGACCGGAGATCCGGGGCCATCTGGAGCTCAAGGGGGAATTGGTTCCACAGGGCTGGCACTCCAACAGAGAAGGCCCTCCCCCTGGGGGTCGCCAGCCAACATTGTCTAGCTGACGGCACCCTGAGGAGGCCCTCTCTGTGTGAGCACACTGGGCGATGGGAAGTTGTTCCCGGCAGCAGACGGTCCTGCAAATATCCTGGGCCTAGGCCATGAAGGGCTTTAAAGGTATGTACCAGCATCTTAAATCTCACCCAGAAGACAACCGGTAACCAATGCAGCTCACGCAGGAGGGGTGTAATATGGGAGTATCGGGATGCTCCCATCACTACCCGCGCGGCCGCATTCTGCACCAGCTGGAGCCTCCAGGTGGTCATCAAGGGCAGCCCCATGTAGAGAGCATTGCAGTAATCTATACGGGAGGTAACGAGTGCGTGAGTGACCATACGTAGGGCATCTCGGTCCAGATAGGGGCGCAACTGGTGCACCAGGCAAATCTGGGCAAATGCCCCCCTGGCCACGACTCCAATATGATCTTCAAAACTGAGTCGTGAGTCCAGGAGGAGGCCTAAATTGCGTGCCCTATCAACAGGAGGTAACACTTCTCCTCCCATAACCAAAGATGGATCCTCTTGGACAAGTCGAGATGCTGGTATGTAAAGCCACTCAGTCTTGGCTGGGTTCAGCTGGAGCCTGTTCTTCCCCATCCAAATCCGTACCGCTTCAAGGCAACGGGACATCACATTGAGGGCATCGCTGGGTTGGTTCAGGGTGGAGAGTATCATCAGCGTACTGATGATACCCAAGCCCTATATGGCTTGGGTCCAGGATATTTGAGGGAACACCTGCTGCCGGCATCAAGCTCCCTTCGTCCTGTGCGCTCCCACAGGGAGGGTCTTCTCAGGGTGCCGCCAGTCAAAGAATGCCGGCGGATGACACCCAGGGGGAGGGCCTTCTCTGTGGGGGCGCCTGCCCTCTGGAACCAGCTGCCTGTGGAGCTTAGGACTGCCCCCGACCTTCGATCATTCCGCCTAGACCTGAAGACCTGGCTCTTCGAGCTTTCCGGCTCAGGCTGAGTTTTAATTGGGTTTTAACTGGGGTTTTACATGTTGCAGGGACTTAGTTTAATCTTTTTTAAATTGGTCTTAATTTTTGTATTAATGTTTTAAAAATTATACCCTGTAAACCGCCCTGAGTCCTTCGGGAAAGGGCGGTATATAAATTCAATAAATTAATACCCCACCCCAAAACCATGAATGATCTCGCCCAGCGGCTTCATATAGATGTTGAACAGGAGAGGCAAGAGGACCGACCCCTGAGGGACTCCACAAACGAGAGGCCTCGAGGCTGACCTCTGTCCCCCTGTCAACACCGACTGCAAACGACCCAGAAGGTAGGAGGAGAACCACTGTAAGACAGTGCCACCCACTCCCAACCCCCTGAGGCACCGCAGCAAGATACCATGGTCAATGGTATCAAAAGCCGCTGAGAGGTCTAATAGGACCAGGACAGAGGAATAACCCCTGTCTCGGGCCCACCAGAGTTCATCCACCAGCACGACCAATGCCGTCTCTGTGCTGTACCCGGGCCTGAAACCCGATTGGTACAGATCCAGATACTCAGTTCCTTTAACCCAACATCTCTCCCTCTATTGTTCCTCCCTATTAGACATTTCAGCTTATAAGGATAATATGATCTTAATAAAGACTAAATGATTAAATGAATGATTGATTGGTGCATCTATCAGCCTGTAATGCAAAGTTGGTTTAGGTAAACAAAACCCATTGATCTAAAATCATTCCTCAAGTTACAAAGAATACAGATATTTCTAAGCAAGATAAATATGGACGGAAATATCCAAACTGGGAAATAAAAGAGAGATTTCCCATGCAATCCACAATATCCTTCTTTCTACCTCACCCTTCAAGATATTTTTCTTATAAATCCCATTTAGGGAAGAAATTGGACACCATGAAAATTGAGAACTAAACAATCAAACTTACTAGTGTCTTTAACATGCATATTGATCAAAGTTTCCCTATGGTGTCACCCACCTTCCTGAGTGGAGATTGTCCCCTCTGGGCAAGGAATGCAGTCATAGCAGCAAAATGGCTCTCCTTCTCGAGCCTGCTTGACAAATCCAGGATGGCATTTTTCCACACATTTAGACTGAGGCAAAGACTAAACAGAAAAAGAAGAAATGCCAAAGAAAATATGTCAGGACTCAACATCCATGTAAGATGGAGGTAGACATGAACATCAGCCAAGTTGTGTTTGGACTTCACGTAGGCAAATATGAAATCTCTGTTCACTTCCAAATGGTTGCAGAAGGTACAATTGTAGGCAGATGCCTCATTTAGTTCCTCCCCTTTTCTCCTGATTTATCAGATTACAATAAAGTACCTTTCTACTTAACAAAGTCTGGAGGGATGAAATTGAGAAAAGATTTAACAATTAAGTGGCAACTGGTGGGTTGCTCCTCATAGTGGAATTAACATGCATTCTTCCATTCTCCATACATGCTTTATTTTAAAATATAATATCTAAAATACTAAATTTTAGAGTAAATTTTATTGTAAAAAATTATTAAATTTTCATTTCATTAGATTTATTGAAATAGAATAAAACTGTGATGAAGAAACAAACTTTTGACCACTAGGATCTGGAAAGGTTTCTTCTGGAGTAAATAAAACATTGCAAAGTTGCTTCCCTTTGAAAGCAGTCCAAAATTATCTCCCAGTTAAGATAAAAAGGGAAATTCCCTTACAAATAAGGCCTGTCAACCTTAAATATATTCTTCTTTATGTTGAAAGAATACAAATAGGTGCCACAATCTGACAGGGAAATACATACTTATATTTATTATTAGTTTGATTTGTAGCCTCTCAGTGTGTATATTTCTGATATCAAGAGGGTTTTTTCGCACCAAAGTGATGCTTCAGTACTTCAGTTTTCAAGTCATTATCATGGTGAGATGAGCAGTAAATAAATTTAATTAATCAATCCATAAATGAGCTCACATCAGACCAGTCATTATTATTTCATGTGAACTCAACCCTTGGACCTCCTTCCTAAATTCCACTATCCCAGTGGGGTTAGAGAGAGGCAGCTATAAGCATGTTCTCAGCTGATTGAAAACATCCCAGACTCTGAGCCTGCAATTTTGGGAGACCCCTGACTCCAATCAAGGCAAGATGAAGACTGTTTAACAATTGGATCAACAGAATCTCCATCCAGTCTTGATTCCTCTTCATTGGATGCAGTCTAAATCTGAACTCAGGGATTGGTCAACAGAATTGCCTTCACCTTTGATATTTGAAGACAAAAAACTAGTGAACCTGTAGCTATTAACACCAAAATTCTCCAGCATATGAAGCCCTGTCTCACTAGTTTTATGGTGATACTAAACTGCCGAAGGGACACTAAATGGCAATGATTGGTGTGCTAAATAATAATCACCCCATATCTCATTTTGAATCAGCTTACAACAGGATTCAGCCTGACAGCATCAGAAGGGAAAACATGGTCAGTAGAACTGAAACAAGCTTATCTGCCTAAGAAAATTATAGAGGTTTTACTCCACACCTTCAATTCTTTCTTTTTTTACTGGGTTTAGCCCACTTAAAACAACTTTGGAAAAAAGAATAAAGTCATCAATATTTTCCACACCTTGTTGAGCAACTTTAACTGTGACAAAGCACCCTGGTTGATTGTAAGTCTTTGTCTTTCAAAACTCCCCAAAAACTTGTTGATGGGATCCTCCTTGGGGAGAACCACCCTACTCAAGATCTGCAGGTCTGCTGCTACGTCTCCATTCTGATCCAAGTAGACTTCCAGCAGGGAAAGATTGTACAATTCCCTCTTCTCTAGAAATGGGTGGAACTAGAATGGAAAAATCCAGGAATTGAAAAGCAGAAATCTTGGTTTCTTATCTCTTATCACTTTTTATATTTGAATCTTTCTTTTATGGTTGTTTAACTTGCAAATATTGTGAGTTAGGAGCACAAGTGTTACCATTATCTTCAAAACTGAAGTACGAAGATTCAGCAATATTTCTAAATCATGCAAATGTATATTGACAAAATGCGATTGACAAAAATTGTCAATCATATATAACAATCTAGGAAAGGTCACCTTTCAAGTAAACAAAATACTCAAATAACTAGAGTATTCATAAACTTCTTGCAAACAATAGGGCAATTACAAGAAAGTAAGGAGTAGTTAAGAAGAAAGTTGCAAGGCTAATCTTCATTCAGTAGAGGAGATAGGAAAAATGAACAGATGAAGTAATTCTATTTTATTGTAAGGCTATATTAACAAAATATTGCCGTGTGAAAGTAGAAACCTTTCTCTATTTGTTTTGACAGACAAAAAATTTAGGGAGGACTTTTTCTGAGTTAATTTCTCTGCTGGTTACACAGCTTTGGTTAATGCCTCCCCCCAAACCATCTGATGTGATCCTTTCCTGCATCTCTTTCTCTGGTGCTCTGAACTCATTCACACGTATCATTAAACTTCCTTAACAGATTGTGTGAATGCTGGTGGTATAACCTATTTTTAGCAAAGAATTAACAAAATGCTTCATAATGTGATGAATGGGGATCTAGTTAATTGAGTGCTGGATGGTATGAGATAGTTAGGTGGATGCAACTGTCTCAAAAATTGTACTCAAATAAATATTAATATTAATGATAAAATTGGGGAGTTACAAAAACAATTAGACCTTAGTCGTAGTTTCTTCTATATTTTCATTAATAAAGGAAGTAGATAAATCATGATTTTATGATGCAAAAATTATAGTAACAGTTGGACAAAGTTATTTTGGTCTCCTTTAAA
Source organism: Vipera berus (assembly GCF_964194415.1). Classification (NCBI taxonomy): domain Eukaryota; kingdom Metazoa; phylum Chordata; class Lepidosauria; order Squamata; family Viperidae; genus Vipera; species Vipera berus. The sequence goes on along the minus strand of NC_138203.1, from coordinate 289,486,359 downwards.
AATTCCCAGCTTCTCTCAGGTCCCAATAGATCCCTGTCAGGATGCTGCCATCCTGACGGGAGGGAGGACCTTTGGAGCTCTCCTGTGTTGTGTTTAGCTTTGCTTTGTTGACTCATTTCTGCTGCCCGAGATCGTCTGCCTCACCTCACGTAGGAAGAGATGCCTGAGAACATCTTATGGCAGTTTCTGCCTGGAGTTCTCACGACCTCTTTGCACCTCTAGATTGGCTCCTATAGACTGGGCAGTTGGGAGGGGTTTTGAACAATGGGGTTTAGCCTAACAATTTCACTCAGGAACTTCAGATTCTGTCTGCCTTCTCTTGCTGTCACTGACTCTCAATAAAAGTTCCTTTTGAAGCGATGCCAAGTTTCAAGAGTTTTGCTTTCTTGAGAGATTCAGCTGAGGCAGGGCCTTACAGATTCCAGTTAGCATGCAGGACTAATACTACTACTACTACTACTACTACTACTACTACTACTACTACTACTACTACTACTAATAATAATAATAATAATAATAATAATAATAATAATAATGATTGATGATGATGATGATGATGATGATGATGATGATGATGATGATGATGGAAGGGACCTTAGAGGTCATCTAGTCCAACCCCCTGCTCAGGCAGGAAACCCTATACCATTTTGGACAAATGGCTGTCCAGTCTATTCTTAAAAACCTCCAGTGTTGGAGCATTCACAACTTCTGGAGGCAGGTTGTTCCACTGGTTAATTGTTCTAACTGTCAGGAAGATTCTCCTTAGTTCTAGGTTGCTTCTCTCCTTAATTAGTTTCCATCCATTGCTTCTTGTCCTGCTTTCAGGTGCTTTGGAGAATAGCTTGAGTCCCTCTTCTTTGTGGCAGCCCCTGAGATATTGGAACACTGCTATCATGTCCCCCCTCGTCCTTCTCTTCATTAAAGTAGACATACCCAATTACAGCAGCCGTTCCTTATATGTTTTAGTCTCCAGTCCCCTAATCACCTTTGTTGCTCTTCTCTGTACCTTTTCTAGAGTCTCAACATCTTTTTTTACATTGTAGTGGCCAAAACCTGGTGCAGTATTCCAACTGTGGCCTCACCAAGGCATTGTAAAGTGGTATTAATACTTCACGTGATCTTGATTGTATTCTTCTGTTAATGCAGCCTAGCACTGTGTTGGCTTTTTTGGCAGCTGCAGCACACGGCTGGCTCATATTTAAGTGATTGTATCCTCTGTTCATTATTTGGTTAGGTTTGATTGGGGATTTTTTTCGTGCATTGGGGTTTGGCTAGAGTTGCTTCTAAGTTCCTAACCTTTTCCTGTAGTAGTTCACATAATTTGCAGCTGATGCATGTGTAGTTTGGGCATCAGTGCATACATGGAACATGTATTCCATATCACAATAGTTTCTGTCACCTGTAACATGAATTCGTTGTTTGGTAGTCCCTCTTTTTGGTTGGTGGTTGTGCTTTGCTGTTAGGTTTGTTTCTAGCTTCTTTGTTCTGGGTAACTATGGCTCTTTTGCTGTCCTTTTTCCTGCCTGTTTGTGCTACCTTGTTATTTATTTAACCTTCTTACTATTGTGTTAGTTTTATTTATCCTTCTCCTTCCCTCTATTTTTTGAGCTCCAATTCTTTTTTATTCTTTACTGAGGGTCTTCCCGCCCTTCCTATTGGGACCTCAAACTTAATTGTTGCCTTCACATATGGTGCTCGCTGCTCTGTTGTTTTCTCCCTTCTGTCTTTGGTGCTGGTCTCTGCTCTGGTCAGGCCTCCATTCAGCTTTCCAGTCGCCTCAGCTGCTCTGCCTGCTCTGCTCCTCTCAGCCGGCCACTCAGCTTGAAATATCAGAGAGGTCCTTGGCTCTTGAAGTCTCTCTGTTGTGAAGCTTAAGATCTTAAACCAGACATGTCAAACACAAGGCCCGGGGGCCGGATTCGGCCCGCGAAGTGGTTTCATGTCGCCCGCGAAGCCATCCTGGAAACAGTGAGGGAACGGCCCCCACTGCCTTGGCCCTGGCCCAGAGACCCTCCTCCTGCCAGAGACCCTCAGATCTGTCCCACTCCTGCCCAGGCCCCCATAGGCACCCTTGATGTGAACGATGTAGAGCTGGCCACGCCCACCCAGTAGGCCATACGCACTCTAGCCACACCCACCCAGTAGGCCATACGCACTCTAGCCACGCCCACCCAGTAGGCCACACCCACCCAGGCCATACCCACCCGGCCCCTTGAGGGCAACCGCAATTCTGATGCGGCCCTCCATGAAATTGAGTTTGACACCCCTGTCTTAAACAATGAATCCCAGAGAGCACAAAAGACCCTGAAAAGGAATTTAGTTTGATGGATCCTTCTTGGGACCCCATACCTTCCATGGCTGCAGCCCTGGAGCCCCCAACCTCTCTTTGCCTTTCTTTCTTCTCCTCTGGGGTTTGGATGCAGCACTTAAGGCGTGGGCCAGAAACTTAATGACACTGTAAGTAATGCTTCCATTTCTGACCCGCATCCTATTCTTTTTCTCTTGGATCTCCAGTGGTGCTTTCTGGGTGCATCTTCTCCGGCCTTTGACAGAAAAGGTGTGTTTTGAAACAGAACAGTGAAAATTCTCAGCTTGAAATTCAGGTTCCACAAAGAAATCTCTTTTAAAGGCATTATCGTTTTTCCAACTCTTTTTCCACTGAAAGGGAAAGCTCCAAATACTATGGACGTGCTTGAGACGCCAATCTATTTTAACTGAAAATACGGCAGCCAATGTCATGATCCAAACTTTCCCTTCAATGGGTCCCGGCAAACCTTCAAGTGTTGAATGGAAGGGAAGAATTCTGTCCAAAAGAGAATCAAATTCTATGAAGTGAACAAAGACGTTGACTTGTCTCCACTTAGAGAGGGCATCCTTGAGGAATGTGGTACGTCCAGTTGTTGACAATCGTTCTGATATAACAACACAAATTCTATTCTTGACAAGCATAGGAGTAAAAGTCCTGATGAAATTATCTCCCTTCTCTGTGTCTGGAGCAAAGAGACCAATCAGGGTCCATCCAAAATGGAGGAGAATTTGGACCATTGCTGGGTACTGGATGCCTTCTTTGGGGAGCATCAGATGGAAAAAAGGGAATTGACTTTTATCACTCAGAGCATCTGAAGCAATTCTATTACTGACCTGAAAAAACAATGAAGATTTCTGTGTTATGTTTGGGGTCCTAGCAAGCCCCAATTTTTAGCTTTTAATAAAACCAATATTTTTCTCATGCACATATAAGAATATTTCCTGCTGATTAGTCATTAGGCCATATCAAGATACAGAATATAAAACACAGAACATTAACAAGACTCCATGTAAAAACTGAATTTAGAAAAAATAAGTACAATAGAATAAGCATAAACAATGAAAATAGTATTTCTTTATAACCCCAGAATTTACCACTATCAGAACACAATTTCCTTCTGAAAAGGACTTCATTATATATAATTTTTGAATTCTGAGCACAGACAAAATACGTTTTTTTAATATCAGGGTCCCAATAGGTTGTTTCTCTAAATTGCAATCCCAGGTACATTTGTAGCAGCTGATGCCTTTCAGTGTGCCAACCTTACTGAAGATGGCCCTACTTTTCTCTACTTTGACCATCTTGGATTTTTTCTGCAGCATTTTTTTTTTAGGTTTTTCTTGACTGGCAAAAAAAGACAGGGAGACGACAGTTCCTAATATAAAATCAAGAATTTTTAAAATGAAATTTATTTGTTCTAATAGCATTGGGGGACTCTTTTAATTTAATGAAGAGAAGGATGAGGGGTGACATGATAGCAGTTTTCCAGTATCTCAGGGACTGCCACATAGAAGAGAGAGTCAAGCTATTCTCCAAAGCACCCGAAGGCAGGAGAAGAAGCAACGGATGGAAAACATAAATTGGCAAGTTTTGTTTCAAAAACTAGATGAAAAGGACTTTGGAAAAAACTTTATAAATACAGGTGAAACTCAAAAAATTAGAATATCGTGCAAAAGTTCATTTATTTCAGTAATGCAACTTAAAAGGGGAAACTAATATATGAGATAGACTCATTACATGCAAAGCAAGATAGTTCAAGCTGTGATTTGTCATAATTGTGAACATTATTTATTTTTATTTATTTTAATTCCATTTATATCCCGCCCTTCTCCGAAGACTCAGGGCGGCTTACAAGCTTAGCAGTAGCCTTCATTCTATGTATATGCCTGCTTATTAGGGCTTTCGCGCCCCCCCCAGCGGCATTATTACAAAGTCAGCTTAATTGCCCCCAACAATCTGGGTCCTCATTTTACCTACCTCGGAAGGATGGAAGGCTGAGTCAACCTTGAGTCTGGTGGGACGCGAACCTGCACTAATTGCAGGCAGCTGGTGTTACTTAAGGAGGCATTAGCCCACTGCTCCACCAAGGCTCTATGGCTTACAGCTCATGAAAACCCCAAATCCACAATCTCAGAAAATTAGAATATTACATGCAATCAATAAAACAAGGAATGTACATAGAAAAATATCGGACCTCTGAAAAGTATAAGCATGCATGTGTACTCAGTACTTGGTTTGGGCCCCTTTTGCAACAATCAATAGCGGCCTTCAGCTCTTCTGCATTGTTCGGTCTCATGTCTCTCATCTTTCTCTTGGCAATGCCCCATTGATTCTCTATGGGGTTCAGGTCAGGCGAGTTTGCTGGCCAATCAAGCACAGTAATCCCACGGTCATTGAACCAGGTTTTGGTGCTTTTGGCAGTGTGGGCAGGTGCCAGGTCCTGCTGGAAAATGAAGTCAGCATCCCCATAAAGCTTGTCTGCGGAAGGAAGCATGAAGTGCTCCAAAATCTCCTGGTAGACAGATGCGTTGACCCTGGACTTAATGAAGCACAGTGGGCCAACACCAGCAGATGACATGGCTCCCTAAATCAACACAGACTGTGGAAACTTCACACTAGACTTCAAGCATCTTGCAGTGTGTGCCTCTCCATTCTTCCTCCAGACTCTGGGTCCTTGGTTTCCAAATGAGATGCAAAAGTTGCTCTCATCAGAAAAGAGGACTTTGGACCACTGAGCAACAGACCAGGTCTGTTTTTCTTTAACCCAGGTAAGATGCTTCTGATGTTTGTTGTTCAGGAGCGGCTTGACAAGAGGAATACGACATTTGAAGCCCATGTCCAGGATCCGTCTGTGTGTGGTGGCTCTTGATGCACTGACTCCAGCCTCAGTCCACTCCTTGTGAAAGTCCCCAACACTTTTGAATGGCCTTTTCCTGACAATCCTCTCCAGGCTGCAGTCATCCCTGCTGCTTGTGCGCCTTTTTCTTCCACACTTTTCCCTTCCACACAACTTTCTATTAATGTGCTTTGATACGGCACTTTGGGAACATCCAACTTCTTTTGCAATTACCTTTTGAGGCTTTCCCTCCTTATGGAGGGTGTCAATGATGGTTTTCTGCACAACTGTCAGGTCAGCAGTCTTCCCCGTGATTATGATTCCTACTGAACCAGACTGAGAGACCATTTAAAGGCTCAGGAACCCTTTGCAGGTGTTATGGCTTAATTAGCTGATTAGAGTGGGACACTTTGAGCCTAGAATATTGCACCTTTTCACAATATTCTGATTTACTGAGATTGTGGATTTGGGGTTTTCATGAGCTGTAAGCCATAATCATCACAATTATGACAAATCACGGCTTGAACTATCTTGCTTTGCATGTAATGAGTCTATCTCATATATTAGTTTCCCCTTTTAAGTTGCATTACTGAAATAAATGAACTTTTGCACGATATTCTAATTTTTCGAGTTTCACCTGTATAATGAAAACAATTTATTACAGACAAACAGCAAAAGTAATTGTAAATGGAAATTTTACAGAAAACTTCAATAATAAAAAAGGCACAAGACAAGGATGTCCACTATCTCCATTGCTATTTATACTAACACTGGAAGTATTAAACAGAAACATTAGACAAGATATGGACATTAAAGGACTGGAAATAAAAAGTGAAAAATACAAATTACAAGCATTTGCGGACGATTTAGTTTTTATATCAGAAGAGCCTCTTGAGAAAAGCTTTAAGTTTATGAAAAAGATAGAAGAATTCAGAGAAGTGGCAGGTCTGAAAATAAACAGAGAAAAGACTAAACTGTTAACTAAAAATCTTACAGAAAAACAAAAAAATCAATTATCAAAAAAAAGGTCTTCAAATAGTCCAAAACGTTAAGTACTTGGGAATCTACCAAACATCAAGATGTGCAACAATAAAAGAAGATAATTACATAAAACTATTGAAAGAAATAAAATTAGACTCGGAAAATGAAAAAAAAAACGTACAACTTTCAATGCTGGGGAGAATAGCAGCAGTGAAGATGAATATTTTACCAAAAATACTCTTTTTGTTTCAAACAATAACTATAGTAGTGGGGGGAAACTTCTTTGATGAACTAAGAAAATCAATACTGAAATTTATTTGGCAAGGAAAAAAAGCTAGAATAAAGTGAAGGAAATGATCGGTCCATTAGTGGGTAAAAGTGGCAAGAAGCTTACAAGCAACAGGGAGAAAGCAGAAGTATTTAACTCATTTTTTTGCATCTGTCTTTACACAAAGGGAAAAAACAGTCCAACCTATCATAAATAGTGCCATAAAAAACAGAAGAGAAACACAAGTTAAGATAGGCAAGAAAATGGTAAGTGAGCACCTGTCTAGTTTAATGAAGAGAAGGGTGAGGGGTGACATGATAGCAGCGTTCCAATATCTCAGGGGCTGCCCCAAAGAAAAGGCAGTCAAGCTATTCTCCAAAGCACCTGAAGGCAGGACAAGAAGCAACGGATGGAAACTAGTCAAGGAGAGAAGCAACCTAGAACTAAGGAGAAACTTCCTGACAGTTAGAACAATTAACCAGTGGAACAACCTGCCTCCAGAAGTGGTGAATGCTCCAACACTGGAAGTTTTTAAGAAGAGATTGGACAGCCATTTGTCTGAAATGGTGTAGGGTTTCCTGCCTGAGCAGGGGGTTGGACTAGATGACCTCCAAAGTCCCTTCCAGCTTATTATTATTATTATTATTATTATTATTATTATTATTATTATTATTATTATTATTATTATTATTATTATTATTATTATTATTATTATTAAATTGAAAATGCTTCAAGAAGCATAAGAAAATGGAGGATCTGGACTGCTAGACTGGAATCTATATTACAAAGCAGCCATGTTAAAATGGCTAAAAGAGTGGATAACTTATAGATAGAAAATTACTATTCCTAGCGGGACACGACCTACATCTTGGATGGCATGCCTTTCTATGGTATAGGAAAAATAAAATTCACAGATACTTTCAGTATCACTACATAGCTAATGCACTTTTGCTAGAATGGGAAACACGCAACACATAACTCCATGAGGCAAGCCGTTCCACTGATTAATTGTTCTCACTGTCAGTGCTTGTAGAAAGGGCTTCGAGCAAGGTCAACATCCTGAGCTCCATTTGAAGGGCAGTCAATTTCTTCCATAATATTTTTTTTCGTTTACTGTGTCAAATGCTATAAAGGCAGCAAACCATTATTTCCTCTGACTGATATTTTTATAGTTAGATGGTTCAAGACAAAAAAATTGTGAAGAGTGGATCACATCTGGCTAAAGACTGCTGGTTCTTCTACAAGGAATGTACTTTTCATCCACCTACTATCAATTCTTTTGAAGTGGAAATTTGCATATAATTCAGTCACAATATCTGTTAGAGAAATGGGCCTGGAATTGCTAGGGTCCTTTATACTCCCTTTTTTAAATATAGGAATTACAATTGCCATGTTTGCCCCAAAAGGGTATGGCAGATATTATTTATATATATAAATGTATCTGTCAATGGAGGGTCCCACCAGTCAGGATATTTCTTCAATAATTCAGCTGATAGAAAATCCTCTCCAGAGGCCATATTGCTCTTCAGACTTTTTTTGATGAATTTGATCATGAGAATTTTAGGGAAAAATTAGTTTATACATTGCCTAACATATTTGTAGATTTTTAATAAAATGGTTGGTTAATGTTAGTGGCCGCTATAGGTACATAATACATATATGTTTTATCATCAGTAGGAAAAGTAATCCCATAGGAGTGAGATTTGGTCATGATTGAGGCTATCATTATTTTGGCTAAGACCATGTAAGAAAATGTGAGTTTTCCATCAGTACTGCACATTCCTATTGTACAGAAGATCCTTTGATTGAACACAGAGCCTCTCCTCGCCTTCACAAGTGTGCAGCAGAAGCCTCTGAACAATGGGATGATGTCATGAAAAGAAGTCTCTTTTCATCCTTGCTTCCTCCCGACTGTATATCCCAATCCTTATTTATAATATTTACAAATGCCATGGTGAAAAGATTATTTCTGCAGAACCAGTTCTTAAGCACCCTAATGCTGAGGAACGCACATCATCCAAGCTGATGTGAGTGATGTTGTGGTATGCACAGTCCTCCCACAAAAAAACCTTAGGGGGTATCTGCAGCCCTGCGCCTACACTTCACGAAAGCTTTCAGAAACACAGAGGAGATGGGCTGTTTCAGAGAAAGAGGCTTTTGCGGTAAGATGGGCGTTATTAACTTGGCACCCTTTTCTTGGAAGGGAGTTAAGTGCCTTTTGAAATATAGACTGATCATTATTATTATTCAAAATAATCTTGAATTACCTAGAGAAGAAATGGTTGGATCTATCACTTACAGAAAGAGAAGGACAAACACAAACCTGTGGGAATTTGTAGGTGCCTGTTAATGTTGCCATCTGGATGGAGCTGGCTCTGCTAGCTCCATCAACAAGAGCCAAAAGCTTCTCCTTCCTTCCACAGCTGTAGTTGGGAACATTGGCTTCTCCAGTAGAGAGCATGTCCAGCAAGGCATCTGAAGTGCCGAGGGTATTCTCATAGTTGTCATGGATGTTGTAGCCAAGTGTGAGATTGTGCAGGAGCTGGGGATTCTCCCTCACCAATTCAATATTGGAAATCATGGGTATTACCTTTCCATAGTATAAACTAGTGTAAAACCATGATTATGTTAATATTAGCATAATCAACAGCAACAACATTTTTCTCCATTTAATCATCTTTTTTCTCTACAAACTAGCTGAAACATAAGCCACTATTGATCCAAAACTAGAAGCCAATGATAGTCACCCATCACCCTTTAATATTGTTAGTGTTGAGGATGGGGATAATCTTCAAAAAGATTTAACAAATCAGAAACATACAATTATTTTTACAAGTACTAATATTCATAGGCCAGGATAACTCAGTCATTAAAGAAGAACCACCATTAAAAAAATGAGATTTTTGATATGTGACCCACAGAAACTGTTCTAAAAACAAGTCATCTTCTATTCCTTTAAAAATCAGACATTGCATATCAATCAGTAATAAAAATATGGAAATGGTTGGGCAGAGGAAATTAGAACAATTTCAACCTTTGCTTTTAATCAAAGTCATGAATTTTGGATTGAACAGAGAAAATAATGTGGACTTCTGTCTGGTTTCATTTACCTCATGTTTCTACTCTCAGAAAATAAGCCAAAGGAGAGAGGCTGTATTAATCAAAAGGATTCAAAAAATTTGACAGATATTGCAATATAAGAACAAGTAAAACAAGAAAAAAAAGAGTGTTAGAACTGCAGATGGAGGGAATGAAACTCCATTGCATGACTTACAGCTGAATCTGACTAGAAGGAGCCATGTTGAAAGCTAATGCTGCAGGTGTTATTGCTGATAGAGAGATGACTATACCAATAAGAAGATCTCCTGGCCTATAATAGCTCCATGGCTTTTCTCCATCCTGGTGGTCCAAATTCAATGGGCACTTCATTCTCAGCTTCCCAGAGAGTGGTTGGGACAGCAGCAGCATCAGAAGCAGAAGCAGAAGATCCATAATTCATGGGGCAGAATCAATCTCCTTCTTCTTTCGGAAAAAAGAATTAGAATTCAAAGCACTCTGGCGGCGTGGAATATCCAGTGGCTTTTCTGATTCAGACAGAGAAACCAAGATTCACCTGAAAGAGAGAGAAAATGTATTCAAGAGCGCAGATCCTGTCTGTCCTGTAATGTCAGCCACAAAAAGCATAAGCTGTGATATTTATCCTTTTCTGATGCAAGCTCCCTTCCATGTTGCTTCAGTCTGATGTTTACATGAAAGGCAGTCCCTGGAGACACAGGAGAAGAGGTCTCAGAGACAGGGATGGTGATGATTGCAGTGAGAAGGAGCTTCTGCTCTTGGGGTAGCTGGAGAAAAGCACATTAGAGAAAAGTCACAGATACACCCCTTGGTGCAGTGTTCTGTAGTTCTGTTAGGACATGTCCAGAAAGCCCTGGTGGATGGAGATAGTTCAACAGCCAGGAAAGTGACTTCTGCTGTCCTTCAATGGGGTCTCTTGCCTCCAGAGGATGCTAGGGAAGGTCACCCAGAGTTATGGAGTTTGGTGCCATTCTAGGTTGGTGACCCTTAACTCTAGTGCTGCCTGTCCTTTATCTCCATGGAAGCACTCAGTATCCTTGAACCCAGCGTAATGTTAAGAGTTTGGGATTTTCTTTTCAATGAGATTTGCATGTATTAATTCTAATTTGGAGCTGATTTTATAATTCCTTGTAACTGAAGTGAAATTTCATTTGCCATCTGTTCTAGAAACATCATTTTTGGCATGAGAGCTGGCTAAGAGGCAGGAAAGTGACAGCCTGGGATGGCACCATTGGCACAGAGAGGGAAAATTGTAGAGCAGGTAGAGGTTTTTGTTTCCTTGAAACTTCCTGTGTTGTCTTTCCATACTGATTCAATGAGAGCCATTAAAGTTTGACATTTCTTGGTTTAAGTAAAACAATTGTAGTGTTAAGTCTGTAGTTGAGATGGTGGCAGTGCCCGCAGTGTGGTGGATGGTGTCACATGATTTCTTGCCACAACCACCCGGAAGTTGGTTTAGGGGACGTGGTGGCAGTTCCTCTGGTTGCATAGATGTACTTGGTGTTTTGCGACTCCTGTGACATTCCCATCTCTTGAGGCTTTCTTTGTCCTCCCTATAAGATTGGCTCCCCAGGTGATCTAGCTCCAGCTGCTTGCTTCCTGAGCCTTCCCTGACAGCCAAGGGAACCCCAGGGATCATTAAATAGGGGGACCCTAATGCATCTCCTGTTTTTATGCAGTGGAGTAGACCCCCACCTCACTCACTAGCACTGATGATGTTGCCTATTTGGATCATGAAACGTCTGCAAGAAAACAAGCAAGCTCAGAGAGCACCCAGGACCCCACAGTCTTCAATCTTCTTCTTTCTCCTCTCCACAATTCTGCTTTTTCTGCTGCGTTGTCTTCCAGGTGCTTATAGTTCGGAGTCCCTGTGTTCTGTTTTATCTTGGTCGATTGTTGATTATTTTTCTTACCTGGAGGGGGGATGTTAATATATACAGCTTGGCCTAGAAGGGAGAACTGGGGGTTTGAGTGACAGGGGGAGGTAATGGAATGGGCAGGTCCATCCTTACAATGAGGAGCACAGGATGACCAATATCCCAGGTCCATTATTTGAAAGTTGTCCCATTGTTTAGTCCTCAGCTTCCATTCTGGCTACCAGATCTTTGGTGGCTCCAGGTACCGGCTGTTCTTTTGGAATGCCAAGTGGATGTGTAACATGGCTTCTCTTGTCCATGATGTTACCTGCCATGTCTCCCTGAAGCCTAGTTGTGCCCAGAGTTGAGGAAAGCTCTCCTCAGTTGGAAAAGTGGCCAACTACTTTGTGGTTTTGCCTCAGGTGATAACCCGGGGAAGTGGAGGAGGGTAGGCTGTGGTCATGCACGGTTTATTATAGGCTCTTAACAGGTTGCACCCAGAGTTTTTTTTTGTCTCAGGGTGCTCGGAAGAAAATTTCCCCAGCCTGCTGAAGTATTTTGTGTGAATGTGGCCCTTAGAAGAAGATAAGAGCCATACCTAGGTTCAACCTCCAGAAATAAACCACGGTTAAAAGTTGCAAGTGTGAATGCAACCATTGGTGAAGTGAGCAGGCTAAGTGCGTTGTATGCAGTAGTGGGTTTCAAATATGTGAACAAATGGTTCTTTGTGTGGATGCTGCTTCCGGAAGTCCATTCTGGGCCTGGGCAACAGAAAATTAGCTAACGGTTCTGCCGAAGGGTTGCAAAATGGCTGAATCTTGCCACTGGTTATATGTCTATGACCAGAGGTAGTCTGGTGTAGTGGTCAAGGCGTCAGACTAGTAATCAGGAATGACTGAGATGCTATGGGATGCCGTTGGGCCTTCCAGGCAAGGGAAGGGCAGGGAGGGCGCTCTTGAAGAGAGAATGAAAGGCAGAGCCCCACCCCAATCCTGTCAGGTCAGCCTTGGGTGCGATCAGAAACCTCTCTTCTGAGGAAGGGGCCCTCCTCAGATATGGGGGGGGGGGACTGTTGAGCATCACTAACATCACAATCAGCATTGTCAACACAGAGCAAAAATTTTCTTTGCTTGCTTCCTTCTCTCTACTCTTTGAGTCTCTAATGGCAATAATTTGCAGGTTTTGAACCAACCTAGAACCAAGGAGAAATTTCCTGACAAAACAATCAGTGGAACGACTTGCCTCCACAAGCTGTGGCTGCTCCAACACTGGAGGTTTTCAAGAAGAGACTGGACAGCCACTTGTCTGAAAGGGTAAATGGTAGAGTCTCCTCCTTGAGCAGGGGGTTGACTAGAAGACCTCCAAAGTCCCATCCAACTCGGTAACTCTGTTATTCTGTTTCAGAATGCAGTATATTTAGCAAATTAAGTTTTTAAAGTGGGTAGAGACTGAAGGGCAGAGGTGGGGAGTTTAGTTTTAGCACGTAATTCGGGGAATGGGGCACTACAAGATGAAAAAGTTTGTCTTTTCTAGCATTTTTTGTCTTCTTTATTGAAGAAATGTGGCTTTTGGGGGAAGTGGGGGGGAGGTCAAAGCCAGGGAAAGGTTTCAGGAAGCTCATCTGAAGCTGCCCCATCATCATGCAGGGTCTGATTTCCCAAGCCTAGCAAGAGCCAGGAGAGCTTTGCAGTCTCCCAACAGCCTGAGGATCAGGCTAGAAAGCTTCAAAAGCAGCCGCCATTTCTACAAGGACTTGTCGGAGTATTGCAAATGGTGGCCACTTCCGGCAGGCCTGAGGATCAGGCCCAAGCACTGCAGGGTCCCGTTGGGGCAGGATCGAAGGGGAAGAGGCTTCCAGCCAGAGGGAAAGATGTCACCCAGCCACATCTGGAAAGCCGCAGGACCCCAAACACTTCTATATATTAAGGAGGGGCTTGGTGGGGGCACAAGGGAGCCAAGGAGAGGCTGAAGAAAGAGCTCACATTTGGGGAAAGGAGATGAAAAAGGGGGGTCTTTTGGGGAGGGTGACCCCAGCAGGCAGAAACTCGGCTGCATTGGCCTTCAGCTCTTATTTTCCCCAGGGTGGCAACTTTGATGTGAAGGAAGACAGACAGCCCTGATCTTGAGTGGGGAGGGAAGTCCCAAGTCTGAAATCTTCCAATGACGCTTTTTGCCTAAAGCCAAGTTCTCCCCAAGGAAAGATTTCCATTTTGGGCCTCCCGGGTCAGAGAGAGAAGCAGAGAACTGTACCTGACTCCATCTGTCTCTGCCCAAAGTCTCCCCTGGAGGATTCGGCCAAAGAGCAGAGCTGAAACTTTGAGGATAATAATAATAATAATTCTCCCTCTCACCAGAGATCCCCGGCTAATTCAACTAGTTCTTGGACTCAGAGTTTGTTGGGCCCTTCTCTGGAGAGAAATGAAAGGGGAACAATCCCCATAGGATTCAAAATGAAAGGGCAGAGATAGAATTAAATCGGTCAGCAAGAATTGAGAGGTTGGAAAGCTCCATGCTTGAAATTGGCCCCAGAGGGAATACCCGGCACCTGTGGCTGAAGAAAAAGAAATCTGACATTTGTTGGCACAACGGTTAAAGAGAAAACCCCGGGGACTACTTCATGCCTGAACATGTCACTGAACTGGAATCGCTTCCTACTGAGTTAAAACCAAAGTTTATTTTATTTTGAAAGTTAATGTTGAAGGGCACCAATATAAAAAGACTGAAGCAATAGTGAGACCAGGATAAAAAAAATAAAAATAAAAATCTGCTAGTTAAATACTAGTTATCAGGACTTGACAAATTTTTTTTTTAAAAAAAATCAAACCCATGTACAGAGAATGAGAGAGAAAGAGAGAGAGAGAAATGAGAGAAATAAAGGATCCCTTTCACCCCAGAAAAGGAAGAAAGGGAGGGAAAGGACCCATGTTCCACTGCTGCTCCCTTCCACACATGGGGCACTGAGGGGGGAAAGCAAAGCCCAGATTTGTCACGTTGCCCATAGAAAAGGTTCAGGAAGGAGGAGGGGAACTGGGGGAACCCTTCACACCCCCCATTCTGGGAAGACACTAACATGGATTATGGGCTTTGGAGTTGCATTTCAGAGGGAAATGCAGCCACAGGGGGTTTGTGACGCTCCGGTTCCTCTTCATGTGTTTCCAGGAAAGGCTCCTGGTGGGGAGAAGCCACGCAGGGCCTTTGTCTCCAAAGGGGGATCTGGCTTTGCTGGGGAGGGAAAGGCGAGGGGGGTCTCCCTGGAGGGACCCTCTCGGGCTCTGAGGAAATATCCTTATTGGATATTCCCCCCCCCCTTTTGTCTTTGCTCATTCAAACTCTTCTCCCTGAATTGGTGGCTGAGCTCCCAGGCAACCATTGTCTCTTCCCTCCTGCTTGATTGGCTGCTGCTGGGTTGCCACGATGACAGGGGCAACAGGATACATATATCCTTAATCATTTTAAAAACTTGAGTCCCAGGTACACTTATTTTAAAATCTACTAGAAACTACTGATCTCCAAGACAGAAAAAAACCTTTCTAGTAACTTAGCTTTCGTCAATCCACTGTTGACATCGTCAGAGTATGAGTTTGTGGCAGGAAACACTCATTACTTTTCTAGCTAAGTGAATATTAGTGATCTGGTCATGGAATGCCTAACCGCTCTACCCGCTCCACATTCTCCCATAGTTAGTTGAATTGATCATGGTTACACCATACTAGCCAATATCTGCTTCGGTTTTGATGTTTTCCCTTCCCCCACCTACCCCGCCCACTGGTCACATCCATCCTGTGATGCCCAGCTATTCAGCGTTGTCACCAGATCACTCCTGCTGCTATTCTGTCCAGCCGTGCTGTAAGCAGCCATGTCTGCCAATGATCCTTCCATTGTGTGCCTCACACCAGTGATGATCTGTTGACCTTCTCTTAGTCTTGTGGTGAGTTCTACTCATGCTTCCCTGCCGTCTTGAAGGAGGCGGTGGTGAGACCTCTCCTCAAGAAGCCTGCCTTGGACCCAGCTGTGTTAAATAACTTTCGTCCGGTCTCCAACCTTTGCTTTCTTGCGAAGGTTGTTGAGAGTGTGGTGGCGCATCAGCTCCCTCTGGTCCTGGATGAAGCGGATTATCTAGACCCACACCAATCGGGTTTCAGGCCCGGGTACAGCATGGAGATGGCATTGGTCGCTCTGGTGAATGATCTCTGGAGGGCCCGGGACAGGGGACATTCCTCTGTCCTAGTCCTATTAGACCTCTCAGCGGCGTTCGATACCATCGACCATGGTATCCTGCTGCGGCGTCTCAGGGGATTGGGAGGCAGTTTTTCAGTGGTTCTCCTCTTATCTCCTGGGACGTTCGCAGTTGGTGTTGGCAGGGGCGCAGAGGTCGACCTCGAGGCCTCTCGCTTGTGGAGTTCCTCAGGGGTCGGTCCTCTCGCCTCTCCTGTTCAACATCTACATGAAACCGCTGGGTGAGATCATTCGTGGTTTTGGAGTTGGGTATCATCATTACGCTGATGATACCCAGCTTTTTATTTCGACCCCAAACCACCCCAGTGATGCCCTCGACGTGATGTCCCGTTGCCTGGAAGCGGTTCGGGTCTGGATGGGGAGGAACAGACTTCAACTCAACCCCGACAAGACTGAGTGGCTGTGCATACCGGCATCCTGGGATATTCAGAATTATTATCTTTTATATTTTTGTTCGCCCAGCATGGAGGTGGTACAAGATTTGCATGTTCCAATTCTCTACACAGCTGTTAATGTCTTCTCAATACTTGATATGCTGGAAGCAGTTCCATGTGTTGATTGATGGATTATTGACTGGAAAGCCATGCTTTTTTTAATAACCGGCCACCTTTTGTGGAATCCTGGGCAATGACGTCACCCCCAGTAAAATTAAATGTATGATCCTTCTCAAATGCACCCATACTTGAGAATGCTGTGCATGCCTTTTTTTTTAACCGCTAGTTCATGCTCATGCACTTCTAGTACAAAGGCATTTTGCCATTTCCCCAATGTAATTGCAAAGACAATCGTTGCAATTGATTCTATAAATTATGGATGACATGTTGCTTTTAGATAGTGGTTCCTCTGGGCACATTATTCTGGCTGGGCCTGTGTGCCACATTAATATCATGGGTTGCAAGTATCCGTGCAGTTACTTCAGATACACCATTGATGTAGGGAAGCGTGACCCAAGCACTGGTTGTTGGTCTGTCATGGATCAATCATGGTTCCTGATGTTGGCAACAGCATCGGACAAAGCTTGCTGAATACCCCTTCTGTCGGCATATCCATTGGGGATATGCCTGTTTTTTTAATTTTCGCTGCCATTGTGCTTCAATGGGTATTCAACCCATTAAATAACGTTTGAATACAACTGATCTTATGTGCAATGGGGTGATTACTATAATAATAATAATAATAATAATAATAATAATAATAATAATAATAATAATAATAATAATAATAATAAGAAGAAGAAGAAGAAGAAGAAGAAGAAGAAGAAGAAGAAGAAGAAGAAGAAGAAGAAGAAGAAGTAGTAGTAGTTGGAAGGGACCTTGGAGGTCATCTAGTCCAACCCCCTGCTCAGGCAGGAAACCTTATACCATTTCAGGCAAATGGCTGTCCAGTCTCTTTTTAAAAACCTCCAGTGTTGGAGCATTCACCACCTCTGGAGGCAGGTTGTTCCACTGGTTAATTGTTGTAACTGTCAGGAAGTTTCTCCTTAGTTCTAGGTTGCTTCTCTCCTTGACTAGTTTCCATCCGTTGCTTCTTGTCCTGCCTTTGGGCGCTTTGGAGAATAGCTTGACTCTCTCTTCTTTGTGGTAGCCCCTGAGATATTGGAACACTGCTATCATGTCACCCCTCTCCCTTCTCTTCGTTAAACTACACATACTCAATTCCAGCAACCGTTCCCTATATGTTTTAGCCTCCAGTCCCCCAATCATCTTTGTTGCTCTTCTCTGTACTCTTTCTAGAGTCTCGACACCTTTTTTACATTGTGGTGACCAAAACTGGATGCAGTATTCCAGGTGTGGCCTTATCAAGGCCTTGTAAAGTGGTATTAGTACTTCACGTGATCTTGATTCTATCCCTCTGTTAATGCAGCCTAGCACTGTGTTGGCTTTTTTGGCAGCTGCAGCACACGGCTGGCTCCTATTGAAGTGATTGTCCACTTAATTATGCAGAATCCAATCCGTGCATGGCCTTATGATAAACAGCAGTACAAAGGGTGCCATTGGGTTGGCAAGGTGTTTTTGGTTTCCTCTTCCGCTGTGAATTGAATGTCCAAATAAACTGAGTTCAATTTCTCCACAGCAAATGTGTCATCGACATATCTGGCCCAAAAGTTTGGTCGGTAGTCGACCATTGCTTTGCGTTCTAGTTCTTGCAGAATGGCTTCAGCAATGACCTCTGAAATAGAGGATCCCATAGGTGTACCCTTTATTTGTTCATACATGGTGCCGTGAAATATGAAATAGGTTTTGAGGCAAAGATTGAGCAGTTGGATGAAGTCTTCCATGCTGGGCAAGTTGGACGCCGAGGCTCCCCATTCTGTAATAGGGCCCTTATCACAGAAATGGCCAGATCTTGAGGGATGGAGGTGAATAAGGATGTTACATCGAAAGATATCATAATTTCATCCTCCTTCACCCTTACCAATTATAACCTTTCTAGAAACTCTTCCAAGGATTTTATCAAGGTCGTGGTGTCTTCAGCCAGGTGATGGAGCCATCTGCTCAGCCATTGAGCCAGACCCAAGGTTGGGGTACCCCTGAATGACACAATGACTAGAGTTGGAAGGGACCTTGGAGGTCATCTAGTCCAGCCCATGCTCATTTCAGACAAATGGCTGTCCAGTCTCTTCTTAAAAACTTCCAGTGTTGGAGCATTCACAGCTGAAATAGAAAAGAGTTTGTATTAAGATTAATTTTGGTATTGGTTGAAAGCACTTATATTTTACAATACATTTTTGAACAAATGTGAAAGCTTTCCTTTTGTGAAATGAAAATGTCTCCCCAGCCACTCTAGAGAGAATAACAGAATAACAGAGGTGGAAGGGGCCTTGGAGGTCTTCTAGTATAACCCCCTGCTCAAGCAGGAGACCCTATGTCCCTTCAGACAAATGGCTGTCCAATCCCTTCATCCTATAGAAGGATTGGGGGCCTTGGGGCCTTGCAGATGTAGTTTAGTAACAACTCTCAACCCTGGTTGGAAGCTGGAGCCATTGGGGGTCCTACAGAATAGCAAGAGGGGCACCATTAGGTACCCCAGCCAGGGTGGTTAGCAATTATGATTCTACTACACAATTTGTGGTAGCTCTGTGAGTGTCAGTTTAACACTTGTTGTCTTGAGCCAAACATTATTTGAGACCTTTCCTTATGAATGGGATTCCCTATAGATTCTTGTCCCCTTTCTGCAGCACAACCAGCTGCAAAATTCTTCCCAATTTTAGTGACTTGGAGTCCACCTGGCTGGGCTTGCAAGAACAGAGCCAGGCTCAGCAAGGCCCACGGCCTCAGCCGACTGGGTGAAGGTGGTCGGAAAGGCCCCAGGTGGAGCTGAGCCAGAGACCTCAGCAAGGTTTCCAGGAAGTGCTTTGCCTTTGAAGGAGAGGCTGAAAGTTCCCTTCCCTAACATCTTTAGATGCAACCTGTTTAGAGCCTATAATAAACCATGGATGACCACAGCCAACCCTCCTCCACTTCCCTGGGTTATCACCTGAGGCAAAACCACAAAGTAGGTGGCCACATTTCCAACTGAGGAGAGCTTTCCTCAACTCTGGGCACAAATAAGCTTCAGGGAAACATGGCAGGTAACATCATGGACAAGAAAAGCCATGTTAAACATCCACTTGGCATTCAGAAAGAACAGCTGGTACCAGGAGCCACCAAAGATCTGGTAGCCAGGCAATGGGAGCAGAAGCTGAGGACAATACAGCGGGAAAACTTTCAAATGATGGACCTGGGATATTGGTCATAATCTATCAACAATCGACCAAGATAAACCAGAACACAGGGACTCCAAACTATAAGCAGTTGGAGGTCTTCTCGGGAGGACAAACAAAGGCTCAGAGATGGGAATGTCACCGGAGTCACAAAACACCAAGTGCATCTACACAACCAGAGGAACAGCCACCAGGTCCCCCTAAACCAACTTCCAGGTGGTTGTGACAAGAAATCAGGTCACACCATCCACCACACTGTGGGTGCTGCCACCATCCTAATTGCAGACCTAACAACACAATTGTTTTATTTAAACCAAGAAACTTCAAAATTTAATGGCTCTCATTGTATAGGTATGGAAACACAACACAGAAAGTGTCAAAGAGACTAAAACTTCTACCCACTCTACAATTTTCTCTCTCTGTACCAACTCTTAACTTTAGGCTGGGTTCAAGGATACTGAGTGCTTCCATGGAGATAAAACACAGGCAGCAGTAAAGTTAAGTGTCACCAATCTAGAATGGCACCAAACTACATAACTCTGGGTGACCTTTCCTAGCAGCCTCTGGAGGCAAGAGACCCCATTCAAGGACAGCAGAAGTCACTTTCCTGGCTGATGAACTATCTCCATCCACCATGACTTTCTGGACTTGTCCTAACAGGAACGACTAAGACCAATACAGAACACTGCCCCAAGGGGTGTATCTGTGACTTTTCTCTAACGTGCTTTTCTCCAGCTACCCCTCCTTACATGGAAGTTCAGGTTCCCAAGAGAAGAACCTCCCTCTCACTGCAATCATCACCATCCCTGTCTCTGAGACCTCTTCTCCTGTGTCTCCAGTGACTGCCTTTGATGTCAACATGAGACTGAAGCAACATGGAAGGGATCTTGCATCAGAAAAGGATAAATATCACAGGTTATGCTTTTTGTGTCTCACATTACAGAACAGACAGGAGCTGAGCTCTTTAATATATTTTCTCTCTCTTTCAGATGAAACTTGGTTACTGTGTTGGAATCAGGAAAGCCACTGGATATTCCACCCTGTCAGAGCGCTTTGAATTCTAATTCTTTTTTACAAAGAGGAAGGAGATTGATTCCGCCCCATGAATTATGGACCTCCTGCTTCTGCTTCTGCTTCTGCTTCTGCTGGTGCCCCAGCCACTCTCTGGGAAGCTGGGAATGAAATGCCCACTGAATTTGGACCACCAGGATGGAGAAAAGACATGGAGCTATTATAGGCCAGGAGATCTTCTCATTGGTATAGTCATCTCTCTCTCAGGAATTACACCTGCAACATTACCTTTCAACATGGCTCCTTCTAGTCAGATTCAGTTGTAAGTCATGTAATGGAGTTTCATTCCATCCATTTGTAGTTCTAACACTCTTCTTTTTTTCTTTTTTTTACTTGCTCTTATATTGCAGGATCTGACAAATTTTTTGAATCCTTTTGATTAACACAGACTCTTTTGTCTTATTTTCTGAGAGTAGAAACATGAGGCAAATGAAACTTGAAAGAAGTCCACATTATTTTCCTCTCTCAGTTTAGTCCTAAATTCATGACTGGAATACTGACTTTGGTTGAAAGTATTGCTTGAAATGCTTCTAATTTCCTCTACCCAATCATTTCTGTATTTTTATTACTGATTCATATGCAATGTTTGATTTTTAAAGGAGGTGGTTTTTTAAAGAAAAAAAGATGTTAAATGGAAAAAGTGTATAGTTATTGTTGTTGCTGTTGATGATGCTAATATTAACATGAACATTGTTTTACACTAGTTTATCCTATAGAAAGATACTACCCATGGTTTGCAATATTGAACTGGTGAAGAAGAATCCCCAGCTCATGCACAATCTCGCACTTGGCTACAATATACATGACAACTATTATAAAACTCTCGGCATTTCACATGCCTTGCTGGACATGCTCTCTACTGGAGAAGCCAATGTTCCCAACTACAGCTGTGGAAGGAAGGACATGCTTTTGGCTCTTGTTGATGGAGCTAGCAGAGACAGCTCTATCCAGATGTCAACATTAGCAGGCACCTACAAAGTACCACAGGTTTGTGTTTGTCCTTCCCTTTCTGTAAAGTGAGTGGAGTGTTGGTGTGTAAGTGACAGATAAAACCCTGTCTTCTCTATGGAATTCAAGATTATTTTGAATAATAATAATGATCACTCTATACTTCGAAAGGCACTTTACTCCCTTCCAAAAAATGGCGCCAAGTTAATAACACCCATTTCACTGCAAAAGTCTCTTTCTCCGAAACAGGCCATCTCCTCTGTTTCTCAAAGCTTTCGTGAAATGTAGTCTATACTTCGAAAGGCACTGTACTCCCTTCCAAAAAATGGCGCCAAGTTAATAACACCCATTTCACTGCAAAAGTCTCTTTCTCCGAAACAGGCCATCTCCTCTGTTTCTGAAAGCTTTCGTGAAATGTAGTCTATACTTCGAAAGGCACTGTACTCCCTTCCAAAAAATGGCGCCAAGTTAATAACACCCATCTCACCACAAAAGCCTCTTTCTCTGAAACAGCCCATCCCCTCTGTTTCTGAAAGCTTTCGTGAAGTGTAGGGGCAGGGCTGCAGATCCCCCCCCTAACTTTTTTTGTAGGAGGACTGTGTCCACCGCAACATCACTACCATCAGCTTGGATGATGAAATATTCCTCAAGATCAGGGTGTTTAGAAACTGGTTATGCTGCAAATAATTTTTAACCATGGGATTTGTAAGTGTTCTAAATAAGGATTGGGATATACAGTCGGGAAGATCAAAAGAGACCTGTTTTTTCATGACATCATCCCAATTGCTTAGAAGCTTTGGCTGCACACTTCTTTAGGCAGATGTGATCCACTATTGACAGTTCTTTTGTCTTGAACCATCTAACTATAAAAATATCAGTCAGATGAAATAATGGTTTGCTGCCTTTACAGAATTTGATAGAGTAAACAAGGAAATATTATGGAAGAAATTGACTGCCCTTCAAATGGATCTCAGGATGTTGACCCTGCTCAAAGCCCTTTGTACAAGCACTGACAGTGAGAACAATTAATCAGTGGAACGGCTTGCCCCATGAAATTGTGGGTGCTCCATTAATGGAGATTTTCAAAAAGAGGCTGGACATTCATTTTGTCTGGATTGGTATAGGGTCTCTTGCTATGGGAAGGGGGTTGGACTAGTAAACCTCCATGGTCCCTTCCATCCCATTTGGGGCTCAATGGAGCCATGAGAAGTAGGATTGATATGTAGCAAAAAGTAAGACAAAGATGGTGCCAATATGACATTTGGGTTGCATATGCTGTTAAGAGGACTTGGCTCCTATTGTCATAATAATTAACTGATTATGATAAGTGAAAGTCAAAAGTGATGGTCTTTGGAAAATGACAGCATTTCCATATAAGGCTAATCGATGAGGAAGCAACAGAGCAAGTTCACACCTTTCCTTACCTGGGGGAACTTTTCTCTGTGACTGGATCTGGGCTCCCTCAACATCAAAGGAGCTCATTTATAAGGCACAAGTGAATGCACTGCTAATTTTTTAAAGAAATCATCATTATGTGGCTTCCTTAGACTGAATTATTAAATACAAAATACCAGCGTTACCATTATGCACTTACATTGAGCTGAACCTTTGGATTTAATTTATATCTCTACTAGAACAAATCCAACCACATCATCTGAGAAGTATCTTAAGGGTGGATAAAAGGACTTCAGCTGCTGCCCTCTAAGCAGAATTGGGAATTTATACAATTTATAAGATTTTTTTAAATCCCATTTATATCCCGCCCTTCTCTGAAGACTCAGGGCGGCTTACAATCTAAAGCACAAATCAATGTGCTTAGCAATAGCCTTCATTCTATGTATATGCCTGCTTATTAGGGCTTTCCCCCCCCCAGCGGCATTTTTACAAAGTCAGCTTATAGCCCCCAACAATCTGGGTCTTCATTTTACCTACCTTGGAAGGATGGAAGGCTGAGTCAACCTTGAGCTTGGTGGGATGCGAACCTGCACTAATTGCAGGCAGCTGGTGTTACTTAGGGAGGCATTAGCCCACTGCTCCACCAAGGCTCTTTCAAGATTGGGGCATATAATTATCTTTAATAAAATTAATGGTATGGAAAATAACAATAACAACAACAACAACAATAATAATAATAACACTATTAGAACAAACAAATTTCATTTAAAACATTCTTGATTTTATATTAGGAACTGTCATCTCCCTTTTTTTCCCATTAGAGCAGGGCTTTTCAACTGGTGGTACATGTACCACTAGCGGTACACGAGCACCTGTCTGGTGCTGGTGATGACCTATAAAGCCCTTAATGGCTTGGGTCCAGGTTATCTGAGGGAACACCTGCTGCCGGCATCAAGCTCCCTTCGTCCCGTGCGCTCCCACAGGGAGGGCCTTCTTAGGGTACCGCCGGTCAAGGAATGCCGGCGGGTTATTCCTAGGGGAAGAGCATTCTCTGTGGGCGCGCCTGCCCTCTGGAATGATTTACCCATGGAACTCAGGACCACCCCCCCGATCTGTGTTCATTTCGCCAGGAACTGAAAACCTGGTTTTTCGATCTATCAGGCCTGGACTGAAGGGGTTTTAGCTTTTTTAAATGTTGTTTTAATTGGGCTTAATTAATTTAATGTATTTTAATTCTATATTATTTTTATATTGTATTTTATGCTGCCCTGTAAACCGCCCTGAGTCCTTCGGGAATAGGGCAGTATAGAAATTTAATTAAATAAATAAATAAATAAATAAATAAATAAATAAATAAATAAATAAATAAATAAATAAATAAATAAATAAATATGCATAGGACCAGTTGAACAGCACTGTAAAAAAAAGGTAAAAAATTCGCTTCTCAGCCGTGTGTTTGTGGGACAAAAAAAGTTCCATGAGACTTTTTACCTTCTTGCGAGATCTTGCTAGAAGTTAGAAAGTCTCATGGGACTTTTTTTCTTTTTACCTATAGCCCCACAAACATGTGGCAAAGGCAGAGAAGCTGAGAAATGGAATGCAGCTGAAAACAGGTTAGTAAAAAAACTCTTGGGGTCGGTGAGGGCATCAGGGCAGGGGTGGGGGCTGGCAGAACCTCACCTCAGCCAGTGAGGAGAAGGGGGAAAGGCAGCTAGCCTGGAACTGAGCTTGACCACTCCGGAGGGCTCCCGGCATTCCGCTTGCCTCCCGGCGGTGGCTCAGGAGGAAGGGACAAAGAGGGAGGGAAGAAAGGAAAGAAGTAAGGGACAATGGGAGAGAGGAAGGGAGAGATAGAGGGAGAGAAAGAGAGAAAAATAGAGAGAGAGGAAGAGAGAGGAGAGAGAGAGAAATAGAGAGGGAGAGAGAGGGAGGGAGAGAGAGAAAGAGGGAGGGGGAGACAGAGAAGGAGAGAAAGAAAGGGAGGGAGAGAGAGAAATAAGGCATCAGCTGCTACTTACAGTATGTACCTTCCAAGTACTGAGTTAAATCTTCCAAACTCCTTACAATGGATATACTTGTATTTGTGGAGCTCCAGAAAGAGAAGATGTAATACATCTATTATTTTGAATGTCAGTTATTTAAGAAAGATGGAGATCAATATCTTGGATTGCACTTTAGAGAAGCAATCTATTGGAATCCTAATATTTTAAAAAAATGTATTTTCTCTGTGCTAAGAATTCAAAAATTATATATAATAAAGCCCTTTTCAGAAGGAAATTATTCTGGGGTTATAAAGAAATACTACTATTTTCATTCTTTATGCTTATTCTATTGTCCTTATTTTTCTAAATTCTGTTTTTACATGCAGTCTTGTTAATGTTCTGTGTTTTATATTCTGTATCTTGATATGACCTAATGACTAATCAACAGGAAATGTTCTAATATGTGCATGAGAAAAAAGTTGGATTTATTTAAAGCTAAAATTTGGGACTTGGTAGGACCCCAAATATAACACAGAATTCTTTATTGTTTTTTCAGATCAGTCAGAGAATTGTTTCAGAGGCTCTGAGTGATAAAAGTCAATTCCCTTTTTTCCATCCGATGCTCCCCAAAGAAGGGATCCAGTACCCAGCAATTGTCCAAATTCTCCTTCATTTTGGATGGACCCTGATTGGCCTCTTTGCTCCAGACACAGAGAAGGGAGAGAATTTCATGAGAATTTTTACTCCTATGCTTGTCAAGAATAGAATTTGTGTTGTTATATCACAACTATTCTCAAAGACTGGACATACCCCATTCCTCAGGGATGCCCTGTCTAAGTGGAGACAAGTCAACGTCTTTGCTCACTTCATAGAATTTGATTCCCTTTGGGACAGAATTCTTCCCTTCCATTCAGTGCTTGAAGGTTTGCCAGCACCCACTGAAGGGAAAGTCTGGATCATGACACTGGTTGGAGTATTTTCAGTTAAAAAGGATTGGCGTCTCAAGCACGTCCATAGTATTTGGACCTTTCCCTTTCAGTTGAAAAAGAGTTGGGAAAATGATAATGACTTTAAAAGAGATTTCTTTGTGGAACCTGAATTTCAAGCTGAATATTTTCACTGTTCTGTTTCAAAACACACCTTTTCTGTCAAAGGCCGGAGAAGATGCACCCAGAAAGCACCACTGGAGACCCAAAAGAAAAAGAATAGGATGCAGGTCACAAATCCAGCCATTAGTTACAGTCTCATTAAGATTCTGGCCCACGCCTTGAGTGCTGCATCCAAACCCCAGAGGAGAAGGAAGAAGGGTGAAGAGAGGTTGGGAGCTCCAAGGCTGCAACCGTGGAAGGTATGGGGTCCCAACAAGGATCCATCAAATTAATTTACTTTTCAGGATCTCTTGTACTCTCAGGGCTTGGTGGTTTAAGATACTAACTTTTACAACACAGAGACTTCAAGAGCCAGGAATCTCTCTGAGAGTTTAAGGAAGGGAAGGGTGAGGGGTGACATGATAGCAGTGCAACAATATCTCAGGGGCTGCCCCAAAGAAGAGGCAGTCAAGCTATTCTCCAAAGCACCTGAAAGCAGGACAAGAAGCAACGGATGGAAACTAGTCAAGGAGAGAAGCAACCTAGAACTAAGGAGAAACTTCCTGACAGTTAGAACAATTAACCAGTGGAACAACCTGCCTCCAGAGGTGGTGAATGCTCCAACACTGGAGGTTTTTAAGAAGAGACTGGACAGCCATTTGCCTGAAATGGTATAGGGTTTCCTGCCTTAGCAGGGGGTTGGACTAGATGACCTCCAAGGTCCCTTCCAAATTATTATTATTATTATTATTATTATTATTATTATTATTATTATTATTATTATTATTATTATTATTATTATTATTATTATTATTATTATTTCTAGCTGAGTGGCCGTCTGAGAGGAGCAGAGCAGGCAGAGCAACTAAGGTGACTGGAAAGCTGATCAGAGACCAGCACCAAAGACAGAAGGGAGAAAACCACAGGAGGCCAGAGCAGCGAGCAACAGAAGTGAAGCCAACAATTAAGTTTGAGGTCCCAATAGGAAGGGAGGGAAGACCCCCAGTAAAGAATAAAAAGGAATTGGAGCTCAAAAACCTTTTTAAAAATAGAGGGAAGGAGAAGGATAAATAAAACTAACACAATAGTAAGAATGTTAAATAAATAACAAGATAGCACAAAAAGGCAGGAAAAAGGACAGCAAAAGAGCCATAGTTACCCAGAACAGACAAGCTAGAAACAAAGCTAACAGCAAAGCACAACCACCAACCAAAAACAGGGACTACGAAACAACGAATTTGTCAGGACCCACCCCAAACCACGTCTTAGGAAGACAAAACTCTTGGAGCCAAATCTTAGTCCAAAAGGAATCTTTACTATGACATGCTTGGTTGTAGGAGGTGAGACAGGACTTAATATTTCCACGAAGTAAACCCTTATAAAGAGTTCCCGGTTTAACCCCCCTTAATCCCCATTTGGTCAGTCCCCCATCCTTCCTCTCTTATCATCCATCTCGTGGGAAAAAGGAAGTTAGGACCCTTCATGTTTATTGCTCTCTTCCGTGACAAAAGCCAGATGCTAGCCCCCCCTTTTGTTTCCCCAGTTCAAAAGGCTTCTCCTTTCCTTTGAAATGCCTATTGCCGGTTCAATACACATCTATCCTCTTCTCTTCGGGAGATGGCAGAATCCATGGGATAATGTTTGAAACATTCCATTTATGAATATGATATAAATGGATTCTGACAGAATTCATGGTACAGGTGACTGAAACTATTGTGATATGGAATACATGTTCCATGTCTGCACTGATGCCCCAAAACACCCAAACTACACATGCATAAGATGCAAATTATGTGAACCACTACAGGAAAAGGTTAGGAACTTAGAAGCAACTCTAGCCAAACCCCAATGCACGAAAAAAATCCCCAACCAAACCTAACCAAATAATGAACAAGTAACTCCCAGAGGATTTGACCCTACTGATAAACTCTTGGAGGAAGACAAAAGGAGGTATGTCACACAGAGAAGGAAACACAACACTCAAAGAAAGAAACAACATGCAACAAACAAACCCCTTCTGCCCAATCCTACCCAACCAGAAGCAACCCCATTTAAACTAAGCAATCGATTTCTCCCCTTAGGAAAAAAAACACACAGACTGATAACCTCAAAGAAGACATGCAGACACCTAGCAAAGAAAAAAAAACTTCAAATAATCCTAAAAAAGTCACCTCAAATATCCCTTAAAAAGCCACATCAAAAACACACCTGAGACAAACAGAAAAGCACCCCAGACTGCAGGCACCACCACCCAGAAAAAGAAAAAAAGTGTGTTGGTAATCGGAGATTCTATCATCAAAGGAACAGAATCATCCATTTGCAGACCAAATACACAATCCAGAGAGGTATGCTGTCTCCCTGGAGCAAAAAACAAAGATGTGGCTAAGAACCTAACCAAAATAATTAGGCCCACAGATTACTACCTCCTCCCCCTCCTCCACATTGGAACGAACGACACTACAAACAACCTGAGTGCAACAGTGAAAGACTACAAACAACTAGGCAACAAAGTCAAGAAGCTAGGAGTACAAGTAGTGTTCTTGTCAGTGCTCTCAACAAAAGGCCAACACCCATTGAGAGAAAAACAGAATTTTAGAAATAAACCAGTGGCTAAAGGTGTCACCAAGAAAACTTTGGTTTCCTAGATTATGGACTGCATTTTCTACATGAGGGACTCTTGACACAGGATGGGCTGCACCTCACAAAAACACAGAAAAATGTACTCAAAAAAAGACTGGCCCAACTCATTCACATAACATTAAAATATTACCACTATTTTATTATAATCAGTTAAGCATTCTACACATAGATTAATGTGAGAAAAACTACAAATGAAATATTGATACAGATTATAGCTGCCATTCATTACATTCATACAATCATGTATCATGTTCTGGATGCTAAACAGTTAGTTTCCTATTGAATTTTACTCATGCACCTCTCTCTAACACAAAATCATATTTTTTATTTCCTGAAAGCTGTAAGGCTGAATCTCTCAAGAAAACAGAACTCTTGAAACTGACATCATATCAAAAGGAACATTTATTGAGAGTCAGTGACAGCAAGAGAAGGCAGGCAGAATCTGAATTTCCCAGGTGAAATTGTTATGCTAAACCCCATTGTTCAAAACCCCTCCCGACTGCCCAGTCCATAGGAGCCAATCCAGAGGTGCAAAGAGGTTATTATTTATTTATTATTTTATTTATTAATTTAATTTATATACCGCCCTTCTCCCAGGGGACTCAGGGCGGTGAACAGGGCAATACATAAAAACTAGATACAAAAATTAAAATTATTAAAACATGATTAAACAATGCCCATAAAATTAATACAAATTTAAAATTAAAGTCATTTATAAAAATCCCACCCCGTCCCATCAGGCCAGGCCAGCTTGTTTAAAGAGATGGGTTTTAAGATCGCGCCGGAAGGAGCGGAGATCGGGCGCCATCCGGAGCTCAACCGGAAGATGGTTCCATAAATCCGGTGCACCCACAGAGAACGCTCTCCCCCTGGGGGCCACCAGTCGGCATTCTTTGACTGGTGGCACCCTGAGGAGGCCCTCTCTGTGGGAGCGTACTGGGCGGAGGGAAGTTGACGCCGGCTGCAGGTGCTCCCCAAGGTATTCCGGACCCATGCCATGTAGGGCTTTGTAGGTCATTACCAACACCTTGAACCTCACCCGGAAGACAACTGGCAACCAATGCAGCTCGCGGAGCAAAGGTGTGACATGGGAGTATCGGGAAACTCCCAGTACAACTCTCGCGGCTGCATTCTGTACCAGTTGGAGCCTCCGAGTGGTCTTCAAGGGTAGCCCCATGTAGAGAGCGTTGCAGTAATCAAGACGAGAGGTCACGAGCGCATGAGTGACCGTACGTAAGGCATCCCGGTCTAGATAGGGCCGCAACTGGCGCACCAGGCGAACCTGGGCGAAGGCCCCCCTAGTCACAGCTACAATATGGTCTTCTAAGGAGAGTTGTGAATCTAGGAGGACTCCCAAGTTGCGAGCCCTATCTACAGGAGGTAATGACTCACCCCCCATAATGAGGGGTGGGATATCCTGAATATCCCGAGATGCCGGTACGCACAGCCACTCAGTCTTGTCAGGGTTGAGTCGAAGCCTGTTCCTCCCCATCCAGACCCGGACCGCCTCCAGGCACCGGGACATCACGTCGAGGGCATCACTGGGGTGGTTTGGGGTCGAAATGAAAAGTTGGGTATCATCAGCATACTGATGATACCCAACTCCAAAACCACGAATGATCTCACCCAGCAGTTTCATGTAGATGTTGAACAGGAGAGGCAAGAGGACCGACCCCTGAGGAACTCCACAAGCGAGAGGCCTCGCGGTCGACCTCTGCCCCCCTGCCAACACCGACTGCGAGCGTCCCAGGAGATAGGAGGAGAACCACTGAAGAACCGTGCCTCCCACTCCCAATCCCCTGAGACGCCGCAGCAGGATACCATGGTCGATGCTATCGAAAGCCGCTGAGAGGTCTAATAGGACTAGAACAGAGGAATATCCCCTGTTCCGAGCCCTCCAGAGATCATTCACCAGCGCGACCAATGCCGTCTCCGTGCTGTACCCGGGCCTGAAGCCCGATTGGTACGGGTCTAGATAATCCGCTTCATCCAGGACCAGAGGGAGCTGATGCGCCACCACACTCTCAACAACCTTTGCAAGAAAGCGAAAGTTGGAGACCGGACGAAAGTTATCCAAAACAGCCGGGTCCAAGGCAGGCTTCTTGAGGAGAGGTCTTACCACCGCCTCTTTCAAGGCGGCGGGAAAACTACCCTCACTCAGAGAGGCAGATATAACCGCCTGGAACCAGCCTCGTGTCCCCTCCCGGGCTGCATAAACCAGCCAGGAAGGGCACGGGTCCAATAAACATGTGGTGGAGCTCAGCCTCCCCATGATCCTGTCTACTTCCTCTGGAGTTACAGGATCGAACTCCTCCCAGGTGACATTGACAAGACCGCTCGTGTCCTGATCGTCCGATACTGCCCAGTCGGAGTCCAAACCGGTCCGAATCTGAGCGATTTTGTCCGACAGATGTTGACTAAATTCCTCGGCACACCCCTGCAAGGGTTCCTCACTCACCTCCTGATTAAGGAGGGAGCGGGTCACCCTAAACAGGGCGGCCGGGCGATTATCTGCGGACGCGATGAGGGCAGCGAAGTAGTTAGACCTCGCTACCCTCATCGCTGCGAGATAAGACCTAATATGGGTTCTTAGTCGCAATCGGTCGGATTCAGATCGGCTGGACCTCCAAACGCTCTCTAGGCCCTGTCTCCGACGCTTCATCTCCCAGAGCTCCGCGGAGAACCATGGAGCCCATTGGGATCTGCGCCGGGTCAGGGGCCGCAAGTGTACAACTCGGTCAAGTGCCTCCGTGGCCGTCCTTTCCCAGGCTTCCACTAAGGCAT
Source organism: Vipera berus (assembly GCF_964194415.1). Classification (NCBI taxonomy): domain Eukaryota; kingdom Metazoa; phylum Chordata; class Lepidosauria; order Squamata; family Viperidae; genus Vipera; species Vipera berus. The sequence continues at coordinate 289,455,188 of NC_138203.1, read as the reverse complement.
CTGCCGAGCTGTGAGCTGAGGAGGCAGGTGGGGACCCCAGTGCTGCCTGGAACCTCTCAGGGTCCATTAAGCGCCTGGGGCGGAACCATCTAGTTGGCTCAACAACCCCACGGTGGGGAGTGGCAAAACGGAAGACCAGCCGCAGGAGATGATGATCGGTCCATGACAGGGGCATAACAATTGGGGAGCCCCCACCAAGATCATCTAACCACCGACCAGATAAGAAAACCAAGTCAAGGGTGTGGCCTCCCTCATGAGTCGGTCCATGAATTACCTGCGTCAGGTCCATGGCCGTCATGGAAGCCATGAACTCCCGAGCTAACTCAGATACTCCTCCCAGGGATGGTAGATTGAAGTCTCCCAAAACCATAAGTTTGGGAAACTCAATCACCAGCCCTGAGAGGATATCGAGAAGCTCAGGCAGGGCTGCTGCTGCGCGACTAGGCGAAAGGTACGCCAGCAGCAAGCCCAACTGCGCCCTAGGACCAAACCTCAATAAGAGAGATTCACACCCGATTATCTGAGGAACGGTGGCCTCCTGCGGACATAAGGTCTCCCTCATAACCACAGCCACTCCCCCACCCCTACCCTGAGTCCAAGGCCAGTGTAGCACCCGGAAGCCTGGTGCGCAAAGATCAACCAGGGGGATACCGCCCTCTGGGCCCAACCAGGTTTCCGTGATGCAGGCCAGGTCCGCATGCTCACCCTCGACCAGATCCCGGATGAGAGGAGCCTTGTTAGCAACGGACCTGGCATTCAGGTACACCAGCCGGAGTTCAGGTGGCTGCACATCCCCGCTCCCAGAACCTTGGGTCGAAGACAGAGGGTCGGAGCGCCTCACCGCTTGTAAATAGCGGAGAAGCCCTCCCGGAGGTCGATACGGCCCTCTGATCTTACACCTGCTGCCATTCCCTATCGTCGTGGGAATTGGCAATCCCACGACCCGCTCCAGAGCTCCGGAGATGACCGGAGGTTGTGAGAACTCCAGAGGGAAACTGGGGTAAGATGTTCCCAGGCATCTCTTCCTTGGTGAGGTGAGGCAGATGACCTCGGGCAGCAGAACCGAGTCAACAAAGCAAAGCTAAACACATCACAGGAGAGCTCCCCCCTCCCCTCCCATCAGGGTGGCAGCATCCTGACAGGGATCTACAGGGATCTGAGCGGAAGCTGGGAATTTTGAAAGGAGACCAAAATAAGTTTCTCCAAGTGTTATTGTAATTTTTGCATCACAAAACCATAATTTATTTACTTCCTTTATTGATGAAAATATAGAAGAAACAATGACCAAGGTCTAATTGTTTTTTGTAACTCCCCAATTTTTCAGTAATATTAATATTTATTTGAGTACAATTTTTGACACAGTTGTATCCACTTAATTATCTCATACCATCCAGCACTCAATTAACTAGATCCCCATTCATCACATTATGAAGCATTTTGTTAATCCTTTGCTAAAAACAAGTTATACCACCAGCATTCACACAATCTGTTAAGGAAGTTTAAAAATATGTGTGAATGAGTTCAGAAGACCAGAGAAAGAGATACAGGGAAGGATCAGATAAGATGGTTTCGTGGGGAGGGGGCAACCCACAGCTGCGTAACCAGCAGAGAAAGAAACTCAGAAAAAGTCCTCCCTAATTTTTTTGACTGTCAAAAGAGATGGTGAAAGATTTCTACTTTCACACTTCAAGATTTTGTTAATATAGCCTTACAATAAAGTAGAATTACTTCATCTGGTCACTTTTCCTATCTCCTCTACCTGAATGAAGATTAGCCTTGCAACTTTCTTCTTAACAAATCCTTGCTTTTTGGTTATCACCCTATTGTTTGTTGTTGTTAGCTGCAAAGTTGTGTCCGACCCATCGTGACACTTTGGACAACGTTCCTCCACCCTATTGTTTGCAAGGGGTTTATGACTACTCTAGTTATTTGTGTATTTTGTTTACTTGATTGGTGACCTTTGCTAGATTGTTGTATATGACTGACAATTTTTGTCAATTACATTTTGTCAATATACATTTTATCAGGATACTACATGATTTAGAAATATTTCTTTGTACTTCATTTTGAAGATAATGGTTTTCTCCCAACTCACAATATTTGCAAGTTAAACCACCATAGAAGAAAGATTCAAATGTAAAAAGTGATAAGAGACAAGAAACCAAGATTTCTGCTTTTAAATTCCTGGATGTTTTCGTTCTAGTTCCATCCATTTCTAGAGAAGAGGGAATTGTACAATCTTTCCCTGCTGAAAGTCTACTTGGATCAGAATGGAAATGTAGTAGCAGATCTGAAGATACTTAGTAGGTTAGTTCTTCCCAAGGAGGATCCCATCAACAAGCGATTGGGGAGTTTTGAAAGACAAAGAATTACAATCAACCAAGATGCTTTGTCACAGCTAACGTTGCTCAACAAGGTGGGGAAAATATTGATGTCTTTTCTCTTTTTCCCAAAGCCGTTTCAAGCGGGCTAAACCCAGTCAAAAAAGTGGGTAATCTTCACTGAGAATTGAATGTGTGGACTAAAACCTCTATAATTTTCTTAGACAGATAAGCATGCTTCAGTTCTGTTGACCAAGGCTTCCCTTCTGTTGCTGTCATGCTGAACCCTGTTTTAAGCTGATCCAAAATGAGATATGGGGTGATTATTCTTTAGGACACAAATCATTGCCATTTATTGTCCCTTTGGCAGTTTAGTATCACCATAAAACTGTTGAGACAGGGCCTCATATGCTGCACTTTGGTGTTAATAGCTTCAGGTTCACCAGTTTTTTTTTGCCTTCAAATATCAAAGGTGAAGGCAATTCTGTTGACCAGTCCCTGAGTTCAGATTTGGACTGAATCCAATGAAATGGAATCAAGACTGGATGGAGAACCTGTTGGTCCAATTATTAAATAAGCTTCATCTTTCCTTGATTGGAGTCAGGCGTCTCCCAAAATTGCAGGCTTATAGTCTGGGATGTTTTTAATCAGCTGAGAACATGCTTATAGCTGCTGCTCTCTGAAAATCCCTTGAATGTGACTGTTTATCTTGATTGTTAGCTGCCTTAAGACACGCTGAGAGGCTACAAATCAAACTAATAATAAATATGAGCGTGTATTTCCCTGTCAGATTGTGTCACCTAATTGTATTCTCTCAACAGAAAGGACCTTGTGTTGGATTTCTTGTGTTGAATATCCCTTTCACACGTAAGACTCACACTCATGACCCATGTGGTGCACCAAAAGATCCCTGATTCACCCTTTTTGAAGGACACGTTCTCATGACCTCACCTCCATCTCACCTCACTACAGTGTTAGAAACTAGTCAGCCAGTTTTAGTTTTAGTTCACCAGCATGGCAGCCATATAAATTGAACAAATATATATACAAATAAATTTCATCTGAAAGGTTGACAGCCTTTATTTGTAAAGAAATTTTCCTTTTTATCTTAACTGGGAGATAATTTTGGACTGCTTTCAAAGGGAAGCAGCTTTGCAAAGTTTTCTGCACTCGAGAAGAACCTTTTCTAGATCCTACTAGTGAAACGTTTCTTTCTTCATCACAGTTTTATTCTATTCCAATAAAATCCAATGAAACAAAAATTTAATAAATCTTTTACAATAAAGTTTACTCTAAAATTTAGTATTTGTAGATGTTTTATAATCAAGCATGTAAGAAGAATGGAGGAATGCATGTTAATTCCACTGTGAAGAGGAACCCACTGGTTGCCACTTAATGGTTAAATCTCTTTTTAGTTTCATCCCTCCAGATTTTGTTAAGTAGAAAGCTACCTTTTTTTGTAATCTTGTAATCTGATATTTCAGAAGAAAAAGGAAGGAACCAAATGAAGTATCTTCCTGCAATTGTATCTCCTGCAACCATTTGGAAGGGGTCAGAGATTTCATTTTTGCCTACATGAAATCCAGAGATGACTTGGGTGATATTTGTTATGTCTTGAGATGTTATACTATGTTATATTATGTTATATGTAAAGGTTATGAGGTAAAATCACTGACAGAGCACACGCGGCAGCTTTTGACAGCTGACAGCTGTCAAAAGCTGCTGAGAGCTAATACGCACGCATGGCAGCTTGACAGCTCTCAACTGTCAAAGTGGCCACCAGTTACTAGGCAGGCGCGACAACCCGTTGACACCCCCAAGCTGTCAAACCAGCCGATGCTGATTGGGCCAAGCATCTGCAGTGGGAAAAATACGCTATGCGGATTGGACAAACGCCCGCCAGCTGGGGTATAAAAGAGCTACACCAACACACTGTCAGCTGTCCGGTTCCTCACGAAATAAAGGATGCCTACTTCGAGCAAGCTGTCTCTCATGGTCATTAGCTCTGAGATCACTTTAATATTCATGTCTACCTCCATCTTACATGGATGGTGAGTCCTGACATATTTTCTTTGGCGTTTCTTCTTTCTCTATTTAGTCTCTGCCTCAGTCTAAATGTGTGGAAAAATGCCATCCTGGATTTGTCAAGCAGGCTCGAGAAGGAGAGCCATTTTGCTGCTATGACTGCATTCCTTGTCCAGAGGGGACCATCTCCACTCAGGAAGGTGGGTGACACCATAGGGAAACTTTGATCAATATGCATGTTAAAGACACATATGAGTTTGATTGTTAAGTTCTCAATTTTCATGGTGTCCAATTTCTTCCCTAAAAGGGATTTATAAGAAAAATATCTTGAAGGGTGAGGTAGAAAGAAGGATGTTGTGGATTGCATGGGAAATCTCTCTTTCATTTCCCAGTTTGGATGTTTCCGTCCATATTTATCTTTCTTAGAAATATCTGTATTCTTTGTAACTTGAGGAATGATTTTAGATCAATGTGTTTTGTTTACCTAAACCAACTTTACATTACAGGCTGATAGATGCATCGATCAATCATTCATTTAATTAGTTAGTCTTTATTAAGATCATATTATCCTTATAAGCTGCAATATCTAATTCAGAGGAACAATAGAGGGAGAGATGTTGGGTTAAAGGAACAATGAACACCAAACAGAGGATTCAGCATAAAATCATCAAGTAGATATTTCCTTTCCACGTTTTCTTATTTTCCAATTTTCTTTCTTGTTAAATACTGATCAGGGGATCCCCAGGACCATTGAAAGAATCATATTTTAAGGAATTTCTAGAAGGCCTAATAGTTAGGAGACACTCTCAATTTCAGGATAGTCAATGATTTTTTATTTATTTATTTTGTGAAGGAAACTGTACAACCTGTCTTGAAATAGTCAGTATTGCAACCCTTCTGAAGTGGTTTTCCATGGATCCAACCATGTTAGACAACTATTATCCTCTGTTCAGTATTTTTGGAGCAGTGTATTTTGAGCATGGTTGGTGGATCAATCATCAGAAACTGAGTTTAAACAATTTGGGATAAAGATATGTCCACCATCTGATTTTTTTTTAAATTAAATTAATTAAAAATTAAAAAATTAAAAATTAAAAATATTAAAAAAGTAATTTTTTAAATGAAATAAAATATTAAATAAGAAAACAAAAAACTCAAAGGACAGACTCGATACCGCACTAGATCTTTTTCTGCCATCAGTTTTCTGTTTCTATATTTTTATCCCATACTCACAGAATTGCACTTGAAAACCACCTGGAATTTATTAAATGGTCCAGAATGCAAAGGCATGCACAGTGTTGAGTTTCTGTGTGTTCTTCCATAGGAAACCCCTATTGTGCAGGCTCCACAGAAGCACAGTTTCTTTCCAGGTGCAAATAAATTCACCTTTCAAATCCTCCATGAGACAGAAACAGGGATATCTGCTTGTCCCACCAGAGCAGATATTATTGGCATGCAAAAGATCTGTTCCTTTAAAGGATTCCCACTTTATGGATCATCAGAAGCCTGCCTTTTCTGGTGCCGTTCCTCCCCCTTGAAATTGAATAGGCCCCCATCCTCTTAAAACTTTCAAGACTTGCTACTTCTCCCAATCATTTGGGATAAGGTAAGGTTAGTGCAAGATAAGAATCTGGTGGATTATCTCAGAGAAGGAAGGTTGCAGCACTAGATAGATCTTCTTTTAATTTTATGCTGCTGTTGTTGTTCTTTTTATAGTTGTATGGATTGGGGATTTTGTTGTTGTTGTTGTTGTTGTGTAAGTATATTCTATTTACTGAGACCCTTCTGACTTTCTGTATCACATCTTATCCAAAGTTTTTCTTGAAATTTGAAAGAGTATAAAAGAAATATTACTTTCTTTTCTTTTTTTTATTAAAAAGTTTTACAATACATTTTATCTTTAACAAAAAAAACTGCCCAACCCCCTCCCCTCCCACCCTCTTCCCCCTCCCCAACCCTTTCTTTTCTCAGATACCACAAAATGCACCAAGTGCCCAGTTGATCAGTATCCAACTGAGAACCGAATCCAGTGTATCCCCAAAAGAATAACCTTCCTGTCCTATGAAGAACATCTCAGCATCATCCTCATCTCCTTTGCTCTACTCTTGTTCCTAATCACAGGCTTTGTTTTATTCATATTCATTAAATATCTTGAAACTCCTATTGTCAAAGCCAACAACCGGGACCTCTCCTACATCCTCCTGGTCTCCCTTCTGCTTTGCTTCTTATCCTCCTTGTTCTTCATTGGCCGACCAAGGAAAGCCACCTGCCTTCTCCGACAAACAGTGTTCAGCATTGTCTTCTCAGTAGCTGTGTCATCTGTGTTGGCCAAAACAATCACAGTGGTGCTGGCATTCCTAGCCTCAAAACCAGGCAATAAAGTGAGAAGATGGTTGGGGAAGACCTTGGCCAACTCCATCATCATTTCTTGTTCTGCTATCCAAATTTTCATCTCTGCCATGTGGTTGGGAGTTTCTCCTCCTTTTCCTGACTCTGATGTGCACTCCCAGTCAGACAAGATTATCCTTCAATGCAATGAAGGTTCTGTCACCATGTTTTATGTTGTCCTCAGCTACATGGGTTTCCTGGCTGCCATTTGCTTCATGGTGGCTTTCCTGGCCAGGAACCTGCCTGGAGCTTTCAATGAAGGCAAATTGATCACCTTCAGCATGCTGGTCTTCTGCAGTGTCTGGGTCTCCTTCCTCCCCACCTACCTGAGCACTAAAGGAAAATACATGGTGGCTGTGCAGGTCTTCTCCATCTTGGCTTCCGGTGGAGGACTGTTGGGCTGCATCTTCTTCCCCAAGTGCTACATTATCCTCCTGAGACCAGATCTAAACACTAAGGAACATCTAATGACAAAAGCAGGGGAATGACTGTGAAATTGTCTCTTAGGCTTATAACTTTTCATCATACGTTATTATTGGTTATATATTCTTCCTTTGGAATTACTTGTCAACTTATGTTTATTAAGATTGAAGGAACTAAATACGTGAAGTTTGATACTTAAATGAAAATTCAAGATAATCATCAAATACATTGAAAATAAATAAATAAATAAATAAGCAAATAAGCAAATAAATAAATAAATAAATAAATAAATAAATAAATAAATAAATAAAATTATATTTTTAACCTGTTAGTTTTTCCTCCTTTTCCTTAGCACACATGTGAACCAATATTTGGCTTAAGCAACTCTTCAAGACAAGACTCATTTCCTCATATCATGGTATCAGCTTCGCAGGTATCTTCAAAGATAATTAGTGAGGCATGGATCTCATCTCTTTCATAGTTCTTTATGAATTGGTATTTCCATTCCCCCAACTTATGGGTTCTACTGGGGAGAAGAGAGTTAGTGAAGATGACATGGTGTTGCAACTTTAACATCTCTCACTGTTTCTGGTACTCCTCTTTCTCCTGAGGTGCTCTTTCTCAGCAATCTCCCTTCATTTCAACTCCAGATCAAGTCCCATCTTCTTCACGGCTTCCTAGCTCATAGACCTCAGCTCCAGCATCTCTGGGCTGAGGTGCTGAACAGACTTTCTGACTTCTGGTGAGCAGTTTCCAGTAGCAGACATTTATTTATAGCCTGTAACTTCCTGACGGGTTTCCCATATCAATATTTAAGTCAGTCAGACTGAAAAGGATTGAACATAAAGTTCATCCTGATCTGGTTTGGGGAGTGATCACTCGACCAAGCTGAGGGAGGTACAAGAAGGCCATGGGTCAACTTCCTGATTGATATGAAAATCAACTTTATTAAAGGTGTCAAAAGAAAATAAGGTTTCATAAAGAGAACACATGGATAAAAAGGATTTTAAAAAACCCTAAACCCTAAGACAATTCTAGCCAAAGCAAAACAACTCAGTTTCCATATTTTCCAGTTTCATCCCCTCATTTAAGATTCCAATGTCTCTCAAAAGATCCCCAAAGTCTTTCCACCTTGTTTTCTATTCTCTTTCTGGTGTTGACTCTTATGGAGCATAAGACTACTTTGATGTTTAAAGGAACAGTTTCTTCTCCCTACCCCACTCCTTGCCTTGTCCCATATCCCTCGCCTTCCCTTTCTTCTCTCTCTTTCTCTCACTCCTCCCAGCTATATTTTCACCTCAACCATCTGATAGCATCACATTTTTGCCCATCAATCACTGTCTTAGAAGTGGAAGTCCAAATTTCCACATTTCATACAGTTGAAAAACTTCCTCCACAGAACTTATTTTAGAAGCAACTCATCTTGCAATTCTTTCCACACTCCATGCATTTATAAGGTTTTTCTCCTGGGTGAATTTTGTTAGAAGTAAGGGAACAGCTCAGCCTGAAGCTTTTTCCACACACCAGGAATTGGCAGTTTCTCTTCCATGTGGACCCTTCTATGAGGAATAAATTGCCTCTGATCAGTGAAGATTTCTCATTATCCATTCATTAATATGGGTTTTGTCCAGTGGTGGGATTCAAATATGTGAACAACTGGTTCTCTGTGTGGATGCCATTCCCGGAAGTCTGTTCTGGGCCTGGGTAACAAAAAAAATAAGCTACTGGTTCTCCCAAACCAGTAAGAACCAACGGAATCCCATCACTGGTTTTGTCCTGTGTGGATGGCTTCCTCTGTCCATGGACACTCCAAATTGGTCAATCACCTGAACCCACTTGTCTCCCAGGGATCTTGTGGTAAGGAAAAATAGGAGGAGGAAACTATACATAGGTAATAGATGATGTAAGCATGAATATTCATAATTAAGAAGCCTCAAGGTACTTCCCCACCCATCTACTCTTACTATCTTTAAGAATGTGTTTTTGTCTTAAATAAACACACATCAGTTGCATTGTCATAGTACATTTTATAAAATATACTGAACTGAGAAGTGAGAACTTCAAGATCCCAATAGCACACCTTGTTTCTAGGTTTTTAATTGGCTAACACATTTCCACTCCTCCACAAACTTGTTTTTCTCACACATGGTCTGGGCAGAAATACTGTCCTACAATTAAAAAAAAAATACAGATTTCAGGCAACACATCCTTTTTCAATTGAATCCACCACTTTGGGAACTAGTGAAGCCTCTGGTTCATTTGGTCCCCTTGTCAGAAATCTCAAAGCATTTTGAATTTATCTTGGAACTAATAAAAACCTTAGATGGAAAATCAACACAAAGAGATGTCTTGCATAAAACATCTAAAGGCACAGAAAACATTATTCCAAATAGAGCTCCAGCTATGACTAAAAGTGTCAAAAATGCCCTTATGCCCTCATCAAATGCCCTTCGTCCAGTGCGCTCCCACAGGGAGGGTCTGCTCAGGGTTCCACCGGTAAGAGATTGCCGGCGGGTAACACCCAGGGATAGGGCCTTCTCAGTGGGGGCGCCTGCCCTCTGGAACCAGCTGCCAGTGGAGCTGAGGACTGCCCCCAACCTCCTCTCTGGTCCAGGCTGAGGAGTAATTTATTTTAATTGGGGTTTTAATTGCACAGGGTTAAGTTTAATCTTTTTTAAATTGGTTTTAACTTTTGTATTGTTGGTTTTTAATTCCCTGTAAACTGCCCTGAGTCCTCAGGGAAAGGGCGGTATATAAATGTAATAAAATAAATAAATAAAATAAAAAAGAGGGATTTTCCTCCTTTCTCTCTTATTTTTTTTTAAGGAAGGGAGGGAAGACCATGGAATGGACCTCCAGCTTTCCTTCCTTCCCAGTTTGGCATTCACCTCCCATCCTTTCCCTGTTATTGGAGGTGGCAAAGACAGTTGGTCTCTAGGTAGCTTCCAGAGAAGGTAGGCTCTTCCTGCAGCTCCTTAGTTGTCTGGACAGTGAAGCCTCAGGGATGCCATTTTCTATCTTGGATTATTTTCCTACTCCCATAGTGGAATGCTGAAAGCTTTCCATTTGGGGACAAGAGGATCATCAATCTGATTCATGGCTGTTTTCCATTTTATTATCTGGACCAAGACTTGAAAGAGGGTGTGAGGCATTCCATGGATTGTTTTGCAGTGGGCTCACTACTTTTTGGACATGTCCAGAAAGGATGTTACGATAGTTATGACTGAACACTGAGTCATAAACTTCTGAGGTCCTATAAGGTCTGTGATGTCACCTAATGCTTCCAGAAATAACTTGTGTAGAACATGAAGAGTATTGCAAGTGTGGGTTATCTGTATAATCTTGACACCCAGCTCCACTACTCACAGCTACTTTCAAGAAAGAGAGAGAAAGTGGCCAGGTTCATACAGGTTTAGAGTTTCATATTCATCACACCCCAAGCAAAAGACTCCTTCTCCATCTCTTTGGGGAGTCTTACATCTTCTATTTAGCTATCTTAAGGTAAAGGTCCCCTTCATGGATTACTGCCTTGTCGTGGCGAAGGGGCTTGCATAATTCAATGAAGCTATGAGCTATGCCGTGCAGGGCCACCCAAGACGGAAAGGTCATAGCAGAGAGTTCTGACAAAACGTGATCCACTGGAGAAGGAAATGGCAAACCACTCCAGTATCTTTGCCATGAAAACCCTATGGACAGTACCAAAAGGCAAAACGATATGACGCTGGAAGATGAGCCCCTCAGGTCAGAAGGCGTCCAATATGCTACTGGGGAAGAGCAGAGGGCTAGTACTAGTAGCGCCAGAAAGAATGAAGCGACTGGGCCAAAGCCGAAAGGACGCTCAGCTGTGGATATGTCTGGTGGTGAAAGGAAAGTCCGATGCTGTAAAGATTTTTTCTCCATAGGAACCTGGAATGTAAGATCCATGAATCAAGGAAAGCTGGACGTGGTCAAACAAGAGATGACAAGACTAAACATCGACATCTTAGGTATCAGTGAACTAAAATGGACAGGAATGGGTGAATTTAATTCAAATGACCATCAGGTATACTACTGCGGGCAAGAATCCCTCAGAAGAAATGGAGTAGCCTTCATAGTCAATAAAAAAGTAGGAAAAGCAATACTGGGATACAACCCTCAAAATGACAGAATGATCTCAGTTCGAATCCAAGGCAAACCATTCAATATCACAGTAGTCCAAGTCTATGCCCCAACCACTGGTGCTGAAGAGGATGAAATTGACCGGTTCTATGAAGCCCTACAGCACCTTATAGAACTAACACCAAAAAATGATGTCCTTATCATCATGGGAGATTGGAATGCTAAAGTAGGAAGCCAAAAGATAACTGGAATAACAGGCAAGTTTGGCCTTGGAGTACAAAATGAAGCAGGGCACAGGCTGATAGAATTTTGTCAAGAGAATACGATGGTCATAGCAAACACTCTTTTCCAACAACCCAAGAGACGGCTTTACACATGGACATCACCAGACGGTCAACACAGAAATCAGATTGACTATATGCTCTGCAGCCAAAGATGGAGAAGCTCTATACAGTCAGTAAAAACAAGACCAGGAGCTGACTGTGGCTCAGACCATGAGCTTCTTGTTGCAAAGTTTAGGCTTAAATTAAAGAAAGTAGGGAAAAGCGCTAGGCCAGTCAGGTATGAATTAAATCATATCCCCGTTGAATATACAGTAGAGGTGACAAATAGATTTAAGGAATTAGATCTGATAGACAGGGTGCCTGAAGAACTATGGACAGAGGTTCGCAACATTGTACAACAGGTAGCAACCAAAACCATCCCAAAGAAAAAGAAATGCAAGAAAGCAAAATGGCTGTCTGAGGAAGCTTTGCAAAAAGCTGAGGAAAGGAGGGAAGCAAAAGGCAAGGGAGAAAAAGAAAGATACGCCCAATTAAATGCAGAATTCCAAAGAATAGCTAGAAGAGATAAGAATGCCTTCTTAAATGAACAATGCAAAGAAATAGAAGAAAACAATAGAATAGGGAGGACCAGAGATCTTTTCAAGAAAATTGGAGAGATGAAAGGAACGTTTCATGCAAAAATGGGCATGATAAAGGACCAAAATGGCAGGGACCTAACAGAGGCAGAAGAGATTAAGAAGAGGTGGAAAAATTACACAGAAGAACTATACAAGAATGAGCTTAACGTCCCTGATAATCACAATGAGGTGGTCACTGACCTCGAGCCAGACATCCTAGAATGTGAAGTGAAGTGGGCCTTAGAAAAGCTGAGCAACAACAAAGCTAGTGGAGGTGACAGTATTCCAGCTGAGCTATTCAAAATCTTAAAAGACGATGCAGTAAAAGTGCTACACTCAATTTGCCAGCAAATTTGGAAAACTCAACAGTGGCCACAGGATTGGAAAAGATCAGTTTACATTCCAATTCCAAAGAAAGGCAGTGCCAAAGAATGTTCAAACTATCGCACCATTGCACTCATTTCTCATGCTAGTAAAGTTATGCTTAAAATTCTACAAGCTAGACTTCAGCAGTATGTGGATCGAGAACTACCAGAAGTACAGGCAGGATTTCGAAGAGGCAGAGGAACTAGAGATCAAATTGCTAACATACGCTGGATCATGGAGAAAGCTAGAGAGTTCCAGAAAAACATCTACTTCTGCTTCATTGACTATGCTAAAGCCTTTGATTGTGTGGATCATAACAAACTCTGGCAAGTCCTTAAAGAGATGGGCATACCAGACCATCTTATTTGTCTCTTGAGAAATCTATATGCGGGCCAAGAAGCAACAGTGAGAACTAGACACGGAACCACTGATTGGTTCAAAATTGGGAAAGGAGTCCGGCAAGGCTGTATACTGTCGCCTTGCCTATTTAACTTATATGCAGAGCACATCATGAGAAAGGCAGGGCTAGATGAATCAAAAGTTGGAATTAAGATTGCCGGAAGAAACATCAACAACCTAAGATATGCAGATGATACCACTCTAATGGCAGAAAGTGAAGAGGAACTAAAGAGCCTCTTGTTGCGAGTGAAGAAGGAGAGTGCAAAACTTGGGTTGAAACTAAACATTAAGAAAACCAAGATCATGGCATCTGGCCCTCTCAATTCCTGGCAAATAGATGGGGAAGAAATGGAGGTAGTGACAGATTTTATTTTCCTGGGCTCCAAGATCACTGCAGATGGGGACTGTAGCCAAGAAATTAAAAGACGCTTGCTCCTGGGGAGGAAAGCCATGGCAAATCTAGACAGCACACTAAAAAGCAGAGACATCACCCTGTCAACAAAAGTGCGTATAGTCAAGGCTATGGTCTTTCCAGTTGCAATGTATGGCAGTGAAAGCTGGACCATAAGAAAGGCTGAGCGCAAAAGAATTGAAGCCTTTGAACTATGGTGCTGGAGAAGACTCCTGCGAGTCCCTTGGACTGCAAGGCGATCAAACCGATCAGTCCTAGAGGAGATCAACCCTGACTGCTCTTTAGAAGGCCAGATTCTGAAGCTAAAACTCAAATACTTTGGCCATCTAATGAGAAGGAAGGACTCACTGGAGAAGAGCCTAATGCTGGGAAAGATTGAGGGCAATAGAAGAAGGGGACGACAGAGAATGAGGTGGCTGGATGGAGTCACTGAAGCAGTAGGCGTGAGCTTAAATGGACTCCAGAAGATGGTAGAGGACAGGAAGGCCTGGAGGAACATTGTCCATAGGGTCGCGATGGGTCGGACACGACTTCGCAACTAACAACAACAACAAAGGTAAAGGTAAAGGTTCCCCTGCACATGCATGCTAGTCGTTTCCGACTCTAGGGGCCGGTGATCATCTCTGGGACGCTCGCAGTCGGTGTTGGCAGGGGGGCAGAGGTCGACCCCTAGGACTCTCGCTTGTGGAGTTCCTCAGGGATCGGTCCTCTCGCCTCTCCTGTTCAACATCTACATGAAACCGCTGGGTGAGATCATTCGTGGTTTTGGAGTTGGGTATCATCAATATGCTGATGATACCCAACTTTTCATTTCGACCCCAAACCACCCCAGTGATGCCCTCGCTGTGATGTCCCGTTGCCTGGAGGCGGTTCGGGTCTGGATGGGGAGGAACAGACTTCAACTCAACCCTGACAAGTCTGAGTGGCTGTACATTCCGGCATCCCGGGACATTCAAAATGTTCCATCTCTTTCTATGGGGGGTGAGCTTTTACCCCCCGTGGATAGGGCTCGCAACTTGGGAGTCCTCCTAGATTCACGGCTTACTCTGGAAGATCATATAGGGGCCGTGACTAGGGGGGCTTTCGCCCAGGTTCGCCTGGTGCGCCAGTTGCGGCCCTATCTGGACCGGGATGCCCTGTGTACGGTCACTCATGCGCTCGTGACCTCTCGCCTTGACTACTGTAATGCTCTCTACATGGGGCTTCCCTTGAAGACCACTCGGAGGCTCCAACTGGTACAGAATGCGGCCGCGAGAGTTGTCTTGGGAGTTTCCCGGTACTCCCATGTTACACCTTTGCTCCGCGAGCTGCATTGGTTACCAGTTGTCTTCCGGGTGAGGTTCAAGGTCTTGGTCATGATCTTTAAGTCCTTACATGGCATGGGTCCGGGATACCTCAGGGACCACCTGCTGCCGGCGTCAACTTCCCTCCGCCCAGTACGTGCCCACAGAGAGGGCCTCCTCAGGGTGCCTCCGGTCAGGGAATGCCGACTGGTGGCCCCCAGGGGGAGGGCCTTCTCTGTGGGTGCTCCGGCATTATGGAACCAACTGCCGGTTGAGCTCCGGATGGCATCAGACCTCCGAACCTTCCGCCGCGAGCTGAAGACCCATTTATTTGAATTAGCTGGTCTGGCCTGATGGGGGATCATGGGTTTTTAAATTGGTGTTTTTTACTATTTTATTATTGTTTTTTAACTGGGCACTGGTTTAATTTCCTTTTAACTTTTGTATCGTTATTTATATATGCCCTGTGAACCGCCCTGAGTCCCTAGGGAGAAGGGCGGTATAGAAATCAAATAAAACTAAAACTAAACTAAACTAAACATAGCCGAAGAGCCAGCGCTTGTCCGAGAATGTCTCCGTGGTCATGTGGCCGGCATGACTAGCACGGAATGCTGTTACCTTCCCACCGTAGTGGTCCCTATTTTTCTACTTGCATTTTTACGTGCTTTCGAACTGCTAGGTGGGCAGAAGCTGGGACGAGTAACAGGCGCTCACTCTGCTACGCGGCACTCGGGATTCGACCCGCCAAACTGCCGACCTTCCGATCGACAAGTTCAGCGTCCTAACCCACTGAGCCACCGCGTCCCTTTTAGCTATCTTACTTTACTGTAAATATATTATTTCTTAGCTTGTTCATTCCTGGATGCATAACAATTTTAATTAATAATTGCTTTATATTACTGTTCAATTATTATTTTGGAATTTAATTTCACTAGTCTTACACTCTTGACATGTTTATTTTCTTCAGTTTTAACTAACCATAATTGTCACATTGATGCACATGAAGAATACAAAAGCCCAATATCTGCAATGAAAAAATGAATTTTATGAGCCTACGAAACAATTTCAAAGTCATTTTCCTACTTTTATGATTAGAAGTTCCTTAGCATTTAATTCTGGCCTCAGGATAATAAAGAAAATGCACCTTAGAAACCCAGCACTGGAGTCCAAGATGGAGAAGACCTGCACAATCACCATGTACTTTCCTTTGGTGCTCAGGTAGTTGGGCAGGAAGGAGAGCCAGACACTGCAGAAGACCAGCATGCTTAAAGCATGCTTACAGCATGGGTTTATTTGTTGATGGGTTTCATCTATCTGAACCATGACAAAAATGGCAGCAATGAAACACATGTAGCTAAGGAAAAATAAAGCATGGTGACTGAGCCTTCATTGCATTGAAGTATGACATCTCCAGGTTGGGAGTGCAGGTCAGACTCAGGAAATGGGGGAGAAACTTCCAGCCACATAGCACAGATGAGAATTTGAACAGCTGAACTAGAAAGGATGATGGAATTGGCCATGTTCTTTCCAAACCATCTTCTCACTTTGTTCCCAGGTTTTGAGGCTAATAATGCCACCACCACTATGATTGTTTTGGCCAACACAAAAGATATGGCTATTGAGAAGACAAGAGATGAGGTTGAGATCAGCCTAAATAACTTTGACAATACCAGCCAAGCTTACACCACTATAAAGCCCATGAAATGACTCACATTATTTATTTTTGAAATGGTTCTGATAGATGACAATAACAAAAAAGGCTTCTTTCAACAAGAAAAACAAGAAAAAAGTTAAGGAAATGATTGGTCCATTAGTGGGGGGAAATGGCAAGAAAGTGACAAGCAACAGGGAGAAAGCAGAACTATTTAACTTATTTTTTGCATCTGTTTTTACTTGGACTTCAGTAAGGCATTTGATAAAGAAGATCACAACCTACTACTTGATAAAATAGAAAAATGTGGGTTAGACAGCACCACCACCAGATGGATTTGTAGCTGGATGACCGGCCGTAATCAGCATGTGGTCCTCAATGCAGACAATACCAAGCTGGCAGGAATGGCTAACAATCCAGAAGATAGGCTTAAGATACAGGAGGATCTGAACAAACTGGAACACTGGGTGCTATCTAACAAAATGAAATTCAATGCTGAAAAAAGTAAGGTTCTACTTTTAGGCAAGAAAAACCAAATGTACAGGTATAGTATAGGGGGTATCTTGCTGAATAGTAGTAACTGTGAGAGGGATCTTGGAGTCCTAGTGGACAATCACTTAAATATGAGTCAGCAGTGTGCTGCAGCTACCAAAAAAGCCAACACAGTGCTAGGCTGCATTAACAGAGGGATAGAATCAAGATCACGTGAAGTATTTATACCACTTTACAAGGCCTTGGTAAGGCTACACTTGGAATACTGCATCCAGTTTTGGTCACCACAATTTAAAAAAAGATGTTGAGACTCTAGAAAGAATACAGAGAAGAACAACAAAGATGATTAGGGACTGGAGGCTAAAACATATAAGGAACAGCTGCTGGAATTGGGTATGTGTAGTTTAACGAAGAGAAGAATGAGGAGTGACATGTTAGCAGTGTTCCAATATCTCAGAGGCTGCCACAAAGAGGAGGGAGTCAAGCTATTCTCCAAAGTACCTGAAAACAGGACAAGAAGCAATGGATGGAAACTAATCAAGGAGAGAAGCAACCTAGAATTAAGGAGGAACTTCCTGACAGTTAGAACAATTAACCAGTGGAACAACCTGCCTCCACAAGCTGTGAATGCTCCAACACTGGAAGTTTTTAAGTACAGACTGGCAACCATTTGTCCGAAATGGTATAGGGTTTCCTGCCTGAGGAGGGGGTTGGACTAGAAAACCTCCAAGGTCCCTTCCAACTCTATTATTATTATTATTATTATTATTATTATTATTATTATTATTATTATTATTATTATTATTATTATTATTATTATTATTATTATTGTTGTTGTTGTTGTTGTTGTTGTTGTTGTTGTTGTTGTTATTGTTGTTGTTGTTGTTGTTGTTGTTACTGTTGTTGTTGTTGTTGTCTTGGAGTTCTAGTGGACAATCACTTAAATATAAGCCAGCAGTGTACTGCAGGTAAACACAGTGCTATGCTGCATTAACAGAGGGATAGAATCAAAATCACCTGAAGTGTTAATACCACTTTGCAATGGCTTGGTAAGGCCACATTTGGAATACTGCATCCAGTTTTGGGTCTCTTTGCTGTGAGGGAGTCCTCATGACACAACGCAATGCAATGCAATGCAACGCAACGCAACATAACATAACGTAATGTAACATAACATAACTTAACATAAGATAAAATAAGATGATAAGATAAGATAAGATGATAAGATAAGATAAGATAAGATAAGATAAGATAAGATAAGATAAGATAAGATAAGATAAGATAAGATAAGATAAGATAAGATAAGATAAGATAAGATAAGACTCCTGCGAGTCCCTTGGACTGCAAGGCGATCAAACCGGTCAGTCCTAGATGAGATCAACCCTGACTGCTCTTTAGAAGGCCAGATCCTGAAGCCAAAACTCAAATCCTTTGGCCACCTAATGAGAAGGAAGGACTCACTGGAGAAGAGCCTAATGCTGGGAAAGGTTGAGGGCAAGAGAAGAAGGGGATGACAGAGAAGGAGGTGGCTGGATGGAGTCACTGAAGCAGTAGGCCTGAGCTTAAATGGATTCCAGAAGATGGTAGAGGACAGGAAGGCCTGGAGGAACATTGTCCATAGGGTCGCGATGGGTCGGACACGACTTCGCAGCTAACAAGAACAAGATAAGATAAGATAAGATAAGATAAGATAAGATAAGATAAGATAAGATAAGATAAGATAAGATAAGATAAGATAAGATAACATAACATAACATAACATAACATAACATAACATAACATAACATAACATAACATAACATAACATAACATAACATGAGTTGGAAGGGAGCCTGGAGGTCTTCTAGTCCCAGGCTTTTCAACCTTTTCAAAGATTGTACCATTTTTAGGACATGAGAATATTTGAGTATCACCAGCGGTTAGCAATGTGTCAAAGACCTGATGACTAAAAAGGGGTGGGTGGGTGGGATCTTGTGTTTTACTGGTTAGATTCATTTGTTGTTATAGAAATAGCTAGTTTATAATATTATGAGAAAGTAAAAAGTTGAGGTTCAATGTTAATGCTTCCTTCTACTGCAACAGAGGAAGTCAGAAGTCAATGCCTTTTCTTTTCTTTTTCCCTCTCCCCCTCCTACTGTTTGCTTTTGTATTTTTGTGTTTTATTCTATAATCTAATAAAATGTTACAATCTGGAAAAAAAGGAAAAAAAGTACCAATTTTAATTTCTTCGGTGGCAGTTCCTTTGCTGAATCTGACTACAAGTGTTTGGTGAACCGTGCCCTAAACCCGCACACTTACCCGGTCCCCACGGTCAGCCATGTTCTCGCTTCCCTCCAAGGTGGCGCCATCTTTGCAAAGCTCAATCTTGCGCAGGCATACCAACAAGGGCAACTCAGACGATAGTGATTCACAGGGGAGCTTTCAGGGTAAACAGGCTGCAGTTTGGGATCAGCGTAGCTCCTGGCATTTTTCAGGAGATCATGGAGAAAACTCTCAAGGGCATCCCAGGGGTCTGCCCTTATTTTGATGATGTCCTGATCGCAGGAGCATCAGCTGAAGAACTGGCAGGCAGGATGAGGGAGGTACTAACCAGGCTGCATGCTGCTGGCCTCAAACTGAAGAGGGAAAAGTGCAGCATGGGTGTTCCCTCCACTGAATTTTTGGGATTCAGGATAGATGCCAAGGGAATCCACCCCACAGAGTCCAAGGTAAGGGCAATCAAACTGGCACCCACACCTAGGAACAAGGAAGAGCTGCAGGCATTCCTGGGCCTGCTCAATTTCTATCACACCTTTCTTCCTCATAAGGCAGCAATTGCAGAACCACTACACAGGTTATTGGACAAGATGGCAGCATGGACCTGGACTCCCGTCCACGACCAAAGTTTCAGAGCCTTAAAGGCACTACTGTCTGACAAGTCCACAGTAACACACTTCATAGAAACGAAGCCCATATGCATCACGTGCGATGCATCCCCTTATGGCATGGGCACTGTACTAAGCCACCTAGAGCCTACTGGGGCTCAAATCCCAATAGCCTACTATTCCAGGACGCTGTCTGGAGCAGAGAGGAACTATGCCCAAATAGATAAGGAAGCCCTGGCAATCGTGGCAGGGATTAAGAAGTTCCACGATTATCTATATGGCAGGGAGTTCACCATTTACACAGACCACAAACCACTGCTAGGCCTGTTCACAATGGACAAGCAGACCCCCCAAATACTATCTCCCAGAATGCTCCGGTGGTCCATCTTCCTTGCAGCTTACAATTGCAAGCTGGTGCACAAGCCAGGGAAGGAGATGGGCCATGCAGACGGCCTGAGTAGGCTACCCATAGACACCACTGAACCAGATCCAGCACCAGCAACACAGATCCTAGTTCTGCAGGAACTACCAGAATGCCCAGTACATGCCAAGGACATTGCAACCAGCACGGCCTCTGACAACATCATGAGCAGTGTACACTCGTGGGTTTCCACTGGGTGGCAGGACAAGTCCCTGTGGCCCGAATATCCAGGCATACTTCACCAGGTGACATGAGCTCTCCACACACCGGGGTTGCCTCCTTTGGGGAAGCAGGGTCATCATTCCCACAGCAGTCCGGGGCAGAGTGCTGGAGTCTCTACATGAGGGACATCCAGGGGTGGTTAGGATGAAGGCACTGGCCAGAAGTTACCTCTGGTGGCCAGGGCTGGACAAGGACATTGAGGAACGGGTCAAGGCCTGTTACACATGCCAGAGATCCAGGCCAGAAATGCCCCACGCCCCAGTGCACAGGTGGAAGGCCACACACACACCCTGGTCCCACATTCACATTGAGTATGCAGGGCCGTTCCAGGGCCAACTGTTCTTAGTGGTAGTGGATAGCCACTCTAAGTGGCTGGAGGTAGTCCCTCTCCCCAACATGACCTCATCAAGGACAATCCAAGTGCTCAGGGCCCTCTTTGCCACACACGGCCTCCCCGACGTAATCATGTCTGATAACGGGCCTCAGTTTGCCGCTAATGATTTCCAGGCATTCTTGAAGGTGAATTGGATTAGACACGCCACCTCCGCGCCCTTCCACCCATCGACTAACGGGCAAGCTGAACAGATGGTAAGGACAACCAAGGACACATTCCGGTGCATTATCAGCGTGGACTGGCATCACAGACTGGCGAAATTTTTGCTCGCCCAACACACCACACTGTGCGTTGCCACCGGGAAGAGCCCAGCAGAACTATGATGGGGACGGCGCCTCATCACCAAGCTTGACCGGTTGCACCCTGACTGAGTGGTGGCAGAGACTGATAGGCCCTCATCACAAAGGGTACTCAACGTGGGAGACCTGGTTTGGGTAAGGAACTACAGGCCAGGGCACCCATGGATCATGGCTGAAAAAACAGGGCCTCTCTTTTACATCGTGGGGGTGGAGGGGGATCGACACATCAGTGGCACATCGACCAGCTCAGAGGAAGGGTCCCTGATGTGCACCACCCACGGCCAACAGGATAGCCACACCCCAGAGGAGGCCAGACCAACTGGAAATGGCTCGGACCCTGAACTAGTGGAGGATGCCCTCCTGCAGCCGGCCCTGCAGCAGCAGCAGGGCACCTTAGGAGGCGGGAATCCAACGGCCGGACTCAACCCAGCACAGGGGCATCATGAGCCAGACATTCAAGGCCAGGGTGAAGCCACACCCAGATGGTCCACTAGGCCCCACAGGACACCAGCGTATTTAGCGGACTATGTTTGCAAGTGATCCCCAACTCGCTGCATATGTATTGGCACACATTGTATATAGTTATGCATGTACATAGTTGTAGGATGGTTTTTCTCTAAGGGGGGAGGGGTGTTATGTATCCAGGTGCAGGCATCTGCATAGCAGCAGCCACTAGGGGGCGTTGGCCTGGATGGTTTTGGTGGGAAACCTAGGGCCAACCCCATTGGCTGGCCGCCTACCTGGCCAGGTATATAAGGAGGCCAGGTAGCCCTTGTTCTCCAGTACGTACCCCCCACAATAAAGAGCTGAACACGTACTCCGGCTGGTGTCCCTTCCTTGCGTCGGACCCACTACATTACAGTTACCCTGGGATACAACATCCATGAGAACAATTTCAGAGCACAAATGACCTCAGAGGCTTTGCTGGACCTGCTTTCGGAGGGGGAGGCCAATGTTCCCAACTACAGCTGTGGAAGGCAGAGGAACACAGTGGCTGTTCTCGAAGGGGCTGCTATTGATTTATCCTCCCAGATTTCAACCATGTTGGGAACGTACAAAATCCCACAGGTGGGTCTTTGTTGGGAAGACTATTTTTAGGCATGCAACTTACAGCCAGACATCCTCTGTTGTAAATGAAGAGCAAAGATCTATTGTGGGAGTTGCATGAAGTAGGGATGAAGGTTCTATCAAACGGAAGAGCAGGATCTGAGCAGAGACATCCCCTCCCTGGCACACTCGTAACGCAGACTGTGCATCTCTGCTGGCTATTTGCAACAGCCAAAGGCTGCACTGAAGAGAGAACAGAAACAATGTGAGGCAGAATGACCAGAGATCCCCTACAAAAGGTTCTTCCTTGCATGGAGTGGAACAATTCCTCCATTAGGACTAATTTTTCTTTTTATGGTTTCCCAAATAATAAAATTAATGTTTTTTTTTCCTTTTCAGATCAGTCACGGGTTTGATTCCCAGGTCCTGAGTGATGAAAATCCTTTCTTCTACCCAATGTTCCCTGCTGAAGGCATCCAGTACCCAGGGATGGTGAAGCTGGTCCTCCATTTCAGGTGGACCTTGGTGGGTCTCCTGGCTCCAGACACTGAGAATGGAGAAAGGTTCATGAGGACGTTGACTTCCCTGCTGATCAGGAATGGCATTTGCCCAGTTTTATCACAAATCTTTTCCCCATGTTCTTGGGCAGCCAATGCAGAGTTGCATTTATACCACAGTTGGAGAAAGTTGGAGAGTAAAGAGATACCAACCAGGGTGTGAGTTGTCCCTGAGAATTTTCCTCACTCTTCCAAGGCAGCGAGCTCTGGCGATGTCATCCAGTGGTGTAAGGGGACAGCCCACAATGTCTTGTGCCATGCTCACCACTCTCTGTAATACTTTCCTATCCGTGGCTGTCAGGCCAGCATACCAACCCAGAATAGAGTGTATGAGGATGCTCTCTATAGTAGACCAGTTGCAATTTAGCCAAACTTTATACTTGATTTTATTGGAAGATGTTCCTCTTTCTGATAATAAAAAAATGAGGAATGCATTTTGATGTCCTTACTCCATATATCCAGCTCATCTTCAAGGGCCACTCCATCTAACATTACTTTCTCCATGGCAAAAGTAATGTTTATCCATTTCAGCTAGCTTAAGCTCAATTAAGCAATCCTTAACATGTATTACATTCCACATGACCACGGAGACGTCCTCGGACAAGTGCTGGCTCTTCAGCTTTGAAACGGAGATAAGCACTGGCCCCTTCCCCTCTTGCCTAAAGATCATTTTAGGCACTTTACAATCAGTAAAAACAGGACAAAAAAAATAAAAAAAATCAATTAATAAATAGTAGCACTAACATTGGTTTAAAATTGACAAAGATAGGAAGAAAGGGAGCAAGGTGTACATGGGAGGAGGTATTCCTCTTCTAAAGCTACCTGCATTTATTTTCCTATGTATTCCTAAAGAAAACAATAGCAATATGCCAAGTCTCATTTTTAGTCACTATTTGTTGTTGTTGTTAGTTGCGAAGTCATATCCGACCCATCGCGACCCTATGGACAATGTTCCTCCAGGCCTTCCTGTCCTCTACCATCTTCTGGAGTCCTTTTAAGCTCAAGCCTCCTGCTTCAGTGACTCCATCCAGCCACCTCATTCTCTGTCGTCCCCTTCTTCTATTGCCCTCAATCTTTCCCAGCATTAGGCTCTTCTCCAGTGAGTCCTTCCTTCTCATTAGGTGGCCAAAGTATTTGAGTTTCAGCTTCAGGATCTGGCCTTCTAAAGAGCAGTCCGGGTTGATCTCCTCTAGGACTGACCGGTTTGATCGCCTTGCAGTCCAAGGGACTCGCAGGAGTCTTCTCCAGCACGATAGTTCAAAGGCTTCAATTCTTTGGCGTTCAGTCTTTCTTATGGTCCAGCTTTCACTGCAATACATTGCAACTGGAAAGACCATAGCCTTGACTATACGCACTTTTGTTGACAGGGTGATGTCTCTGCTTTTTAGTGTGCTGTCTAGATTTGCCATGGCTTTCCTCCCAAGGAGCAAGCGTCTTTTAATTTCTTGACTACAGTCCCCATCTGCAGTGATCTTGGAGACCAGGAAAATAAAATCTGTCACTACCTCCATTTCTTCCCCATCTATTTGCCAGGAATTGAGAGGGCCATATGCCATGATCTTGGTTTTCTTAATGTTTAGTTTCAACCCAGGTTTTGCACTCTCCTTCTTCACCCGCAACAAGAGGCTCTTTAGTTCCTCTTCACTTTCTGCCATTAGAGTGGTATCATCTGCATATCTTAGGTTGTTGATGTTTCTTCCGGCAATCTTAATTCCAACTTTTGATTCATCTAGCCCTGCCTTTCTCATGATGTGCTCTGCATATAAGTTAAATAGGCAAGGCGACAGTATACAGCTTTGCCGGACTCCTTTCCCAATTTTGAACCAATCAGTGGTTCCGTGTCCAGTTCTCACTCTTGCTTCTTGGCCCGCATATAGGTTTCTCAAGAGACAAATAAGATGGTCTGGTATGCCCATCTCTTTAAGGACTTGCCACAGTTATGATCCACACAATCAAAGGCTTTAGCATAGTCAATGAAGCAGAAGTAGATGTTTTTCTGGAACTCTCTAGCTGTCTCCATGATCCAGCGTATGTTAGCAATTTGATCACCAGTTCCTCTGCCTCTTTGAAATCCTGCCTGTGCTTCTGGTAGTTCTCGATCCACATACTGCTGGAGTCTAGCTTGTAGAATTTTAAGCATAACTTTACTACCATGAGAAATGAGTGCAATGGTGCGATAGTTTGAACATTCTTTGGCACTGCCTTTCTTTCGAATTGGAATGTAAACTGATCTTTTCCAATCCTGTGGACACTGTTGAGTTTTCCAAATTTGCTGGCAAATTGAGTGTCGCACTTTTACTGCATCGTCTTTTAAGATTTTGAATAGCTCAGCTGGAATACTGTCACCTCCACTAGCTTTGTTGTTGCTCAGCTTTTCTAAGGCCCACTTCACTTCACATTCTAGGAAGTCTGGCTCAAGGTCAGTGACCACCTCATTGTGATTATCAGGGACGTTAAGCTTATTCCTGTATAGTTCTTCTGTGTAATTTTGCCACCTCTTCTTAATCTCTTCTGCCTCTGTTAGGTCCCTGCCATTTTGGTCCTTTATCATGCCCATTTTTGCATGAAACGTTCCTTTCATCTCTCCAATTTTCTTGAAAAGATCTCTGGTCCTCCCTATTCTATTGTTTTCTTCTATTTCTTTGCATTGTTCATTTAAGAAGGCATTCTTATCTCTTCTAGCTATTCTTTGGAATTCTGCATTTAATTGGGCATATCTTTCTTTTTCTCCCTTGCCTTTCGCTTCCCTCCTTCCCTCACCTATTTGCAAAGCTTCCTCAGACAGCCATTTTGCTTTCTTGTATTTCTTTTTCGTTGGGATGGTTTTGGTTGCTACCTGTTGTACAATGTTGCGAACCTCTGTCCATAGTTCTTCAGGCACTCTGTCTATCAGATCTAATTCCTTAAATCTATTTGTCACCTCTACTTTATATTGAACAGGGATATGATTTAATTCATACCTGTGTGGCCTAGCGCTTTTCCCTACTTTCTTTAATTTAAGCCTAAACTTTGCAACAAGAAGCTCATGGTCTGAGCCACAGTCAGCTCCTGGTCTTGTTTTTACTGACTGTATAGAGCTTCTCCATCTTTGGCTGCAGAGCATATAGTCAATCTGATTTCTGTGTTGACTGTCTGGTGATGTCCATGTGTAAAGCCGTCTCTTGGGTTATTGGAAAAGAGTGTTTGCTATGACCATCGTATTCTCTTGACAAAATTCTATCAGCCTGTGCCCTGCTTCATTTTGTACTGCAAGGCCAAATTTGCCTGTTATTCCAGTTATCTTTTGGCTTCCTACTTTAGCATTCCAATCCCCCATGACGATAAGGACATCATTTTTGGATGTTAGTTCTATAAGGTGCTGTAGGGCTTCATAGAACCGGTCAATTTCATCCTCTTCAGCACCGGTGGTTGGGGCATAGACTTGAACTACTGTGATATTGAATGGTTTTCCTTGGATTTTAACTGAGATCATTCTGTCATTTTGAGGATTGTATCCCAGTATTGCTTTTCCTACTCTTTTATTGACTATGAAGGCTACTCCATTTCTTCTGAGGGATTCTTGCCCGCAGTAGTATACCTGATGGTCATTTGAATTAAATTCACCCATTCCTGTCCATTTTAGTTCACTGATACCTAAGATGTCGATGTTTAGTCTTGTCATCTCTTGTTTGACCATGTCCAGCTTTCCTTGATTCATGGATCTTACATTCCAGGTTCCTATGGAGAAAAAATCTTTACAGCATCGGACTTTCCTTTCACCACCAGACATATCCACAGCTGAACGTCCTTTCGGCTTTGGCCCAGTCGCTTCATTCTTTCTGGCGCTACTAATACTAGCCCTCTGCTCTTCCCCAGTAGCATATTGGATGCCTTCTGACCTGAGGGGCTCATCTTCCAGCGTCATATCATTTTGCCTTTTGGTACTGTCCATAGGGTTTTCATGGCAAAGATACTGGAGTGGTTTGCCATTTCCTTCTCCAGTGGATCACATTTTGTCAGAACTCTCTGCTATGACCTTCCGTCTTGGGTGGCCCTGCACGGCATAGCTGATAGCTTCATTGAATTACGCAAGCCCCTTCGCCACGACAAAGCAGTAATCCATGAAGGGGTTAGTCACTATAGCGTGGGTAAAATCAGTTTCCAGATGAATGGTACTGTTTGGTAGGCAAATGGAGAAATAAGGAATGCAGCTCACAGTGACCTGTGGGAAGTTTTGTCAGAATATTTCCATAGCAACCCTTGAATCTGAAGTTGCAAATATTTCTTCTAACTAAGATAATTTTTCTTTGCAGATTATAGAAGGGCAAGAAGTACAGTAATCTGAGATTGATTATGCTATCATTTATGAATATGTAGATATGGATCATTTTCTCTCTTTTTCAATCATTTTCCCCTCCTTTCTGAAATGTATAAATATTTTTATAATTATTTAATAAACAAATAAGCCCAACATACATAGATTACACTAGTGATTTAGCATATAAACCATGAACAATTGCAATCAATAATTAAATTTTAAGAACCCAAGAAACAATTTCATTATCAGTTCCACACTTTAATCATTAGATCATCCTTAGTGTTGAGATCTGGTCTCAGGATGATAATGTAGCACTTGGGGAAGAAGATACAGCCCAACAGTCCACCACCTGAGGCCAAGATGGAGAAGACCTGCACGGCCACCATGTATTTTCCTTTGGTGCTCATGTAAGTGGGGAGGAAGGAGACCCATACACTGCAGAAGACCAGCATGCTGAAGGTGATCAGTTTGGCTTCATTGAAAGCTCCAGGCAGATTTCTGGCCAGGAAAGCCACAGTGAAGCAAATGGCAGCAAGGAAACCCATGTAGCCAAGAACAACATAAAACATGGTGACAGATCCTTCGTTGCATTGAAGAATGATCTCTCCAGGCTGGGAATGAAGATCAGTGTCAGGAAATGGGGGAGAAACTCCCAGCCACATGACAGAAATGAAAATTTGGATAACTGAACAAGAAAGGATGATGGAGTTGGCCAAGCTCTTCCCTAACCATCTTTTCACCCTAGTCCCTGGTTTTGAGGCCAGGAAGACCATCACCACCATGATAGTTTTGGCCAACACAGAAGACACAGCTACTGAGAAGGCAATGCTGAACATTGTTTGTCGGAGAAGACAGGTGACTTTTCTTGGTCGGCCAATAAAGAGAAAGGAGGACAAAAAGCAAAGCAGGAGGGAGATCAGGAGGGTGAAGGAGAGGTCCCGGTTGTTGGCTTTGACAATGGGAGTTTCTAGGTATTGAATGAATATGATTAAAACAAGGCCTGTGGTTAGGGACAAGAGTAGGGCAAAGGAGATGAGGCTGATGCTCAGATGCTCTTCATAAGACAGGAAGCTTATTCTTTTGGGGATACATCGGACTCGGTTCTTGGCTGGATATTGTTCATCTGGGCACTTGGTGCATTTGTCAGTATCTGAGAAAAGAAAGAAATATTTCTTTCATGCCCTTTCAAATTTCAAGAAAACCTTTGGATTAGGTGATACTAAGAGACAAAAAAGTCTTATATTCTAACACTCCAGCAAAAAAAAAATCCAATATATACAACTATTAAAACCAAGAACACACAAAAAATAATAATAGAAGAAGCAATGGTGCCACAACCTCCCTTTTCTGAGGTAATCCACCAGATTCTTATCTTGCACTGAACTTACTTTATCCCAAATGGTTGGGAGAAGTAGCAAGTCTCCATAGGTGTAAGAGGATGGGGGGGCTAATGAATTTCAAGGGGAAGTGGGTTTAATGGGGCACTAGAAAAAGCAGACATCTGAGGACCCATAAAGTGGGAATCTTTTAGGGAACAGACCTTTTTGCATGCAAATTATTATCTGCTCTGGTAGGACAAGCAGATATCCTCAAAAATAATCATTAGAGCACAGAAATTCACAGTATCTCCAAACTATGAGGACATTTAAAAAAATCCCTTAAAATGTGACTCGTTCAACAGCCTGGTGGATCTCCTGGTAACAGGGCCCTGTGTGCTGGTTGCATGGTAGGTAGCATCTTGATCTTAAGGAAAATTAATTCATGAAGGAATTCATAAAACAAAAACTGTGTCTACAAAGTTTTTTTAGCCTGTAGAAATGAGAAGAAGTGATATATTTCCATACTCTCTAGATTTGGCAAACAATTGGAACAGAAAACATATTGATCAAAGTTTCCCTATGGTATCAC
This sequence comes from Vipera berus, assembly GCF_964194415.1. Lineage (NCBI taxonomy): Eukaryota > Metazoa > Chordata > Lepidosauria > Squamata > Viperidae > Vipera > Vipera berus. The sequence goes on along the minus strand of NC_138203.1, from coordinate 289,426,420 downwards.
CCACCTTCCTGAGTGGAGATGGTCCCCTCTGGACAAGGAATGCAGTCGTAGCAGCAAAATGGCTCTCCTTCTCGAGCCTGCTTGACAAATCCAGGATGGCATTTTTCCACACATTTAGACTGAGGCAGAGACTGAGAAGAGAAAGAAGAAATGCCAAAGAAAATATGTTAGGACTCACCATCCATGTAAGATGGAATTAGACATAAACATTAGACAAGTCGTCTCTGGGCTTCATGTAGACAAATATAAAATCTCAGACCTTTTCTAAATCTTTGCAGGAAATACAATTGCAGGAAGATGCTTCATTCAGTTCCTCTCTTTTTCTTCTAACTTATCAGATTACAATAAAGTAGCATTCTACTTAACAAAGTCTGGAGGGATGAAATTGAGAAAACATTTAAGCATTAAGTGACAACTGGTGGGTTCCTCCTCATAGTGGAATTAACATGCATTCCTCCATTCTTCATACATGCTTGATTTTCAAATTTAATATCTAAAATACTAAATTTTAGAGTAAACTTTATTGTAGAAGATTTGTTAAATTTTCATTTCATTGGATTTATTCACAAATAAGGGCTCTCAAACTTAAAGATGTTCTTTATTTGTATATATATTTGTTTAGTTTATATGGCTGTCATGCTGGTGAACTAAAACTGGCTGACTAGTTTCTAAAATTATAATGAGGTGAGATGTAAGTGAGGTCATGAGAATCATTGGCATCCTTCAGTTCAAGAGACTATGGTATCATGCTCTGGAAAGCAGTCCCAAAGCAGCATCTGGTGTGGCTAAAAAGGCCAATTCAAGAGTGGCAGTCCCTTCCACACTGAGGGGAGGTACAATCTGTCCTCTGTCCAGCCTCCAGGTTTCACTGGTTCCGGGACTGCCTCTTTCCCTCAGCCTACCGCGCAAGTGTCTCTTCAAATTGGAGAAGGCCATGCTCCATCTTTAGCCTCTAGTCTGAACAATCAGAGGTCAAGGTTTCCCAGCTGTTAATGTCCATTCCCAAGGCCTTTAGATCCCTCTTGCAGATATCCTTATATTGCAACTCTGGTCTCCCTCTGGGGCGCTTTTCCTGTACTAGTTCTCCATACAGGAGATCTTTCAGAATCCGACTATCAGCCATTCTCACGACATGCCCAAGCCAGCATAGACATCACTGTTTCAATAGTGTATACATGCTAGAAATTCCAGCACATTCCAGGACTACGTTATTTGGAACTTTGTCATGCCCTGTGATGCCATGAATACGTCGCAGACAGCACATATGGAAAGTGTTCAGCTTTCTCTCCTGCCATGTGTAAAGGGTCCAAGACTTACTACAGTACAAGAGTGTGCTCAAAACACAGGCTCTATAGACCTGGATCTTTGTATGTTCTGTCAGCTTTTTATTAAGCCTCTTTGTAAGTCTGGAAAAAGTTTTTGAAGGTCTTCGACAAAGTGAGCAGTAACGGGAGCATTGTAAGTGAAGAGGAATTCCCGTAGGCATTTCAGCTGGACTTTAGACTTTGCTCTCAATCTAGCAAGATTAAAGAGTTTTCCATCTGATCTGGTCTGGAGATAGATACCCTCTGTTGCAGTTCCAAAAGTGTATTTCAGCATGAAAGCAAAAAAAGATCCCGAATAAAGTTGGTGCGGGGACGCAGCCCTGCTTCACTCCACTTTGAATGTCAAAGGAATCTGATGTTAAGCCATCAAAAACAACAGTGCCCTTCATTTCCTCATGAAAGTACCTGATGATGTTGAGGAGCTGAGATGGACATCCAATCTTGGGGAGAATTTTATATAGGCCATCCCTACTAACCAAGTCAAAAGCCTTCATAAGATCTATGAAGTCTACGAAAAGTGCTGTCAGTGTCCCTCAAAAAGGATAAGTCAGGCATCTTTTGGTGCACCACATGGGCCCTGAGTGTGAGCCCTGTGTGGGAAATGGATACTCAACACAAGCTATCCAACACAAGGTCCTTTCTGTTGAGAGAATACAATTAGGAGACACAATCTGATATGGAAATACACACTCATATTTATTATTAGTTTGATTTGTAGCCTCTCAGTGTGTCCTAAGGCAGCTAACAATCAAGATAAATAGTCGCATTCAAGGGATTTTCAGATGAAGTGCACTCTTACAAGCCAATGCCCAAACCTACAATAAGTAATATTTCCCTTGAAATTGTCGCTTATTATTTCTGATATCAAGATTTTTTTTGCAGCAAAGCAATGCTTCAGTACTTCAGTTTTCAAGCCATTATCATAGTGAGATGGGGAGCAAATAAATTTAATAAATCAATCAATTCATAAATGAGCTCACATCAGACCAGTCATTATTATTTCATGTGAACTGAAAGCCTTGGACCTCCTTCCTAAATTCCACTATCCCTGTGGGGTTAAAGAGAAGAAGTTATAAGCATGTTCTCAGCAGATTAAAAACATCCCAGAGTATGAGCCTGCAATTTTGGGAGAGCCCTGACTCCAATCAAGGCAAGATGAAGCTTATTTAACTATTGGACCAAGAGGACCTCCATTCACTCTTGATTCCATTTCATTGGATTCCGTCCAAATCTGAACTCAGGGACTGGTCAAAAGAATTGCCTTCACCTTTGATATTTGAAGACAAAAAACTAGTAAACCTGAAGCTATTAACACCAAAGTCTACAGCATATGAGACCTTATCTCACCAGTTTTATGGTGGTACTAAACTGCCGAAGGGACACTAAAAGGCAATGATTTGTGTCCTAAATAATAATCAGCCCATAACTCATTTTGGATCAGCTTACAACAGGATTCAGCATGATTCAGAAGGGAAACCTTGGTCAATAGAAGTAAAGCATGCTTATCTGCCTAACAAAATTATAGAGATTTTACTCCATATATTCAATTCTCAGTGAAGGTTATCCACTTTTTTGACTAGGTTTAGCCCACTTGAAACAGCTTTGGAAAAAAGAGAAAAGACATCAATACTTTCCCCACCTTGTTGAGCAACTTTAACTGTGACAAAGCATCTTGGTTGATTACAAGTCTTTGTCTTTCAAAAGTCCCCAATCTCTTCTCGATGGGCTCCTCCATGGGGAGAACCACAATACTAATGATCCTCAGATCTGCTGCTATATCTCCATTAAGATCCAAGTACACTTTCAGCAGGGAAAGATTGTACAATTCCTTTTTCTTTAAAAATTGATGGAACTAGAATCGAAACATCCAAGAATTTTAAAAGTAGAAATCTTGGTTTCTTATCTCTTAACATTTTTTACATTTGAATCTTTCTTCTATGGTTGTTTATCTTGGAAATATTGTGAGTTGGGAGAACAAGTCTTACCATTATCTCCAAACCTGAAGTACCAAGATTCAGCAATATTTGTAAATGATGTATACCGAGAAAATGTATATTGACAAAATGTAATTGACAAAAATGGTCAACCATATATTTAACAATCTAGCAAAGGTCACCAATAATGTATTCATAAACTCCGTGCAAACAATAGGGTGATTACCAGAAAGCAAGGATTTGTTAAGAAGAAAGCTGCAGGGCTAATCTTCATTCAGGTAGAGGAGATAGGAAAAATGACCAGATGAAGTAATTCTACTTTATTGTAAGGCTATATTAACAAAATCTTGCAGTGTGAAAGGACAAATCTTTCACCCTCTCTTTTCACAGTCAAAAAAATTAGGGAGGACTTTTTTCTGAGTTTCTTTCTCTGCCTGCCATGCAGCTGTGGATTGCCCCCCGCCACACACACACAAAAAACAACCCCATTGTTAAGTCATGGGCTCTGGTGAGCAGGAATGAAGAAACACAGCTGAGTACAGAGAATTCTTTTATTCAAGATGGAACTGTACTGGGGATTTGGGGTGCACCCCGCCACAATATATAGCCAAACGCTCTGGTAGCAACCAATCAGATTGAACCCATGCTTGCTGCCCAAAGTTGACCAATTGCAGGACTGGAGATGTCCTGTCTGTGTTGCTGGAGAGCCGTTAGCTCTCCAGCAACGCACGTGGTGAGGTACCAAAAGCCCAGTACATAACACCCATCTTATCTGATCCTTTCCTGCATCTCTTTCTCTTGTCCTCCAAACTCATTCACACATATTGTTTTACTTCCTTAACAGATTGTGTGAATGCTGGTGGTATAACTTGTTTTTAGCAAAGAATTAAAAAAATGCTTCACATTGTGATGAATGGGGGTCTAGTTAATTGAATGCTGGATGGTATGAGATAATTAAGTGGGTACAATTGTCTCAAAAATTGTACTCAAATAAATAATAGTATTACTGATAAAATTGGGGAGCTACGAAAAATAATTAGGCCTTGGTCATCATTTCTTCTATATTTTCATTAATAAAGGAAATAGATAAATCATGATTTTGTGTTTAGCTTTGCTTTGTTGACTCAGTTCCACTGCCTTGAGTCATCTGCCTCACCTCACCAACGAAGAGATGCCTGGGAACATCTTATGGCAGTTTCCATCTGAAGTTCTCACAACCTCTTTGCACCTCTGGATTGGCTTCTATGGACTGGACAATTGGGAGGGGTTTTGAACAATGGGGTTTAGCCTAACAATTTCACCTGGGAACTTCAGATTCTGTCTAGCTTCTTTTGCTGTCACTGACTCTCAATAAATGTTCCTTTTGATATGAGTTCTGCTTTCCTGAGAGATTCAGCTGAGGCAGGGCCTTACAGCTTCCAAAAAATAAAAATATGATTTCATGTTAGAGAGAAGTGCATGAGTAAAATTCAATAGGAAACTAAATAATTCTTAGCATCCAGGACTTGATACATGATTGTATGAATGTAATGAATCGCAAAGAGCCTAATGCTGGGAAAGGTTGAGGGCAAGAGAAGAAGGGGACGACAGAGAATGAGGTGGCTGGATGGAGTCACTGAAGCAGTAGGTGTGAGCTTAAATGGACTCCAGAAGATGGCAGAGGACAGGAAGTCCTGGAGGAACATTGTCCATGTGGTTGCGATGGGTCGGACACGACTTCACAGCTAACAACAACAAAAATGAATCGCAGCTATAATCTGTATCAATATTTCATTTGTAGTTTTTCTCACATTATTCTATGCATAGAATGGTTATTGATTATAATAAAGTAGTAATTATTGTGTTGTGGGTTCTAGACCGCATGAATGACACCAGACCGATGAGTACAGCATAAGGTAAAGGTAAAGGTTCCCCCGCACATGTGTGCTAGTCGTTTCTGACTCTAGGGGCTCATCTCTGTTTCAAAGTCGAAGAGCCAGTGCTTGTCCGAGGATGTCTCCGTGGTCATGTGGCCGGCATGACTAGACGCCAAAGGTGCACGGAACGCTGTTACCTTCCCACTGTAGTGGTAGAACTGTACTAAGGATTTGGGGTTACCTGAGTCCTTATATATACCTGGCCAGGTATCCACCTGGCCAATCCATTTGAACCTGGTATTCCCGCTGAGACATAGCCCAATCTGCATCAGTACAGTGCCACCTGGTGGTATAAGTAGCACTGTTTGCTCTGTTGTCCCCCAAACCCATACACAACAGTAATAATATTTTAATTTTATAATAACTGTACTCTTAATTTGTCCATAGTGTTATTAATAATCCAGTGGAATTATACCAGATCCTCTTGCAGGCACCACACTTGGAGAAGACACTGCATAAAATTTAGTCAAGGACAAAGAAGGGAAGGAAAAGATCAAAAGAGCTGCTTTAAGCCTTGAGGAAAGACATCAAGCAGAAGAATAGAATAGAATAGAATAGAATAGAATAGAATAGAATAGAATAGAATAGAATAGAATAGAATAGAATAGAATAGAATAGAATAGAACAGAACAGAACAGAACAGAACAGAACAGAACAGAACAGAACAGAACAGAATAGAATAGAATAGAATAGAATAGAATAGAATAGAGCTGGAAGGGACTTTGGAGGTCTTCTAATCCAGCCCCCAGCTCAAGCTGGAGAACCTATACAATCTCAGACAAGTGATGTTCCACGGGTTAATTGTCCTCACTGTTAGGAAGTTTCTCCTTATTCCAGATTGCTTCTCTCTTTGATCAGTTTCCAACCATTGTTTCTTCTCCTAGTTTACAAGAGCTTTAAATCAGAAAATATCTGGGAAAATTTTTTCAAATATATAAATTTCTTGGTTATTGAACAGAGGATACATCACTCTTCTGATAAGTAGGAGATGTTGTACAGAAGCTTAAGATCTTAAACAATGAATCCCAGAGAACACAAAAGACCCTGAAAAGGAATTTAGTTTGATGGATCCTTGTTGGGACCCCATACCTTCCATGGCTGCAACCTTGGAGCCCCCAACCTCTCTTTGCCTTTCTTTCTTCTCCTCTGGGGTTTGGATGCAGCACTTAAGGTGTGGGCCAGGATCTTAATGATGCTATAGGTAATACCATCATTTGTGATCCGCATCCTATTCTTTTTCTCTTGGATCTCCAGTGGTGCTTTCTGGGTGCATCTTCTCTGGCCTTTGACAGAAAAGGTGTGTTTTGAAACAGAACAGTGAAAATACTCAGCTTGAAATTCAGGTTCCATAAAGAAAGGTGATTTATAGGCATTATCATTTTTCCAACTCTTTTTCCTCTGAAAGGGAAAGGACCAAATACTATGGACATGCTTGAGACGCCTATCCTTTTTAATTAAAAATACTCCAACCACTGTCATGATCCAGACTTTCCCTTCAATGGGTCCTGGCAAACCTTTAAGTATTGAATGGAAGGGAAGAATTCTGTCCCAAAGAGAATCTAATTCTATGAAGTGAACAAAGACGTTGACTTGTTTCCACTTAGAGAGGGCATCCTGGAGGAATGCTGTACATCCAGTGGTTGAGAATCGTTGTGATATAACAACACAAATTCTATTCTTGACAAGCATAGGAGTAAAAGTCCTCATGAAATTCTCTCCCTTCTCTGTGTCTGAAGTAAAAAGACCAATCAGGGTCCATCCAAAATGAAGGAGCAGTTGGACAATTCCTGGGTACTGGATCCCTTCTTTGGGGAGCATCGGATGGAAAAAAGGGAATTGACTTTTATCACTCAGAGCCTCTGAAGCAATTCTATTACTGATCTGAAAAAAGCAATGAAGAATTTTTATATTTTGGGTCCTACCAAGTCCCAGTTTTCAAATTTTAATAAATCTAATACTTTTTTCAAACACATATAAGCAGTGCTTTTTTGTAAAAGAAAAAGGTGCCAGAACTCACACATCTCATACAGCCCGCCTTGCCCTACCCTACAAGGTTCCATCCAAAAAAGGTGCCGGAACTCCATTCTGAGCGTTCTATGAGAAAAAAAGCCCTGCATATAAGAATATTTCCTGTTAATTAGTCACTAGGTCAAATCAAGATACAGAATATAAAACACAGAACATCAACAAGACTCCATGTAAAAACAGAATTTAGAAAAATAAGTACAATAGAATAAGCATAAAGAATGAAGATAGTATTTCTTTATAATCCAAGAATTTACTACAGTCAGATCATAATTTCCTTCCAAAAAGGGCTTTATTATATATAATTTTTGAATTCTGAGCACAGAGAAAATACTTTTTTAAAATATTAGGATCCAAATAGATTGTTTCTCTAAAGTGCAATTCCAGATTTTGAAATCCCTCTTTCTTAAATAACTTACATTCAAAATAATAGATGTATTACATCTTCTATTTCTGGAGCTCCACAAATACAAGTGTATTCATTGCAAGGAGTTTGAAAGATTTAACTCAATACTTGGAAGGTACATACTGTAAGTAGCAGCTGATGCCTTTCAGTGTGCCAGCCTTACTGAAGATGACCCTACTTTTCTCTATTTTGACCATCTTGGATTTTTTCTGCAGCATTTTTTTAGGTTTTCCTCGAGTGGCAGAAAGACGGGGAGATGACAGTTCCTAGTATTAAATCAAGAGTGTTTTAAATGAAATGTGTTTGTTCTAATAGAGTTTGGGGACTCTTATTAGTTTCCATACTATTAATTTTATTAAAAACATGGAAACATGGTGGGATGAAACCCACAAATGGAACACACAGGTAGAGGGATTTAAATTATTCAAAAGAAACAGACCAAATAAAAGAGGTGGAATTGCTCTCTCTATAAGAAATAACTACATTTTATTTTTGGGTCAAAATAAAAGGGGGGGGATGACATTGTCATCGGTGTTTACTACAGGCCACCCATCCAAACAGAGGAAATAGATGAACTTTTTTGCTAGTCAGCTAACTAAGGTATGTAGGGAGCACATCACAATAGTAATGGAAGACTTTAACTACCCTGACATCAACTCGGATACAAACTCTGCACCAAGTGGAAGATCAGAGATTCCTGACAAACCTAGCAGACAACCTTGTCACCCAAAAAGTAGAGAAGGGAACTAGGGGATTGCCCATTTTGGATCTAATTCTCACTAACAGAGAAGAAATGATAGAAGGTGTTGAAGCCACAGGAACCTTGGGAGGAAGTGCTCGTGCAATATTGAATTCAACATTCTGGAAGCACAAGCAATAGAATACAGTCAAAGTAGAGTCTTGGACTTTAAGAGGGCTAATTTCAATAAACTTAGAGAAAGCTTGGGAAGGATTCCATGGATGAGAATCCTAAAGGGGAAAACAACTCAAGAAGCTTGGGAAATTTTGAAAAGTGAGATTATAAAAGCCCAGTCTAGCACAATACCAACAAAGAGGAAAAATAACAGCTCTCAAAAGAAACCAGCATGGCTGCATAAAGAACTCTCTGATAAATTGAAAGATAAAAAAGACAAGTATAGAAATGGAAAGAGGGGCACATAACAATGTCAGAATATCAACAAATATTCTGCAAAGATGAAGTGAGGAAAGCTAAGGCTCAAAATGAACTAAGGCTTGGGACGAAAGTCAAAAATAACAAAAAAAAAGCTTCTTTCAACATGTAAAAAACAAGAACAAAGTTAAGGAAATGATTGGTCCATTAGTGGTTGAAAGTGGCAAGAAGGTGACAACAGGGAGAAAGCAGAACTATTTAACTCATTTTTGCATCTGTCTTTACACAAAGGGAAAAAACAGTCCAACCTCTCAAAAATAGTGCCATAAAAACAGAATAGAAACACAGGTTAACATAGGAAAATGGTAAGTGAGCACATGTCCAGCCTAGATGAGTTCAAATCACCAGGACCAGATGGCTTACAGCCCATGGTTCTCAAGGAACTGGCAGATGTGATCTCAGAACCACTGAACTATATTTTTCAAAGATCCTGGAGCACTGGGGAACTACCAGAGGACTGGAAGAGAGCTGATGTAGTTCCCATCTTCAAAAAAGGGAAAAAAATGGATCCAGGAAATTACAGACCTATCAGCCTGAATTGGGTAGATTCTGGAAAAGATAATCAAACAATGAATCAGCGACACCTAAAGGCAAACAAAGTCATTACTAAAAGACAACATGGGTTTGTCAAGAACAGATCATGCCAGACAAATCTTATAGCATTTGTTGACCAAGTGACAAAATTAGTGGATCAGGGGAATGCTGTGGATTTAATTTACTTGGACGTCAGTAAGGCATTTGATAAAGTAGACCACAAGCTACTATTTGATAAGATAGAAAAATGTGGGTTAGACAGCATCACCACCAGATGGATTCAAAGCTGGCTGACCGGCCGTACTCAGCATGTGATACTCAATGGAACCACATCTACATGGAGGGAAGTGTGTAATGGGGTGCCCCAGGGCTCTGTTCTGGGCCCAGTGCTCTTCAATATCTTCATTAATGATTTGGATGAGGGGATAGATGGGGAACTCATCAAATTTGGAGATGACACCAAGCTGGAAGGAATAGCCAACACTTTGCAAGATAGGTTTAAGATACAGGAGGATCTGGAGAGACATCAACACTGGGCGCTATCTAATAAAATGAAATTCAATGGTTCTACATTTAGGCCTAGAAAAACCAAATATACAGGTATGGTATAGGGGGTACTTTGCTCAATAGCAGTAACTGTGAGAGGGATCTCAGAGTCCTAGTGGACAATCACTTAAATATGAGCCAGCAGAGTGCTGCAGCTGCCAAAAAAGCCAACACAGTGCTAGGCTGCATTAACAGAGGGATAGAATCAAGATATATGAAGTATTAATACCACTTTACAATGCCTTGGTAAGGCCACACTTGGAATACTGAATCCAGTTTTGGTCACCACAATGTAAAAACAATGTTGAGACTCTAGAAAGACTACAGAGAAGAGCAACAAAGATGATTAGGGGACTGGAGGCTAAAAAACAGCTGCTGGAATTGGGTATCTCTAGTTTAATGAAGAGAAGGGTGAGGGGAGACATGATAGCAGTGTTCCAATATTTCTGGGGCTGCCCCAAAGAAGAGGCAGTCAAGCTATTCTCCAAAGCACCTGAAGACAGGACAAGAAGCAAAGGATAGAAACTAATCAAGGAGAGAAGCAACCTAGAACTAAGGAGAAACTTCCTGACAGTTAGAACAATTAACTAGTGGAACAACCTGCCTGCAGAAGCAGTGAATGCTCCAACTTTATTATTATTATATTATTATTATTATTATTATTATTATTATTATTATTATTATTATTATTATTATTATTATTATTATTATTATTATTATTATTATTATTATTATTATTATTATTATTATTATTATTAATTATCATTATTTCCTCCGATTTTATAAATTGTATAAATTCCCAATTCTTCTCTGAGGGCAGCAGCTGAAGTCCTTTCCTCCACCGTCAAGATACTTCTCAGATGATGTGATCAGATTTGTTCTAGTAGTGATATAAATTAAATCCCAAGGTTCAGGTCAATATAACTGCATATGGTAAAATTGGTATTTTGTATTTTAAAATTCAGTCTAAGGAAGCCGCATACATATGTTATTGGTTTTTTTTTTAAAAAAAAAATTAGCAGTGCATTCACTTGTGCCTTCTAAATGAGCTCCTTTGATGTTGAGGAAGCCAAGATCCAGTCAAAGAGAAAAGTTCCCCCAGGTATGGAAAGGTGTGAACTTGCTCTGTTGCCTCCTTATCAATTAGCCCTATATGGAAAAGCTTGAATATACAGTAGAGGTGACAAATAGATTTAAGGAATTAGATCTGATAGACAGGGTGCCTGAAGAACTATGGACAGAGGTTCGCAACATTGTACAAGAGGTAGCAACCAAAACCATCCCAAAGAAAAAGAAATGCAAGAAAGCAAAATGGCTGTCTGAGGAAGCTTTGCAAATAGCTGAGGAAAGGAGGGAAGCAAAAGGCAAGGGAGAAAAAGAAAGATACGCCCAATTAAATGCAGAATTCCAAAGAATAGCTAGAAGAGATAAGAATGCCTTCTTAAATGAACAGTGCAAAGAAATAGAAGAAAACAATAGAATAGGGAGGACCAGAGATCTTTTCAAGAAAATTGGAGAGATGAAGGGAACGTTCAATGCAAAAATGGGCATGATAAAGGACCAAAATGGCAGGGACCTAACAGAGGCAGAAGAGATTAAGAAGAGATGGCAAAATTACACAGAAGAACTATACAAGAATGAGCTTAACGTCCCTGATAATCACAATGAGGTGGTCACTGACCTCGAGCCAGACATCCTAGAATGTGAAGTGAAGTGGGCCTTAGAAAAGCTGAGCAACAACAAAGCTAGTGGAGGTGACAGTATTCCAGCTGAGCTATTCAAAATCTTAAAAGACGATGCAGTAAAAGTGCTACACTCAATTTGCCAGCAAATTTGGAAAACTCAACAGTGGCCACAGGATTGGAAAAGATCAGTTTACATTCCAATTCCAAAGAAAGGCAGTGCCAAAGAATGTTCAAACTATCGCACCATTGCACTCATTTCTCATGCTAGTAAAGTTATGCTTAAAATCCTACAAGCTAGACTCCAGCAGTATGTGGATCGAGAACTACCAGAAGTACAGGCAGGATTTCGAAGAGGCAGAGGAACTAGAGATCAAATAGCCAACATACGCTGGATCATGGAGAAAGCTAGAGAGTTCCAGAAAAACATCTACTTCTGCTTCATTGACTATGCTAAAGCCTTTGATTGTGTGGATCATAACAAACTGTGGCAAGTTCTTAAAGAGATGGGAGTACCAGAACATCTTATTTGTCTCTTGAGAAACCTATATGCGGGCCAAGAAGCAACAGTGAGAACTGGACACGGAACCACTGATTGGTTCCAAATTGGGAAAGGTGTCCGGCAAGGCTGTATACTGTCGCCTTGCCTATTTAACTTATATGAAGAGCACATCATGAGAAAGGCAGGGCTAGAGGAGTCAAAAGTTGGAATTAAGATTGCTGGAAGAAATATCAACAACCTAAGATATGCAGATGATACCACTCTAATGGCAGAAAGTGAAGAGGAACTGAAGAGTCTCTTGTTGCGAGTGAAGAAGGAGAGTGCAAAAGTTGGGTTGAAACTAAACATTAAGAAAACCAAGATCATGGCATCCGGCCCTCTCAATTCCTGGCAAATAGATGGGGAAGAAATGGAGGTAGTGACAGATTTTATTTTCCTGGGCTCCAAGATCACTGCAGATGGGGACTGTAGTCAAGAAATTAAAAGACGCTTGCTCCTCGGGAGGAAAGCCATGGCAAATCTAGACAGCACACTAAAAAGCAGAGACATCACCCTGTCAACAAAAGTGCGTATAGTCAAGGCTATGGTCTTCCCAGTTGCAATGTATGGCAGTGAAAGTTGGACCATAAGAAAGGCTGAGCGCAAAAGAATTGAGGCCTTTGAACTCTGGTGCTGGAGAAGACTCCTGCGAGTTCCTTGGACTGCAAGGCGATCAAACCAGTCAGTCCTAGAGGAGATCAACCCTGACTGCTCTTTAGAAGGCCAGATCCTGAAGCTAAAACTCAAATACTTTGGCCACCTAATGAGAAGGAAGGACTCACTGGAGAAGAGCCTAATGCTGGGAAAGATTGAGGGCAATAGAAGAAGGGGACGACAGAGAATGAGGTGGCTGGATGGAGTCACTGAAGCAGTAGGCGTGAGCTTAAATGGACTCCAGAAGATGGCAGAGGACAGGAAAGCCTGGAGGAACATTGTCCATAGGGTCGCGATGGGTCGGACACGACTTCGCAACTAACAACAACAACAATGGAAAAGCTGTCACATTCCAAAGACCATAACCTTTGACTTTGACTCATCCATAATCAGATGATTATTATGAGAATAGGAGCCAGGTCCTCTTAACAGTACATGCAGCCCAAATGTCATATTGGTAAAACTTTTGACTTACCTTTTAGTAATATCAATCCTTCTCATGGCTCCATTGAGCCCCAAACTCACTCTCAAACAAATGAACAAAAATGAGATGGAAGGGACCATGGAGGTTTTCTAGTCCGACCCCCAGCTATAGCAAGAGATCCTATACCAATCCAGACAAAATGAATGTCCAGCCTCTTTTTGAAAATCTCCATTAATGGAGCACCCACAACTTCATGAGGCAAGCCGTTCCACTAATTATTCTCACTGTTAGTGCTTGTAGAAAGGGCTTCGAGCAGTGTCAACATCCTGAGCTCCATTTGAAGGGCAGTCAATTTCTTCCTTAATATTTCTTTGTTTACTGTATCAAATGCTATAAATGCAGCAAACCATTATTTGACTGATATTTTTATAGTTAGATGGTTCAAGACAAAAGAATTTTCAATAGTGGATCACATCTGCCTAAAGACTGCTTGTTCTTCCACAAGGAATGCACTTTTCATCCACCTACTATACATTCTTTTAAGTGGAAGTTTGCATATATTTTAGTCACAATATTTGTTAGAGAATTGCTGAGGTCCTTTTTAGTCCCTTTTTTATACATATGAATTACAATTGCCATCTTTGACCCAAATGGGAATGGCAGATATTATTTATATGTGTAAATGTATCTGTCAACGGAGAGTCCCACCAGTCAGGATATTTCTTGAATTGTTCAGTTGCTAGAAAATCCTCTCCAGAGGCCATATTCCTCTTCAAACCTCTTATGATGAATTTGATCATGAGACATTTAGGGCAAAAAATAGTTGATACATTGCCTAACATATTTGTACATTTTAATAAAATGAATGGTTAATATTTGTGGCCCCTAAAGGTTTATAATACATATATGTTTTATCATCTGTAGGAAAAGTAATCCTTTAGGACTCTGTTTAAAAATCTGAGATTTGGGCATGATTGAGGAGATCATTATTTTGGCTAAGACCATGTAAAAAAATGTGAGTTTTCCATAAGTACTGCCCTTTCCTATTCTACAGAAGATCCTTTGGTTGAACACAGAGACTTTCCTCGCCTTCACAACTGTGTGCAGCAGAAGCCTTTGAGCAATTACAGTAGAGCCTTGGTGGAGCAACTGGAGCCTTGGTGGAGCAGTGGGCTAATGCCTCCTTAAGTAACACCAGCTTCCTGCAATTAGTGCAGGTTCGCATCCCAGCAGGCTCAAGGTTGACTCAGCCTTCCATCCTTCCGAGGTAGGTAAAATGAGGACCCAGATTGTTGGGGGCAATAAGCTGACTTTGTAATAATGCCGCTCGGGGGGGGGAAGACCTAATAAGCAGGCATATACATAGAATGAAGGCTATTGCTAAGCACATTGGTTTGTGCTTAAATTGTAAGCCGCCCTGAGTCTTCGGAGAAGGGCGGGATACAAATGGGATTAAAATAAAATAAATAAAAAAATAAAATTGGGGTGATGTCATGAAAAGAGAGGTCTCTTTTCATCCTTGCTTCCCCCTGACTGTATATCCCTCTCCTTATTTATAACACTTACAAATGCAATGGTGAAAAGATTATTTGCAGAAGAACCAGTTCTTAAACAACGTGATCATGAGGAACCTTTCATCATCCAAGCTGATGCTAGTGATATTGCGGTGGGCACAGTCCTCCTACAAAAAAACCTTAGGGGGCATCTGCAGCCCTGAGCCTACACTTCATGAAAGCTTTAGGAAAAAGGGAGGTGAAGGCCTGTTTGGGAGAAAGAGGGTTTTGCGGTAAGATGGGCATTATTAATTTGGTGCCATTTCTTGTAAGGGAGTAAAGTGCCTTTTGAAGTATAGACTGATCATTATTATTATTTTAAATAATCTTGAATTCCATAGAGAAGAGATGGTTGGATCTATCGTGTACACACCAACCCCACTCACTTTACAGAAAGGGAAGGAAAACACAAACCTGTGGGACTTTGTAGGTGCTTGCTAATGTTGACATCTGGATGGAGATGTCTCTGCTAGCTCGATCAACAAGAGCCAAAAGCTTGTCCTTCCTTCCACAGCTGTAGTTGGGAACATTGGCTTCTCCAGCAGAGAGCATATTCAGCAAGGCATCTGAAGTACCGAGGATGTTATTATAGTTGTCATGGATGTTGTAGCCAAGTGTGAGATTGTGCAGGAGCTGGGGATTCTCCCTCACCAGTTCAATATTGCAAATAATGGGTAGCACCTTTCCATAGGATGAACTAATGTAAAACCATGACCATATTAATATTAGTATCATCAACAGCAGCAACAACAAAAATACTTTTTCTCCATTTAATCATCTTTTTTCTCTACAATCTAGCTGAAACATAAGCCAATAGTGATCCAAAACTAGAGGCAAATGATAGTCACCCATCACCCTTTATTACTTCTAGTGTTGAGGATGGAGATAGTCCTCAAAAAGGTTTAACAAATCAGAAACATACAATTATTTTTAGCAGTACTAATATTCATAGCCCAGAATAATTCACTCATTAAAGAAGAACCACAATTAAAAGAAGGAGATTTTTGTTAAGTGACCCAGAGAAGCTGTTCTAAAAACAAGTGATCTTCTATTCCTTTAAAAAAAACAGACATTGCATATCAATCGGTTATCAAAATATGGAAATGGTTGGGCAAAGGAAATTAGAACCATTTCAATCATTACTTTCAACCAAAGTCAGTATTCCAGTCATGAATTTAGGATTGAACAGAGAGAGGAAAATAATGTGGACTTCTGTCAGGTTTCATTCTCAGAAAATAAGGCAAAAGAGAGAGGATGTGTTAATCAAAAGATTCAAAAAAATATGTCAGATCCTGCAATATAAGAGTAAGTAAAACAAGAAGGAAAAAAGAAGAGTGTTAGAACTGCAAATGGAGAGAATGAAACTCCATCGCATGACTTACAGTCGATACTGACTAGAAGGAGCCATGTTGAAAGATAATGTTGCAGGTCTTATTATTGCTGATGCAGAGATGACTATACCAATGAGAAGATCTCCTGGCCTATAATAGCTGCATGGCTTTTTTCCATCCTGGTGGTCCAAATTCAGTGGGCACTTCATCCTCAGCTTCCCACAGATTGGCTGGGACAGCAGCAGCATCAGAAGTAGAAGCAGGAGATCCATAATTCATGGGGCAGAATCAATCTCCTTCCTCTTTGTAAAAACAATTAGAATTCAGAGCACTCTGACAGGGTGGAATATCTAGTGGCTTTTCTGATTCAGACAGAGAAACCAAGATTCACCTGAAAGAGAGAGAAAATATATTCAAGAGCACAGCTCCTGTCTGTCCTGTAATGTGAGCCAAAAAATTATAATCTGTGATATTTATCCTTTTCTGATGCAAGATCCCTTCCTTGTTGCTTCAGTTACAGTAGATGTTTACATCCAATGCAATCACTGGAGACACAGGAGAAGAGGTCTCAGAGAGAGGGATGGTGATGATTGCAGAGGGAAGGAGCTTCTATTCTTGGGAATCTGAACTTCTACCATGTAAGAAGGAGTAGCTAGAGAAAGGAATGTTAGAGGAAAGTCACAGATACACCCCTTGGGGCACTCTTCTGTAGTCATCTTAGTCGTTCCTGTTAGGAAATGTCTAGAAAGTCATGCTGGATGGAGATAGTTCAACAGCCGGGAAAGTGACTTCTGCTGTCCTTCAATGGGGTCTCTTGCCTCCAGAGTCTGCTACAGAAGGTCACCCAGAGTTATGGAGTTTGGTGCCATTCTAGCTTGGTGACACTTAACTCTAGTGCTGCCTATGCTTTATCTCCATGGAAGCACTCAGTATCCTTGAACCCAGCCTAATGTTTAGAGTTTGGGATTTTCTTTTCAATGAAATCTCCATGTATTAATCCTAATTTGGAGTTGATTTTATAATTCCTTGTAACTGAAGTGAAATTTCATTTGCCATCTGTTTTAGACATATCATTTTTTGCATGAGAGCTGGTTAAAAGGCAGGAAAGTGACAGCGTGGGATACCGCCAAAGACTCGCAAACAGCTCCAGAGCTTTCTAGGTTTTGCCAACTTCTATCATCAATTTGTCCCCTCCTTTGCCAAAATTGCCCTACCCCTTATAGAATTACTCAAAACAGGCAAAGGAGAAGAGAAACCATCACTGGGCCAACCACTAGCATGGACTATGATCTGTCAAACAGCTTTTGAGAATTTAGGATTAGGATATATTAAATTAGGATTTATTACATTTATATGCCACCCTTCTCCGTAAGGACTCAGGGCGGCTCACAACAATAAAAATTAAGAGACATAAAATACAAAAATTAAAAAAGAATTAAACAATGAATATAAGAAATACAGGACAATTTAACACAATAAAAACCAAATTAAAACCATGGTCAGTCCAGGTCCACTTGTTGAAACAAACATGTTTTCAGGTCATGGCGGACGGATAGAAGGTCAGGGGCTGTCCGCAGCTCCAGAGGCAGTTCATTGCAGAGGGTCGGCACGCCCACAGAGAAGGCTCTCCCCCTGGGGGTCGCCAGCCGGCATTGCCTGGCCAACAGAACCCTGAGGAGGCCGACTCTGTGGGAGCGAACCAGGCGATGGGAGGTTGACATTGGCAGCAGGTTGTCTCGCAAGTACCCCGGGCCTAAGCCATGTAGGGCTTTAAAGGTAATTACAAGCACCTTGAATCACACCTGGAGGGCAACCAGAAGCCAATGCAGCTCACACAGGAGAGGTGTAACATGGGAGTATCGAGATACTCCCATAAGAACCCACGCATCCGCATTTTGCACCAGCTGAAGCCTCTGGGTGCACTTCAAGGGCAGCCCCATGTAGAGAGCATTGCCGTAATCCAGGCGAGAAGTGACAAGGGCATGGGTGACCATGCATAGGGCATCTCGGTCCAAAAAGGGGCGCAACTGGCGCACCAGGCGAACCTGTGCAAAGGCCCCCCTGGTCACGGCAGTTAGATGATCTTCCAGGTTAAGCCATGAATCCAAGAGGACGCCCAGGTTGTGGGCCCTTTCTGAAGGGGGCAATAGCTCTCCCCCCATCAAAAGAGATGGAACATGTTGGACAACGCGAGACACTGGTATCCACAGTCACTCGGTCTTGGAGGGGTTCAGCCTGAGCCTGTTCCTTCCCATCCAAACCCGCACTGCCTCCAGGCACTGGGACATCACGTCAAGGGCATCACTGGGTTGGCTCGTGGTGGAGATAAACAACTGGCTATCATCAGCATATTGGTGATACCTCACCCCAAAGCTATGGATGATCTCACCCAGCGGCTTCATATAGATATTAAACAGGAGGGGGAGAGAACCGACCCCTGAGGTACTCCACATGAAAGGGGCCTTGGGGTAGATCTCTGCCCCCTGCCACTACCAACTGCGAACGGCCCGAGAGGTAGGAGGAGAACCACTGTAAAACAGTGCCTCCCACTCCCAACCCCTCGAGCCGTCGCAGCAGGATACCATGGTCAATGGTATCAAAAGTCGCTGAGAGGTCAAGTAGGACCAGGACAGAGGAGCAACCCCTGTCCCGGGTCCACCAGAGATCATCTACCAGTGCAACCAATGCCGTTTCCGTGCTGTAACCGGGTCTGAAACCAGACTGGTATGGGTCCAGATAGTCTGGTTCATCCAGGAAACGGGGAAGCTGATGCGCCACAGCACTCTCAACAACCTTCGCTACAAAGCGAAGGTTGGAGACAGGACGATAGTTATTTAACAAGGCCGGGTCCAGAGCAGGCTTCTTGAGGAGGGCCCTCACCACTGCCTCTTTTAAGGCGGAGGGGAAGATACCCTCTGTCAATGAAGCATTGACAACTGCCTGGAGCCAGCCCCCTGTCACCTCCCCAACAGCTGAAACTAGCCAGGAGGAACATGGGTCCAATAAACAGGTTGTAGCGCTCAGTCTACACATAATCCTGTCCATATCATCCAAAGACACAGGGTCAAACTCACCCCAAATGGTATAACCAAGACCTGCCCTCTCCACTACGCCAGATTTTGCCCAGTTGGAGTCCAAACGAGTCCAGATCTGAGCGATTTTGTCCTGCAGATACTGTACAAATTCCTCAGCCCTACTTTGCAAGGGGTCATCCCTTGGTCGCTATCTGGACTGAGTTTGATCCTGTTTCCCCTGATGATGTGGACAGGATAATGAGGAAACTGAGCTCCACTACCAGTTTGTTGGACCCGTGCCCCTCCTGGCTGGTTTATGCGGCTCGGGAGGAGACACGAGGCTGGTTCCAGGCAGTAAAAACTGCTTCCTTAAAGGAGGGTATCTTCCCCATCGCCCTCAAGGAGTTGGTGGTGAGACCCCTCCTCAAGAAGCCTGCCCTGGACCCGGCTGTTTTAAATAACTATTGTCCGGTCTCCAACCTTCGCTTTTTGGCGAAGGTTGTTGAGAGTGTGGTGGCGCATCAGCTTCCTCTGTTCCTGGAGGAAACTGATTATCTGGACCTGTACCAATCGGGCTTCAGGCCCGGGCACAGCACGGAAACAGCATTGGTCGCACTGGTGAATGATCTGTGGCGGGCTCGGGACAGGGGTTGTTCCTCTGTCCTAGTCCTATTAGATCTCTCAGCGGCTTTTGATACCATCAACCATGGTATCCTACTGCGGCGTCTCAGGGGGTTGGGAGTGGGAGGCACTGTTTTATGGTGGTTCTCCTCCTATCTCCTGGGCCGCTGGCAGTTGGTGTTGACGGGAGGGCAGAGATCCGCCCCGAGGCCTCTTGTTTGTGGAGTCCCTCAGGGGTCAGTTCTCTCTCCCCTCCTGTTCAACATCTACATGAAGCCGCTGGGTGAGATCATTCATGGTTTCGGGGTGGGGTATCATTAGTACGCTGATGATACCCAACTTTTTTTCTCCACCCCAAACCAACCCAGTGATGCCCTCGCCGTGATGTCCCATTGCCTGGAGGCGGTCCGGGTCTGGATGAGGAGAAACAGGCTTCGTCTCAATCCTGCCAAGACTGAGTGGCTGTGCATACCAGCATCTCGGGTTAACCAGACTATTCCATCTTTAACGATGGGAGGTGAGGTGTTACCCCCCGTAGATAGGGCTCGCAACTTGGGCATCCTCCTGGATTCACAGCTCAATTTTGAAGATCACATAGGAGCCGTGACCAGGGGGGCCTTTGCCCAGGTTCGCCTGGTGCACCAGTTGCGACCCTACCTGGACCGAGATGCTCTATGCACAGTCACTCATGCGCTCGTGCCCTCTCGTTTAGACTACTGCAATGCTCTCTACATGGGGCTGCCTTTGAGGACCACTCGGAGGCTTCAGCTGGTGCAGAATACGGCCGCGCGAGTTGTGATGGGGGTTTCCCGATACTCCCATGTAACACCTCTACTCCGCGAGCTGCATTGGCTTCCAGTTGCCCTCCGGGTGAGATTCAAGGTCCTGGTGATGACCTATAAAGGCTTGGGTCCGGGATATGTGAGGGAACACCTGCTGCTGGCATCAAGTTCCCTTCGTCCAGTGCGCTCTCACAGGGAGGGCCTTCTCAAGGTGCCGCCGGTTAAAGATTGCCGGTGGGTAACACCCAGGGCGAGGGCCTTCTCTGTGGGTACACCTGCCCTCTGGAACCAGCTGCCCGTGGAACGTAGGACTGCCCCTGACCTTCGTTCATTTTGCCGGGACCTGAAGACCTGGCTCTTCGAGCTCCCCGGCCCTAGCTGAGAGTTTTTAATTTTTAATTGGGGTTTTATTCTCAGGGATTAAATTTAATTGTTTTTAATTGTTTTTAATTTTTGTATCACTGTTTTAAGTACCCTGTAAACCGCCCTGAGTCCTTCAGGAAAGGGCGGTATATAAATCCAATTAAATAAATAAATAAATAAATAAATAAATAAATAAATAAATAAATAAATAAATAAAGCAGTGAGCGGGCCACTCTAAAAAAGGCAGCTGGGCGGTTATCTGCAGATGCAATGAGAGCGGAAAAGTAAATGTGCTTTGCTGTTTCCATCGCCACTAGGGAAGACTTAAGATAAGTTGTTAGCTGTGTTCGATCAGATTCGGATCTGCTGGACCTCCAACAGCTCTCTAGATGTCTTTTCCAGTGCTTCATCTCTCGGAGTCCCTTGGTAAACCAGGGGGAAACCCGGGATCTGTGACATTTCAGAGGCACAACTCGATCCAAGGCCCCAGCAGCCGCCCTCTCCCAGGCCGCCACTATGGCCTCGGCAGAGTCATGGGCAAGGGAAGCAGTAAATGTCCCAAGCTCCATCTGGAACCTCTCAGGATCCATCAGGCGCCTGGGGCAGAATCACCTAGTCAGTTACGCCTCCCAGTGGCAGGGGGTGGCGTACTGAAAGTCTAGCCAGAGAAGGAAATGATCAGACCATGACAGGGGTTGGATGGTTAAATCTCCCCTACCCAGACCATTAATCCACTGCCCAGAGATAAAAACCAGGTCAAGTGTGTGCCCTCCATTATGCGTTGGTTCCTGAATTATTTGAGTCAGGTCCATGGCCATCATGGAAGCCATGAACTCCCGGGCCAACTCAGATGCCTCATCCACGGAAGGCAGATTGAAGTCCCCCAGAACTATAAGCCTGGGGAACTCAATCGCCAACCCGGACAAGACGTCAAGAAGCTTGGGCAGGACCGATGACATGCAGCTGGGAGACAGGTACATGATCAATAGGCCCAACTGAACTCCAGGACCCCACTTCAAAAGGAGAGCTTCACATCCGCATATCTGAGGGACAGTGGCCTCTTGCGGACAAAGACTCTCCCTAACGATAACCACCACCCCCGCCCCTGCCCTGGCCCTACCTCTGGTGAAGCATAATTCCGAGAGAGGGACACCCCCCCTCTTGGCCCAACCAGGTCTCCGTGATGCAAGCCAGGTCCGCGTTCTCCTCCTCAATAAGATCCTGTATGAGGGGAGCCTTGTTCACCATGGACCTGGCATTGATATGGACCAACCTGAGCCCAGGGTCCTGCAATCCTATGCCCCCAGGGGAGCAAGAAGAGCAATGAGGGCGGGAACAGGCAACCGCTTGAAGACAGCGGTGGTCCGTTCCCCAATTACGATAGAGCCCTCTGCTCCCACACTCTCTGCCCCTCTTAATCACCGTCAAAATAGGAAGAAAGACCCTCCTCACTCAGAGCTGAGTTCACCCCAAATCCCTGCTCCCCCCGTGACCATCCGATGGTCTGGACTGCTGTCCGGGTCGAACTCCCCCAAGTTCATTCCGGATCCCTTGGGCCTCCCCCCTCCCGGATCCCCTTAAAATTTTATTTAAAAATCTCAATAAAAATCCCCTCAAACTCCTCTTTGCAGCATGCCATCTCTCAGGGGCCCACAACCTG
Source organism: Vipera berus (assembly GCF_964194415.1). Taxonomy (NCBI): domain Eukaryota; kingdom Metazoa; phylum Chordata; class Lepidosauria; order Squamata; family Viperidae; genus Vipera; species Vipera berus. The sequence goes on along the minus strand of NC_138203.1, from coordinate 289,403,938 downwards.
TCATCAAGAAAGATCTTCTGCAAAACAGATGGACGCTCCTGTGAGAGGGGGGAATCTCGCAGCAAGTAACGTTCTTCTAAGGTATACGCTGGCATATAAAGGGAGACAGTAACGGTAACATCGGGCAATGGAGGGTGCCAGTAGATGGAATTGATGAAAAGTTGAAAAGTTCAGAAAAGTTCAGTCGGCCGGTGGCAGGTCCCAAAGCCATGATCATGATGATAATGGAATAATCAGCGGCGGCGACAGCAAAAGCCAAAATGAGGTAGAGATGACAAGTCCAGAAGAGGGGGGAGGAGGTAGCCCAATAACAATGCTGATGGACCCAAAACAACGGGTTCAGGCATGACGACAAGGACAGCTGCGACCTCTGCAGTGGCAGGGAGAAGGAACAGCAGCAGCAGCAGACCCCACAGTGCCACCAGGTCCACCGTGCTCACGGAGCCAACACGCCAAGTGGCAGAAGGGGGGGAAACATGATATCGAAGCCCCCTTCCCCCCTGCCATAACCCAGGTCTCACAATAAAGCAAACAAGCTTAAAAAGATTATTTGATGCTGAACCTGTCTTAAAGCACCCCTGCCCAGGGGAGCTCTTTGTAATTCAAGCTGATGCCAGCAACGTGGCAGTCGGAGCTGTATTACTGCAAAAAAATAAAAGTGGGGTCCTGCAACCCTGTGCCTACACCTCTAAAATATTTACTGAAAGTGAGAGGAGATGGGCAATCTGGGAGAATGAGGCCTTTGCAATTAGATGGGGTCTATTAAACTGGTGACACTATCTAGAAGGGAGTATGGACAGATCACAAAAATGTAGAGGCACTGAAAACTCCCCACAAATTGTCCCCAAAGCAAGCACGATGGGCACAGTACTTTAACTGTTTCAACCACTTTGAAGTACATACCAAGCTGATGTGCTATCGCAAATGCCCCAGTACAAAAGCGAACATGAAGAGGTTAACGAGGCAATCCACAAACTGCTGCTCAATTCATGCCTCACAGGGCCCTTAATCCTGATGACCCTGGGGCAAAGAAAATAAAACAAGAACCAAACAATTAACCAGTGGAACAACCTGCCTCCAGAACCTGTGAATGCTCCAACACTGGAAGTTTTTAAGAAGAGACTGGACAGGCATTTGTCTCCAGGGACTGCATTTGATGTAAACATCAGACTGAAGCAACATGGAAGGGATCTTGCATCAGAAAAGGATAAATATCACAGGTTATGCTTTTTGTGGCTCATATTACAGGACACACAGGATCTGTGCTCTTGAATACATTTTCTCTCTCTTTCAGGTGAATCTTGGTCTCTGTCTGAATCAGAAAAGCCACTGGATATTCCACCCCGCCAGAGTGCTTTGAATTCTAATTTGTTTTTACAAAGAGGAAGGAGATTGATTACGCTCCATGAATTATGGACCTCCTGCTTCTGCTTCTGATGCTTCTGCTGTCCCAGCCACTCTCTGGGAAGCTGAGAATGAAGTGCCCACTGAATTTGGACCACCAGGATGGAGAAAAGCCATGGAGCTATTATAAGCCAGGAGATCTTCTTATTGGTATAGTCATCTCTCCATCAGAAATAGCACCTGCAACATTACCTTTCAACATGGCTCCTTCTAGTCAGATTCGGCTGTAAGTCATCCAATGGAGTTTCATTCAATCCATTGGCAGTTCTAACACTATTAATTTTTATTCTTGTTTTACTTACTCTTAAATTGAAAGATCTGACAAATGTTTTGAATCCTTTTGATTAACACAGTCTCTCTCTTTTGCCCTCTTTCTGAGAGTAGGAACATGAGGCAAATGAAACCTGAAAGCAGTCCACATTATTTTCCTGTCTCTGTTCAATCCTAAATTCATGACTGGAATACTGACTTTGGTTGAAAGTAATGATTGAAATGGTTCTAATTTCCTCTGCCCAACCATTTCCATATTTTTAATTACCGATTAATATGCAATGTCTGATTTTTAAAAGAATAGAAGATGACTTTTTTTAGAACAGCTTCTCTGGGTCACATCAAAAATCTCCTTCCTTTAATGGTGGTTCCTCTTTAATGACAGAATTATTCTGGGCTATGAGTATTAGTACTGCTAAAAATAATTGTGTGTCTGATTTGTTAAACCTTTTTGAGGACTATCCCCATCCTTAACACTAACAACATTAAAGGGTGGTGGGTGACTATCATTTCTCTCTAGTTTTGGATCAATATTGGCTTATGTTTCAGCTAGTTTGTTGGGAAAAAAGATGATTAAATGGAAAAAAAGAGTATTTTTTGTTGGTGGTGCTGCTGATGATGATGCTAATGTTAACATGATCATAGTTTTACACTAGTTTATTCTATGGAAAGTTATACATACTACGGATGATTTACAATATTGAACTGATAAAGGAGAATCCCCAGCTCCTGCACAACCTCACACTTGGCTACAACATCCATGACAACTATGATAACACCCTTGGCACTTCAGATGCCTTGCTGAACATCCTCTCTACTGGAGAAGCCAATGTTCCCAACTACAGCTGTGGAAGGAAGGACAAGCTTTTGGCTCTTATTGATGGAGCTATCAGAGACAGCTCCATCCAGATGTCAACATTAGCAAACATCTACAAAGTCCCACAGGTTTGTGTTTGTCCTTCCCTTTCTGTAACATGAGTGGGGTGTTGGTGTGTAAGCGATAGATCCAACCGTGTCTTCTCTAGGTAATTCAAGATTATTTTGAATAATAATATTGATCAGTCTATGTTTTGAAATGTGTAAAAGTATCTGTCAATAGGACCCTCCATTGAGAGATACATTTACACATATAAATAATATCTGCCATTCCCATTTGGGTCAAAGATGGCAATTGTAATTCATATGTATAAAAAAGGGACTAAAAAGGACCTCAGCAATTCTCTAACAGATATTGCGACTGAAATATATGCAAACTTCCACTTGAAAAGAATTTATAGTAGGTGGATGAAAAGTGCATTCCTTGTGGAAGAACAAGCAGTCTTTAGGCAGATGTGATCCACTCTTGACAATTCCTTTGTCTTCAACCATCTAACTACAGAAATTTCAGTCAGAGGAAATAATGGTTTGCTGCCTTTATAGCATTTGATACAGTAAACAAAGAAATATTATGGAAGAAATTGACTGCCCTTCAAATGGAGCTCAGGATGTTGACCCTGCTCAAAGCTCTTTCTACAAGCACTGACAGTGAGAACAATTAATCAGTGGAACTGCTTGCCTCATTAAGTTGTGGGTGCTCCATTAGTGGAGATTTTCAAAAAGAGGCTGGACATTCATTTTGTCTGGATTGGTATAGGATCTCTTGCTATGGGCAGGGGGGTCGGACTAGAAAACCTCCGTGGTCCCTTCCATCCCATTTTTGTTCATTTGTTTGAGAGTGTGTTTGGGGCTCAATGGAGCCATGAGAAGTAGGATTGATATGTATTTAAAAGTAAGACAAAAATGGTGCCAATATGACATTTGGGTTGCATATGCTGTTAAGAGGACTTGGCTCCTATTCTCATAATAATTAACTGATTATGATAAGTGAAAGTCAAAAGTGGTGGTCTTTGGAAAATGACAGCATTGCCATATAAGGCTAATCGATGAGGAGGCAACAGAGCAAGTTCACACCTTTCCTTACCTGGGGGAACTTTTCTCTGTGACTGGATCTGGGCTCCCTCAACGTCAAAGGAGCTCATTTGGAAGGCACAAGTGAATGCACTGTTAATTTTTATTTTAAAAAAAATCATATGCTGCTTTCTTAGACTGAATTACTAAATACAAAATACCAATGTTACCATTATGCACTTATATTGAGCTGAACTTTGGGATTTAATTTATATCACTACTAGAACAAATCCGATCACATCATCTGAGAAGTATCTTGAGGGTGGGTGAAAGGACTTCAGCTGCTGCCCTCAGAGCAGAATTGGGAATTTATACAATTTGTAAAATAGGGGCATATAATTATTTTTAATAAAATTAATGGTACAGAACCTGAAAAAGAGTCCCCAAATTCTATCAGAAAAAACAAATTTCATTTAAAACATTCTTGATTTTATCTTTGGAACTGTCATCTCCCTGTCTTTTTTGCCATTCGAAAAAAATCTAAAAAAATGCTGCACAAAGAATCCAAGATGGTGAAAAGAGAGAAAAGTAGAACCATCTTCACTACACTGAAAGGCATCAGCTGCTGCAAATGTACCTTCCAAGTAACTTGGATTGTACTTTAAAGAAACAATCTATTGGGATCCTAATATTTTAAAAAATGCATTTTCTCTGTGCTCAGAATTCAAAAATTGTATATAATAAAGCCCTTTTTGGAAGGAAATTTTGGTCTGATTATGGTAAATTCTGGGGTTATAAAAATACTATTTTCATTCTTTATGCTTATTCTATTGTACTTCTTTTTCTAAATTCTGTTTTTACATGGAGTCTTGTTAATGTTCTGTGTTTTATATTCTGTATCTTGATAAGGCCTAATGACTAATTAACAGGAAATGTTCTAATATGTGCATGAGAAAAATATTGGGCTTACTAAAAGCTAAAAATTGGGACTTGTAGGACCCCAAATATAACACAGAGTTGCTTTTTTCAGGTCAGTGATAAAATCGCTTCAGAGGCTATGAGTGATAAAAGTCAATTCCCTTTTTTCCATCCGATGTTCCCCAACATAGGGATCCTTTATCCAGCAATTGTCCAACTGCTCTTTCATTTTGGATGGACCTTGATTGGTCTCTTTGCTCCAGACACAGAGAAGGGAGAGAATTTCATGAGGACTTTAACTCCTATGCTTGTCAAGAATAGAATTTGTGTTGTTATATCACAAGGATTCTCAACGACTGGACGTACCGCATTACTCAGGGATGCCCTCTCTAAGTGGAGACAAGTCAACGTCTTTGTTTACTTCATGGAATCTGAGCCCCCTTTTGACAGAATTCTTACCTTCCATTCAGCACTTGAAGGTTTGCCAGGACCCATTAAAGGGAAAGTCTGGATCATGACATTGATTGGAATATTTACAATTAAAAAGGATTGGCGTCTCAAGCATGTCCATAGTATTTGGAGCTTTCCCTTGCAGGGGAAAAAGAGTTGGGAAAATAATTTCTTTGTGGAACCTGAATTTCAAGCTGAGTATTTTCTCTGTTCTGTTTCAAAACACATTTTTTCTGTCAAAGGCCATAGAAGATGCACCCAGAAAGCACCAGTGGAGACCCAAGAGAAAAAAAATAGGATGCAGATCCCAAATAATGGCTATACCTATAGTGTCATTAAGATTCTGGCCCATGCCTTAAGTGCTGCATCCAAACCCCAGAGGAGAAGGAAAAAGGGTGAAGAGAGATTGGGGGCTCCAAGGCTACAGCTGTGGAAGGTATGGGGTCCCAACAAGGTTTCATCAAACTAAATTCCTTTTCAGGGTCTTTTGTAATCTCTGGACTTGGTGGTTTAAGATCTTGAACTTCTGTAAAACATCTCCTACTTATTGGAAGAGTGCTGCATCCTCCCTTCAACAACCAAGACCTTTTATATATTTGATAAAAAGTTCCCACATTTTTTCTGATTTTAATCTCCTGTAAACTAGGACAAGAAACAATGGTTGGAAACTGATCAAAAAGAGAAGCAACCTGGAATTAAGGAGAAACTTCATAACAATTCCAGCCAGGGCATTTTTTCTCATAGAATGCTCAGAATGGCATTCCGGCACCTTTTTTTTTTTAAAAAAAAACCCACCTCCCTCTGAAAGCCTATTGCAGGGCTTGGCAATCTTGGCCCTTTTTTATGACTCATGGACTTCAACTCCCAGAAATCCTGAGCCAGCCATGCTGAGGGGAAAGGGAGAGGTTTCCAAGCTGAGCCATGCTGGCTCAGGAATTCAGGGAGTTGAAGTCCTTGAGTCATAAAAGAACCTGCACTAGAGGAGGACATTAAAATTATTTACAGGGTTACTTCTTTAGGAACTATTTATTTATTTATTTATTTATTTATTTATTTAGTTAGTTAGTTAGTTAGTTACATTTATATACCGCCCTTTCCCTGAGGACTCAGGGCGGTTTACAGGGAATTAAAAAATCCACCATACAAAAGTTAAAAAACCAAATTGAAAAATATTAAATTGACCCTGTACACTTAAAACCCCAATTAAAAATCTAAACTTTTAGAATCTAAAACAGCTAATTCAAAAAAGCCAACAGGAAAGAACCTCACATTTTTCACCTGCTTCTCTCTTTTGGAAGGTAAAATTAGATAACAAAATAATCTATTTCCTATGTTAACATATCTGCAATGAAATGAAAAAAACGTAACAGGAAAGAAATGAGAAACATTTTTCTCAATGTAATATGTCTAATTTAGCTAATGCTAGGAAAAATAATAATATCTTTTGTACATACTCTTTAAAACTATTTTGAATCGAACCATCTATTACAACTAAAACACTTTAAATTAAAAAAAAATTCTTAAGAATGAAATATTATTAATTTGGACTTTACCTTGACTGTTTGGACTGTTATGTGTTTTGAAAAATAGATTATTTAGAATCTAGTTATGTTGCACTTCAGTCTTTAAATAATTAACCTAGTATATACATAACAATATATGATGTTTTCCATGGTGAGCTTAACATCAATAACAACATTTATTAAAAAGGCTAAAATAATTTCTGGTGGTATTATCTGTACATTAAAATTTTGTTTAGTCACAATCTTTCACTTTTCACATTCTGGACAAGCAGTGCTCATGTATCCTAGCAAAAGATGTTACATATGTGCATAAGCGTAGTCAGTAGCATATGCCTTTTTAAAAATATCAAACATGCAAAGAAACAAAAATAAGTCCAAAATATCTGTATTACATCCAGAAATGCCAACTTTGCAACCAATATTTCTCATCCATAACTATGGCACCCTAAGGATACCTGCATACATGCAAATGCTTCTCTAGGATCAGCAACGCAGCAGGGATTGCTTTTTTCTTCCAGTAACAGATAGCTGGGAAATACCAAACGTGGCCTTGAGAATTCCAATGTTTGTTACAATTTTTTCTGGATGTGGTTGGAAAGAGGCTGTTTGGCACTGGAGACCACTGACACGAGGAACACAGCTCTGGGTCAGGGTTCGGAGCAGCTCTGGGTGAGGACTCAGCACGGGCCACGGCGTGGCAACTGCAGGAAGGGGAATCCCCACGGCAGCTGTGGGGAGGGGAATCCCCACGACATGTGGCTCCGAGCCACAGGGACGGGGGTGCAAATGACGGGCAGCGACGCAATAGCAAAACACTGGCATTGCTCCCAGTGACAGCACCTCTGAGTTCCGGCACTTTATTTTTTAGAAAAATAAGCACTGCTTCCAGCTCTATTCTATTTATTTATTTATTTATTTATTTATTTTAATTCCATTTATATCCCGCCCTTCTCCGAAGACTCAGGGCGGCTTACAAGCTTAGCAGTAGCCTTCATTCTATGTATATGCCTGCTTATTAGGGCTTTCACACACACCCCAAGCGGCATTATTACAAAGTCATCTTATTGCCCCCAACAATCTGGGTCCTCATTTTACCTACCTCGGAAGGATGGAAGGCTGAGTCAACCTTGAGCCTGGTGGGATGCGAACCTGCACTAATTGCAGGCAGCTGGTGTTACTTAAGGAGGCATTAGCCCACTGCTCCACCAAGGCTCTATTCTATTCTATTCTATTCTATTCTATTCTATTCTATTCTATTCTATTCTATTCTATTCTATTCTATTCTATTCTATTCTATTCTATTCTATTCTATTCTATTCTATTCTATTCTATTCTATTCTATTCTATTCTATTCTATTCTATCCCGGTTAGACTACTGCAATGCTCTCTACATGAGGCTGCCCTCAAGGACCACACGGAGGCTTCAGCTGGTGCAGAATGCGGCCGCGCGAGTTGTGATGGGAGTCTCCCGATACTCCCATGTAACACCTCTACTCCGCGAGCTGCATTGGCTTCCAGTTGCCCTCCGGGTGAGATTCAAGGTGCTGGTGATGACCTATAAAACCCTAAATGGCATGGGCCCGGATTATCTTAGGGAGCACCTGCTACCAGCATCAACTTCCCATCGTCCTGTGCGCTCCCATAGGGAGGGCTTCCTTAGGGTGCCACCGGTCAAGGAATGCCGGCAGGTGATCCCCAGAGGGAGGGCATTCTCTGTGGACATGCCTGCCGACCTTCGTTCGTTTCGCCAGGACCTGAAAACCTGGCTCTTCGATCTATCTGGCCTGGACTGAGGGGTTTTAACTTTTTAAACTTTTTTTTAATTGGTTGGGCTATTAATTAATTTAATTCATTTTAATTCTATTTCTTTTTAACCTTTATATTGTCTTTTAAATGTTGCCCTGTAAACCGCCCTGAGTCCTTCGGGAATAGGGCAGTATAGAAAAACTAATTAAATAAATAAATAAAATAAAAATATTCTATTCTATTCCAACATGGCTCTTCTTCTTGATGTCCTTCCTCAGGGCTTAAAGCAGCTCTTTTGATCTCTTCCTCCCCTACTTTGTCCTTGACTAAACCTGATGAAAATTTTATGCAGTGTCTTCTCCAAGTATGGTGCCTGCAAGAGGACTTGTTATTATTCCACTGGCTCATTAATGACATTATTGTTAGTTGGAAAGTCGTGTCCAATCCATTGTGACCCCATGGACAACATTCCTCCAGGCCTTCCTGTCCTCTACCATCTTCTGGAGTCCATTTAGGCTCAGGCCTACTGCTTCAGTGACTCCACCCAGCCACCTCATTCTCTGTCGTCCCCTTCTTCTATTGCCCTCAATCTTTCCCAGCATTAGGCACTTCTCCAGTGAGTACTTCCTTCTCATTAGGTGGCCAAAGTATTTGAGTTTCAACTTCAGGATCTGGCCCTCTAAAGAGTAATCAGGGTTGAAGTCCTGTAGGACTGACCGGTTTGATCGCCTTGCAATCCAGGGGACTCGCAGGAGACTTCTCCAGCACCATAATTCAAAGGCTTCAATTCTTTGGCACTTAGCCTTTCTTATGGTCCAACTTTCACAGCCATACATTACAACTGGGAAAACCATGGCCGTGACTATATGTACTTTTGTTGGCAGGGTGATATCTCTGCTTTTTAGTATGCTGTCAACAACAACAACAGTGTTCCAATATCTCAGGGGCTGCCACAAAGAAGAGGGAGTCAAGCACCTGAAAGCAGGACAAGAAGCAATGGATAGAAACTAGTCAAGGAGAAAAGCAACCTAGAACTAAGGAGAAACTTCCTGACAGTTAGAACAATTAACCAGTGGAACAACCTGCCTCCAGATGTGGTGAATGCTCCAACGCTGGAAGTTTTTAAGAAGAGACTGGACACGCATTTGTCTGAAATGGTATAGGGTTTCCTGCCTGAGCAGGGGGTTGGACTAGATGACCTCCCAGGTCCCTTCCAAACTTTATTATTATTATTATTATTATTATTATTATTATTATTATTATTATTATTATTATTATTATTAATAATAATAATAATAATAATATTAATATTAATATTATTAATATTATTATTATTATTATATCTGGTCATTTTTCCTATCTCCTCTACCTGAATGAAGATTAGCCTTGCAACTTTCTTCTTAACAAATCCTTGCTTTCTGGTTATCACCCAATTATTTGCAAGGAGTTTATGAATACTGTAGTTATTTGTGTATTTTGTTTACTTGAAAGGTTACCTTTGCTAGATTGTTATAGATGATTGACCATTTTTGTCAATTACATTTTGTCAATATACATTTTATCAGTATACTATATGATTTAGAAATATTGTTGAATCTTCAGTTTTGAAGATAATGGTAATGCTTGTTCTCCCAACTCCCAACAATATTTGCAAGTTAAACAACCATAGAAGAAAGATTGAAATGTAAAAAGTGATAAGAGATAAGAAACCAAGATTTCTGCTTTTAAATTTCTGGAAGTTTCCATTCCAGTTCCATCCATTTCTGAAGAAGAGGGAATTGTACAATCTTTCCCTGCTGAAAGTCTACTTGGATCAGAATGGAGACGTAGCAGCAGACCTGTATATTACTAGTATGGTAGTTCTCCCCAAGGAAGATCCCATCAACAAGGTATTGGGGACGTTTGAAAGACAAAGACTTACTATCAACCAAGATGTTTTGTCACAGTTAAAGTTGCTCAACAAGGTGGGGAAAATATTGGTGTCTTTTCTCTTTTTTCAAAAGCTGTTTCAAGTGGGCTAAACCCAGTCAAAAAATTGGATAACCTTCACTGAGAATTGAATGTCTGCAATAAAACCTCTATAATTTCCTTAGGCAGATAAGCATGCTTCAGTTCTATTGACCAAGGTTTCCCTTCTGATGCTGTCATGCTGAATCCTGTTGTCAGCTGATCCAAAATGACATATGGGGTGATTATTATTTAGGACACAAATCATTGCCATTTAGTGTCCCTTCAGCAGTTTAGTATCACCATAAAACTGGTGAGACAGGGCCTCATATGCTGGAGATTTTGGCAATTGACGAGTCCCTGAGTTCAGATTTGGACTGAATCCAATGAAATGGAATCAAGACTGGATGGAGGTCCTGTTGGTCCAATAGTTAAGTAAGCTTCACCTTGCCTTGATTGGATTCAGAGGTCTCCCTAAATTGCAGGCCCATATTCTGGGATGTTTTTAGTCAGCTGAGCACATGCTTCTAGCTGCCTCTCTCTAACCACACTGGGATAGTGGAATTTAGGAAGGAGGTCCAAGACTTTTTTTTTAATTGCAAATTTTATTATTTAAAACTTTGGACAAAGTGTTCCTTCTTGTCTACATCATTTTTGTATTTTTATACACATATATACATTTTATGTACATATCATTTATATACAATTATACAATATTTGATCTATTCTAATAATGTGTGAAATCAGTATCCTGTATATCTCTATTTAGACTGTTCCCACCATAGGTAAAACTTATTCCAAATTTTGTAGTAATCTGACTGATCTTTATTTTTAATTTGCATAGTTAACTTGTCCATTTCTGTGCACGCCCAAATTTTATTTATCACTTCAGTCTCATCAGGTATTTCACTATTGTTCCATTTCTGGGTGAACGTCATTCTCACTGCCGTGATGATGTTTATCATTATATATAACTCTTCTTTGGTATATTTGTTATGCCAAATAGGAAAAATTCTGGTCTATAATCTACTCTCCGTCCTGATATTTCTTCTACCCATATCCATATCCTTTGCCAATACTTTTGCATCTTATTGCAGGACCACCAAACATGAAAATAAGTACCTATTTCTTTGGAACATTTCTAATACCTAGGGGATATAGTTTTGTACATCTTAGCTAATCGAGCTGGAGGGAGATGCCACCAGTAGAACATTTTATATAAATTTTCTTTATAAGCTGAGGCCAGCGTTATCTTTTTATTTCTATCCCAAAGAGTTTGCCATATATCAAGATCGATACTGTGTCCCAATTTTTTAGCCCATATCAGCATTGGTTCTTTAACTTCTTCCTCAATCATTTTATACCCCCAATAGCAGACTATTCAATTTCCTTATTTGTTTCTAATCTGGCCCCAATAAGATTTTATCCAATGCAGTTTCTTGAATATTTATCCCCCACTCTTTCTTATTTTTCCCATATTGTGTTTGTATCTGTAAGTAAGCCCACCATTCCAATTTTATCCCTTGTTGTTCTAGTTCCTGTCTGGATTTCAATTCTCCCACATCGTTCATACTATCTTTGTACGAGGTGCTATTTTCCAAATTGAACAAGTTTGGATAAACTATCGCCTCGACGGTGGACAGCCAGACTGGTACTTTAATGTAATTTTGTTTTCTAATTTTATTCCAAATTTTAAGCAGTGCTTGTCTAATCCGATGTTTTTGAAAATGTTGAGATAGCCCTTGTTTTTCATTCCATAGGAATGAGTGCCAGCCTAATTGCAAATCATGGCCTTCTAAAATTAATAATCTTTTATTCTTTAAAATTATCCTTTCTCTAATCCAGGTTAGGGCCGCTGCATGGTAGTATGTTTCCCAGTCCGGTAGTCCTAAACCCCCATTTTCTTTGGCATCCTGCAAATGTTTCATTTTAATCCTTGGTTTTTTCCCTTGCCATATAAAATTTAATGTCAGTTTGTTCAGGTTCCCAAATTTTTTTTGATCTAGTTGTATGGGAATATTTTGGAATAGGAATAGGATTTTAGGTAATACATTCATTTTTATGACAGCAATTCTCCATAACAGTGAAAGGCTCAAGTTTCCCCATCTTTTCATGTCTTCTTTTATTTGTTTCACTATTTTATCGTAAATTCTTTGATTGAAGTACATCTGGCTGTATTAGTAGTTCCTAGATATTTTATCTTCTTAACTATTTGTATATCCATAATCCTAGCCAAATTTTCTTTCTGTTTATTCGTCATATTTTTAACAATCATTTTAGTTTTACCCTTATTTATTTTCAGCCCAGCAGCTTCACCATATTTATCTAGTTCTTCCAACAGTTTCGGTCCCGATTGTTGTGGATCCTCCATAATAAAGACCAAATCATCCGCGAATGCTTGAAGTTTTAAAATTTCTTTTTTTAATTTCTAACCCTTTTATATACGGTTCATTTCTAATTATCCTCGTTAGGACCTCTAGTGTCAGTATAAATAATAATGGGGATAAGGGGCATCCTTGTGTTCCTTTTTGTATTTGAAATTTCCTGGTTACTTCCCCATTTATTATTATTTTGGCTTCCTGATTAGAGTATATTGCCCTAATTATGTTTATAAATTTTTCACCCATATCCATATACCTAAGTTGTTGATATATAAATGACCACTTAACATTATCAAAGGCCTTCTGAGCGTCTAAAAATAATAATGCCATTTGTTGTCCACTATGTATTTCATAGTATTCTAGCGTATCCAATATTACCCTAATGTTGTGTTTAGTTTGTCTTTTGGGTAAAAATCCGTTCTGATCCACATGTATAAAATCTTTTAAAAATCTTTTTAATTGCTCAGCTATAATTGTTGTAAATATCTTGTAGTCAGAGTTAAGTAAAGACATTGGTCTATAATTTTGGATTGATGTATGGGCCATGTTATCTTTTGGGATCAGAACAATATTCGCCTCTGACTATGACTTTGGAATTTTTGTTTCATCCAGGACCACGTTGAACACATTCAGTAAAGGTTTTCCTAAGATGTTTTGTTGTTCCTTGTAGATTTCTGTTGGAAGACCATCAGGGCCCGGTGCTTTATTATTTTTTTGTTTATTAATGGCCGTAATCTGTCATCCTAATTTTTTCATTCAACATATTTTTGATTTCATCTGTAACTTTTGGTAGTATTGCTTTTTTGAAACATTCCTCGTTTTCTCTTCATTTTCCTGGTTATCTTCCTTGTATAATTTCTCATAGAATTCCTGGGCTATAATTTTTTTCTCCTCTTCTTGATAGTGTATTCTCCCTTTGTCGTCTCTTAATTTACTAATCCAACTTTTCTCCTTTTGTTTTTTCAATTTGTGTGCAAGCCATCGACCAGGTTTGTTTGCATTTTCGAAGAAGTTCTGTTTTATACATCTTCTCTGTTGTGCTAATTTTTCTTTTTCTAAAATGTTAAGTTTATGTTTAACTAAGTCCATTTGTCATTTGGTTCTTGTTGGAGTATTGTTTCTAATCTTTTGTATTACCCTTTTCTGTTGGTTTTTTTTCTCCTTATTCGTTTTCGCCATATATGCTATAGCTACTCCTCTCATAATTGCCTTAACAGTGTCCCAATGATTTTGGACAGAGGTGTCTTTAGTTTTATTTTCTTTAAAAAAAGAAGTCCAATTCCCTCTCTATCTTTAGTCTGAAGTCATCTTCCTTTAATATTTATTTATTTATTTATTTATTTTTATTTAAATTTATATACCGCCCTATTCCCGTAGGACTCATATTGACCTTTGTATAGTCCATCTAGATGTTTTTTTGGACCCTTTCCAGCTAAATTTCACATGATTGTGGTCTGCCCAGGTGCTTGTCTCTATACACACATCTTCAACTTCAGAGTTAATTTCCCTTGACATCCACATCATATCGATCCTAGACCACGAGCTATGTCAATTAGAGAAGTATGTATACTGCCTTGCATCACAATTCCTTTCTCTCCATATATCCTGAATGTTTAGTTCTTTGGCCAATTTGGAAAAGGATCTTGGTAGTGTTCTTCTTTTCCTTTTCCTGGTCTTGTTACCCTTATAATCAAAATTATTATCAATAATTATCAATTGAAGTCTCCTAGCACACAGATCTCATCGTAATCTATATCACGTATCTTATTATGTAACGTTTTGAAAAACTGTTCTTGATTTCCATTCGGGGCATATATTTCTAATATCACTACTTTCCTATGGTTTATTTCTACCTGTACTATCAATATTCTACCTTCTCTATCTTTATAAACTTGTTTAGCTACCAGTTTCTCATTCACATAAAGTACCACCCCCCTCTTTTTTTGTTGATCTAATGATACAAATATATTTCCTAGTTTTGGCTGATCTAACAAGTGTTTTTGTTATTTGTTTATATGAACTTCCTGAATTGCTATTATATCTAGTTTTTCACAAATAAGTTTATTAAAATTTTTCCATCTTTTCATTGGCGAATTTAAACCATTGATATTCAGTGACAGGATCCTGCATTCTTCTCCTTTTATTTTACGTATATCTGGGTCTTGTGCTTCTCGTTGCACGGATCCCATTTGTTTCTTTGTCTCTGCCTTCATATTTCTCTGTAGTCTCTCCAGATTTATTTTCTCTATCCTCTGTTTCTAGTACCTTCCATTCTATAGCCATCTGTCTTGCATCCCTTACTCTTATTTTCCCTCCATCTTGGTCTTCTACTTTATCTTCATTATTAAAATGGAGCTTACAAAAATCTTCTGCCTTGTCTATCAAATTGAATCTATACCTTCTATACCTTCTATCTTGCCACATTGTATCTAATCAGTTTCAATGTCAAATATTGGTAGCCTCTCAAGTCTCTCATTATTTTAGGTATTTGTTTGAGAATTGTTATTTGTTGTCCTCCATAATCTAATGGCTCCTCTCTTGATCTATGTAGCAGTTCATCCCTGGTTGATTTTTTAACCAATCTCACATGTACTTCTTTCGGAAGATTGTCTCCTACGCATAATTAGTTTGGACTCTATACGTCTCACTTCAACTGAAATAATAATGACTGGTCTGATGTGCACTCATTTATGGATTGATTGATTGATTAAATTCATTTGCTGCCCATCTCACCATGATAATGGCTTGAAAACTGAAATACTGAAACATCTCTTTGGTGCAAAAAAAATCTTGACATCAGAAATACTAAAGGATAATTTTGAGGGAAATAATACTTAGATTTGGACATCGGCTTCTAAGAGTGTACTTCATCTGCAAATGGCTTGAATGCATCTGTTTATCTTGAGAGGCTAGACATTAAATTAATAATAAATATGGGTGTCAGATTTTGTCACCTAATTCTATTCTTTCAACAGAAAGGACCTTGTATTGGATACCTTGTGTTGAGCATCCATTTCCCACATGGGGCTCTCACTCATCACCCATGTGGTGCACCAAAAGATGCCTGACTCACCCTTATTGAGAGACACGTTCCCATGACCTCACCTCCATCTTACCTCACTATAGTTTTAGAAACTAATCAGCCAGTTTTAGTTTTAGTTCACCAGCATGGCAGCCATATAAACTGAACAAATATATATATATACGAATGAAGAATATCTTTAAGGTTGACAGCCCTTCTCTGTGAGAAGATTTCCCTTTTTATCTTAACTGGGAGATAATTTTGGACTGCTTTCACAAAGGGAAGAAGCTTTGCAATATTTTCTGTACTCCAGAAGAAACCTTTCCAGATCCTACTGGTCAAAAGATTTTTTTTCATCATCACAGTTTTATGCTAGTTTAATATATCCAATGAAATGAAAATGTAATCTATATTTTATAATTAACTTTACTCTAAAATTTAGTATTTGTGGATATTTTAAAATCAAGCATTTATGAAGAATGGAGCAATGTATGTTAATTCCACTATGAGGAGGAACCCAACGGTTGCCACTTAATGGTTAAATCTTTTCTCAGTTTCATCCCTCTAGACTTTATTAAGTAGAAAGCTGTTTTATTGTAAACTGATAAATCAGAAGAATGAAGCATCTTCCTGCAATTATATTTCCTGCAACCATTTGGAAGTGGTCAGGGATTTCCTATTTGCCTACATGAAGTCCAGAGATGACTTGGCTGA
This sequence comes from Vipera berus, assembly GCF_964194415.1. Classification (NCBI taxonomy): domain Eukaryota; kingdom Metazoa; phylum Chordata; class Lepidosauria; order Squamata; family Viperidae; genus Vipera; species Vipera berus. The sequence continues at coordinate 289,387,676 of NC_138203.1, read as the reverse complement.
TGTTCATGTGTACCTCCATCTTACATGGATGGTGAGTCCTAACATATATTCTTTGGCATTTCTTCTTTTTCTGTTTAGTCTTTGCCTCAGTCTAAGTGTGTGGAAAAATGCCATCCTGGATTTGTCAAGCAGGCTCGAGAAGGAGAGCCAGTTTGCTGCTATGACTGTGTTCCTTGTCCAGAGGGGACCATCTCCATTCTGGAGGGTGAGTGACACCATAGGGAAACTTTGATCAATATGCATGTTAAAGGCACATGTGATTGTTTAGTTTTTAATATTCATGGTGTCCAGTTTCTTTCATAATGGGAAGAATAAGAAAAATATCTTGAAGGATGAGGTAGGAAGAAGGATGTTGTGGATTGCATGGGAAATCTCTCTTTCATTTCCCAGTTTGGATGTTTCCATCCGTATTTATCTTTCTTAGAAATATCTGTATTCGCTGTAATTTGAGGAATGATTTTAGATCAATGGGTTTTGTTTTCCTAAACCAACTTTATATTACAGGCTGATAGATGCCTCGATCAATCATTCATTTAATCAGTTAATCTTTAGTAAGATCATATATCCGTATAAGCTGCAATATCTAATTTGGAGGAACAATAGAGGGAGAGATGTTGGGTTAAAGGAACAATGAAAACCAAACAGAGGATTCAGGATTCACCGGGAATTTACAAATAGTCCAGAATGCAAAAGCTTGCACAGTGTTCTTCCATAGGACATCCCTACTGTGCCTGCTCCACAGAATCTCACTTTCTTTCCAAGTGCAATCCAATTCACCTTTCAAACCCTGCATGAGACAGAACCAGGGTATCTGCAGGGCTTCCTCTCCTTGAGGATATCTGCTTGTCCCACCAGAGCAGATATAATCGGCATGCAAAAGGTCTGTTCCCTAAAAGATTCCCAATTTAGTGGTCCTCAGATGCCTGTCTTCTCTGGTGCAGTTCCTGCCTTATTGGACCCACTTCCCCTTTAAATTGAATAGGCCCCCATCCTCTTAAACCTCTGGAGACTTGCTACTTCTCCTAACCATTTGGGATAGGGTAAGGTCAGTGCAGGATAAGAATCTGGTGGATTACCTCAGAGAGAAGGGAGCTTGCAGCACCAGATAGTACTTCTTTTAAATTTCTGTTGTTGTTGTTCTTCTTTTTATAGTTATATGTATTGGGGATATTTTTGCTGTTGTCATATAAGTATATTCCATTTACTGAGACTTTTCTGTCTCTCTGTATCACATCTTATCCAAAGTTTTTCTTGAATTTTGAAAGACTATAAAAGAAATATTACTTTCTTTTCTCAGATACCACAAAATGCACCAAGTGCCCAGATGATCAATATCCAACTGAGAACCAAATCCAGTGTATCCGCAAAAGAATAACCTTCCTGTCCTACGAAGAACATCTCAGCATCATCCTCATCTCCTTTGCTCTACTCTTGTTCCTAATCACAGGCTTTGTTTTATTCATATTCATTAAATACCTTGAAACTCCTATTGTCAAAGCCAACAACCGGGACCTCTCCTACATCCTCCTGGTCTCCCTTCTGCTTTGCTTCTTATCCTCCTTGTTCTTCATTGGCCGACCAAGGAAAGTCACCTGCCTTCTCCGACAAACAGTGTTCAGCATTGTCTTCTCAGTAGCCGTTTCTTCTGTGTTGGCTAAAACAATCACAGTAGTGTTGGCATTCCTAGCCTCAAAACCAGGCAATAAAGTGAGAAGATGGTTGGGGAAGAGCTTGGCCAACTCCATCATCCTTTCTTGTTCTGCTGTCCAAATTCTCATCTGTGCTATGTGGCTGGGACTTTCTCCCCCATTTTCTGACTCTGATCTGCACTCCCAGCCTGAAGAGATTATCCTTCAATGCAATGAAGGCTCTGTCACCATGTTTTATGTTGTCATCGGCTACATGGGTTTCCTTGCTGCCATTTGCTTCACTGTGGCTTTCCTGGCCAGGAACCTGCCTGGAGCTTTCAATGAAGCCAAATTGATCACCTTCAGCATGCTGGTCTTCTGCAGTGTCTGGGTCTCCTTCCTCCCCACCTACCTGAGCACTAAAGGAAAATACATGGTGGCCGTGCAGGTCTTCTCCATCTTGGCCTCCGGTGCTGGACTGTTGAGCTGTATCTTCTTCCCCAAGTGCTACATTATCATCCTGAGACCAGATCTAAACACTAAGGAACATCTAATGACAAAATCAGGGGAATGATTGTGAAATTGTTTCTTAGGCTGGTAACCTCTAATTATCCATTGTTATTGGTGATATATTCTTCCTTTGGGTTTGCTTGACAACTTATTTTTATTAAAACTGAAGGAAATAAATATGTGAAGTTTGTTAGTTAAATGAAAATTCAAGATAATCATCAAATACAACAACAACAACAACAACAACAAAACAACAACAACAACAACAATAATAATAATAATAATAATAATAATAATAATAATAATAATAATAATAAAAATAACAATAATAATAACAATAATAATAAAGTTGGAAGGAATCTTGGAGGTCTTCTAGTCCAACCCCCTGCTTAAGCAGGAAACCCTATACCATTTCAGACAAATGGCTGTCCAGTCTCTTCTTAAAAACGTGCAGTGTTGGAGCATTCACCACTTCTGGAGGCTGGTTGTTCCACTTGTTAATTGTTCTAACTGTCTAATTAATTGTTCTAATTTTTCTAATTGTTGTAACTTAATAATAAACAAACAAACAAATGAATTAATAAATATTATGTTTTTTAAATTATTGCTTTTCCTCCTTTTCCTCAGCACACATGTCAACCAATATTTGGCCTAAGCAACTCTTCAAGACAAGAGATATATGAGTCATTTCCTGGGCTTTATAGTGGTGTAAGCTTGGCAGGTATCTTCAAAGATAATTAGTGGGGTCTGAATCTCATCTCTTTCATGGTTCTTTATGAATTGGTATTTCCATGCCCCAGGTTATGGGTTCTACTGGGGAGAAGAGAGTAAGTGAAGAAGACATGGTGTTGTAACTCTCTCACTGGTTTTGGTTATCCTTCTCTTTCTCCTGAGGTGTTCTTTCTCAGCAATCTCCCCTCATTTCAGCTCCAGATCAAGTTCCATCTTCTTCATGGCTTCCTCTCTCACAGCCTCCAGTTCTAGCTTTTCTGGGCTGAGGTGCTGAACAGACTTTCTGACCTGGTAAGGAATTTCCAAATAGGCACATGGGCAGATCATAACCCTCTGAAAATGACTTGGAAAGGGACACAAAAAAGGCTAAGATGGATTTTAAATCGTTCCATATTAAAGGAAAAAGAATTTATAGAGTTAACAAAAAAAGAAATGGAACTCTTTTTTGAAGAAAATAAGAAAGAAGATACTACGATACAAAATCTATGGGACACAGCTAAAGCATACTTTAGAGGTATAGCCATATCATATATGGCAAGGAAAAATAAACAGAGAAAACAGCAATATGCATTATTAAGAAAAGAATTTGGAAAGTTAGAATCGGAATTGCAAAAGAATCCACAAAAAAGACTTTAATAAGAGATATGGATATGATAAAACATAAATTAAATTAGTTAGATTCAGAAAAAAATGGCAGAACAGATAAAAAGAGTGAAGCAGAATTTCTTTGAAAATGCCAATAAGCCGGGAAGATGGTTAGCTTACAAAGTTAAAAAACAGAAAGAAAAACATTATATAATTTATTGGATGGGAAAGGTCATTTACAATATAAAAATGAAGAAATAAAAAAGATAGTTAAAGAATTTTATAAGGAACTGTATGATAAAAAGGAGACTTCAAAGGAGAAAACTTTAAAATATTTGAAAGATAATAACCTTCCGAAGATTTCAGAGACATTTAGAAATATGCTAGATGAAGGAGTTACAATGGTGGAAATAACAATCCTAATTTACAGCCCAAATGTTGGAGATGTGGTAGTTTGGATGCTACTTATTTTCATATTTGATGGACTTGTAGAAATATAAAAGCTTTTTGGATTAAAATTTGGTGGAACATTCAAAAGATTTTCAAGAGAAAGATAAAGTTTACTCCACAATTATTTTTATTGGGTGTTATTACAGATGGTGATACTAAAGAAATTAATTTGATGTTGAATTTGATAACAGCTGCGAGGTTATTGGTAGGGCATTATTGGAAGGATTGCTTGCCTACTATAGAGGAATGGATGCTTAAAGTGTCAAATTTAGCAGAAATGGCTAAGATTTCTGCTTATTTGAAGGATCATTCACAAGAAAGATATATTTTGGTCTGGAGAAGATGGATAGATTATATTCAGAATAAATATCGGACTAAAAAGTTCCATTTAGCTTATGAGTAAATTTTAGATTGTTATAGTTTATTATAGTGGAAATTTTTCTTTTTTTATTATTAGCTCTAATTATATGATATTATTATTATTTTTAGTATTAGTATTGTTTAATAACTTGGATACTTTTATCTTGCTTGTATTTATGTTATAGGGGAGTTAAAGCACATTATGAACTTGGTTATTTTTATAGTTGGTTAATGTTAGTTAGATTATGATTATTATATTTGTAACCCTGTACTCAGCTCTGGGAAGTGGGGGAGGGGGGGTTAAGGGTGGGTTGGGGAGTTTATAAATCTTTATAAAACTTTTTAATAAAAAAAATTGATGGAAATAACAGAGGCCATAAAGAGACAAAAAAATGGTAAAGCTCCTGGCCCAGATGGACTTCCTGCAGAACTATACAAAAGTCTACAAGAGATATTAAGTGATCCATTGAAAGATGTTTGTAATGGTCTTTTATTAGAAGCTAAAATGCCGATGATGTGGATTGAAGCAAACATTACCTTAATACCAAAAGATGATTCAGATTTGACTCAGATTAAGAATTATAGACCAATTTCATTACTTAATGTGGATTATAAAAATTTTACTTCAATAATGGCGGAGAGACTGAAAAAATATCTGGTTGAATTTATTCACGCGGATCAAAATGGCTTTTTACCAAAAAGACAAATTAAAAATAACTTAAGAATGATAAGACATGTATTGGAATACTATGAATTACATCCAGGGAAACAAATGGCATTAATATTTTTAGATGCTCAAAAGGCATCTGACAATCTTTCATGGCAGTTTTTGATTCATCAATTACAAATAATGGATTTTTGACAGAATTTCATAAATATGATAAAAACAATATATAATAAACAAACCGCCAAAGTGATTGTGAATGGAGATTGTACTGAGTGTTTTGAAATAAGGAAAGGCACAAGGCAAGGGTGCCCTCTATCTCCTCTGTTATTCATTTTCACTTTGGAAGTTTTAAATCGAAATATAAGACAAGATGCAGAAATTAGAGGTTTGGAGATAAAGGGTGAAACATATAAATTACAAGCATTTACTGATGATTTGGTATTTATTTTGGAAGATCCCTTGGAGATGATTCCAAAATTGTGGGGAAAATTAGAACAATATGGTGAAGTAGCGGGATTAAAAATAAACAAGGAAAAAACTAAGATAATAGTTAAAAATGTTGTTGTTGTTGTTGTTAGCTGCGAAGTCGTGTCCGACCCATCACGACCCTATGGACAACATTCCTCCAGGCCTTCCTGTCCTCTACCATCTTCTGGAGTCCATTTAAGCTCACGCCTACTGCTTCAGTGACTCCATCCATCCACCTCATTCTCTGTGGTAAAAATGTTACGGATAAGCAAAAAAGTCGAATATCAGAAGTGACAGAGGTACAGATAGTGAAAAAGGTAAAATATTTGGGTATTTCAGGAGTTCCCCCCTCTCCTGGGTTCGTCCTGCCTTCAATACATCGAACCTCGATGACGGGCCCGACCATTGGGCCTCTGAGAGATGGCCAGGCAGGGTCAGGGGCCTGCATCACAAGACCAACAAGAGGCCCCTGGTTAAGTTTCTACTCAAGTTTTTTGTCGGGTTAGGGAGGGGGGCGGAAAAAGGCTATGGTTGCTCGGGAAAGGCAGGCCTTCCAGCTACCATATCGCAGGCCAGGCCTACGACCATTCGCGATGGTGAAAAACGAGGACCAGTCGCCGACAAAACCCAGTGGCAAACTGACGAACAACCTATTCCCAGGATGGTGGGGAACGGCAGAAGGTGCACAAACAGAGGGCCATATCGTCACCGGGAGTGTCATCTCCGCTCTGTGCAAGCGGTGAGACGCTCCGACCCTCTGTACTTCCCCGGAGGACCCGGGAGCGAAGGTTTGCAGCCTCCTATGCTAAGGCTGGTCTACCTGAATGCTAGGTCCGTAGCTAACAAGGCTCACCTCGTTCGTGACCTAGTGGAGAGCGAGCACGCGGACCTGGCTTGCATCACGGAAACCTGGCTGGGCCTAGAGGGTGGTGTCCCCCTGGTTGACCTCTGCCCACCAGGTTTCCAGGTGCTGCACCAGCCTCGGACCCATGGGAGGGGCGGGGGAGTGGCAGTTATCATCAGGGAGTCCCTTAGCCCGCGAGAGACCACCGTCCCTCAGATGATCGGGTGTGAGTCTCTCCTTCTGAGATATGGCCCGGGGGCACAGTTGGGCCTGCTGCTGGCGTACCTACCACCTAATCGTGCAGCGGCAGCCCTGCCCGAGCTACTCGATGTCCTCTCAGGGTTGGTGGTTGAATTCCCAAAACTCATGGAAAATGTATGGGAAAAACAAAATTCATGGATATTTTCAAAACCATTGTATTAGAAATGCTTTGATAACAGTATGGGGAAAAATTAAAATGAAAATATATGTAAAAATTCCAGGGTGGTTATCAACAATTGAAGCTTTTTCACACACAAATTTGTTAAATTTTTAAAAAAACTTGGACATATAGAGATATTTTAAATATTGACGGGACATTAAAATCGAAACAAGAGCTGGAAAATCAGGGCATCAACATGTCATGGTGAGTGCACATTACAAATACAAAATTGATATGAAAAAGATATGAAAATGTATGGATTTTATAAAGAACAAAATGTATTTGATAAGATATTATTAACTTCTGATGAGAAATTAATTAAGAAAATGTATACTTTTGTTAACTTTAGAGATGGAAAGTGAACAAATTAAAGGGACAATGATAAGGTGGGCGGAAAACTTTGGTTATAAAGACGGGGCCTAGAGAGCGGTTGGAGATCCAGCCGATCCGAATCCGACCGATTGCGACTAAGAGCCTATATTAGGTCTTATCTCGCTGCGATAAGGGTGGCGAGGTCTAATCACTTTGCTACCCTTATCGCGTCCGCAGATAATCGCCCGGCCGCCCTGTTTAGGGTGACTCGCTCCCTCCTTAATCAAGAGGTGAGGGAGGAACCCTTGCAGGGTCATGCCGAGGAGTTTAACCAACATCTGTCGGACAAAATCGCTCGGATTCGGACCGGTCTGGACTCTGACTGGGCAGAGTCTGATGATCAGGACACGGACGGTCTTGTCGATATCACCTGGGAGGAGTTTGATTCTGTGACTCTGGAGGAAGTGGACAGGATTATAGGGAGGCTGAGCTCCACCACATGTTTATTGGACCCGTGCCCTTCCTGGCTGGTCTATGCAGCCCGGGAGAGGACACGCAGCTGGTTCCAGGCAGTTATATCGGCTTCTTTGAGTGAGGGTAGCTTCCCTGCCATCTTGAAAGAGGCGGTGGTGAGGCCTCTCCTCAAGAAGCCTGCCTTGGACCCAGCTGTATTGAACAACTTTCGTCCGGTCTCCAACCTTCGCTTTCTTGCGAAGGTTGTTGAGAGTGTGGTGGCGCACCAGCTCCCTCTGGTCCTGGATGCAGCGGATTATCTAGACCCGTACCAATCGGGTTTCAGGCCCGGGTACAGTTTTAAGGTACAGACTTCGAATTGGGTATAGACAAGATCGTCAAAGTCTTTAAAGATCTGAAAGATCTCAGATTTTTCTCTCATAGGAAATACATATCCATATCTAGAGTAATTATCAACAATTGTCAAGAAATATCTTTTACCACCAATTGTTGGTGTAAAAGGACCCACTATGTCGGTGTGTACCAAATCAAAAATGCGTGTTGACAGGCGTGTAGTGCGTTTTGGAATTGCTGCTGCTTTAGATTTGGTTTTCTTGCAGACAGCACAGTCCAAGAACACCTTACATCCCTTTAGAGCCAAACCTCTTGCGAACTGTGGCATCTTCTTCAGAACACGGAAACTGGCATGACCCAATCTTCTATGCCACTTATGGATACACCTGGAATGCAAAGGTTTACCTGTTAGTGAATTCTCAACATTAGCATGTTTGTTAGGAACCTCAGGCTTGCTGTGAGCAACCTGTGTCTTATTTGTCCTTTTATTGGCTTTAGGAGCCTTTGGGGTAGCAACAGGATCTTTCTCTGGGACATCTCTCACTGGGCCTGTGCTCTCCCTTTTTGGAGCTTGTATGCTTGCCTGCTCTTGCGGCTTAGACTTTGGCTTTATGTAATAAACACCACCAATCAACATGGTTTCAGCAACTATCTCCATCTTTAACTACATAACTTGCTTTTTCGAGATGATGGACCCTAGACAAGTGACTCTAACTAAGCAAACTACTATTAGCTAATGGTATGTAGTAAACATCAGGAATGAATGCACCAAGCTCTTTGCTATAAACAGTTCCTTTTCCCATGACCTGAACAGGATGATTTGAAAAAGAATACAGTTCATGAAGTTCAGGTTCAGGCTCGTGCATCTCTGTATACAGCTCTTTAATTCTGTATACAGCTCTTTAATTCTGTATACAGCTCTGTAATTCTGCTCCACTGTCCAAAGAAGTCATCTGTCGTACTCTGGTTGAGGCTGTGGATCATTGGTTACAACCAATGTGGCAAGCGGAGCTTGAGGATCACACCTGGGACCACGACCATGACCTTGTCGTCTGCCTCTACCTCTGCCTCCTCTGGAATCTGTTCCTCTGGGCTGGTACATGGTGGGCGCTGGAAACCGTTGGGGACAATCCCAGGTGGCATGTCCCACACAATTGCAGATGTAGCATCTTGGCATCCTTGGAACGTAGGCTCTTCTACGGAAGGGACGCCTCGCAGGAGCTCTTGATGCAGGTGGTTCCCTTAAATGTGGCGCGGCTTGCATAAGTGCCTCTTCTTCAGTTAAAATTCTGCATACATGATCCACTGTGCGTTGTGCAATAGACACTTGATTAATCTTAGAAATAGCATCTCTCCATTCATAATTTAATGAGTTAATGATAATGCTGATCATTTGAAAGTCATCAATAGGATAGCCTTTTTCACCCAGTTCTTTTCTTATTCCTTTCATTTTAGTTAAGTGTTCTCCAATATGTTTACCAGGTTTTAATCTAGAACCATGGAACTCGGACAAAAGCAAACATGTAGACTCAATGGACATAGGCCGGTAACATGCTTCTAATTGAGCCCTAATTTGTTGGGCAGTTGCATCTTGTGAAAAAATGAGCTGCAATTCAGTGTCCATGGACATCAATAATGTTGTGCATGCTCTATTATTCAAGTCCCATATGTCAGGAGGCCATGGCTGGGCAGGAGGATTAAACACCATCGCATGGGTACCTTCTCTACGAAGCACTTCACTGACCCATGCCCTGTAATTCTGTCCTGCCCACTTCAATTTTGAATCACCAGCCAGTGGTACAATAGAAGGTGCCTGTTGAGGAACATGCAATTGGGGCACTGGCTGTGCAGGTTGTGCAAATGGGACTTGGCCTGCAGGAGGCACTGGTTGTGCAGGCTGTGCCATCCAGACATAACCAGCAGGGGGCACCAGTGGCGCCTGTGCCAGGGCTTGCAGCAGTTGCATTGAAGCTGCTACAGGTACTGGTGCTGGGGGTGGCTGTACTTGAGCTGCAATGCCACCCTGGCCAGCAGAAGGTGCTGGCGCTTGAGCTGCTACATTAAGTTGGCCTGCAGTCAGAACTGGCCTTTGTATTTATTTATTTATTTATTTATTATATTTTTATACCGCCCTTCTCCCGAAGGACTCAGGGCGGTGTACAGGGCAATAAATACAAAAACAAGATACAAAAGTTAAAAGCGAATTTGAGGAACCAGTGGAGGCTGCACTTGGGCTGAAGGCTGCTGTGCTCCATCTGAGACAGGAACCTGAATAGTAGCAGTATTAATAGGCATTCTAGCTGAAGCTCCCAATGAATGAGGAGGTGTGGCAGCTTGGAGCGATGCCTGATGAAGGGACATCTGTGAAAATGCATTCTGCATTCTTTGAAATGCATCTTGTAAAACAGCTTCACCAGCAGATGGTGCTATAACATTAGATTCAGGCACCATTGTATCCTCGCGTGTCATTTGACACAGCAGGCAGTCAGGCTCCCATTCGTCTGACACAAAATTCCACTGTGGGCGTGCCTCTGTCTTTGAGGAAGAAGGAAAAATGGCGATCCCTTGTGGGTGTGGCTTTGCTTGTGAAGAGGGAGGCAGAATGGCTGATTCTGAAAACTGAATGCCAGCAGAGGCTCTCCCATGCTTTTTATACCATGCTGCACACAACTTTGCGTTTTACAGCTCTTTCTCAAACAATTTGTTCGTAATAACTTTGCAAAGCCTTCTCCTGCACAGTTTGCTCAGGGCTTGGAGGATAATACATCACTTCCTTCCCTAGTGAAGCCTTAGGTCTAGCACCAAATCTCTCATAATCAGCCTGATCCCCATGAGCAGAGGTTACAACTGGGGCATCAGCTTGAGAGTCTGCAAAAACAGAAAACGGTGAAACTGACCTTGGCTCAGAGGCTGCTTCTCCAAGACGTGTAGCCGACGCCAACGGAGTCTGTAAACTTGAAGGGAGGTCTCTCTGTGAAACAGCTTCCTCCTCCTCAGCAGACTGATAACCGGCCTTCTTCTTTCTCCTTTTCCTCGGCATATTTGCAGCACTTAATCACAGCCTCCTCAGTGCTGGAGTAACTGCCTGGTTAATTGCCAATCAATAAATCTTGAAAATATAAAGAAACCATCCTCGGCGACCAAATGTCGTGGAACAATTAACATTCCAACCAAAGGAGGATGGACCGTGGTTCATTAGCATGGTGAATATCAAAGAAAAGGAAATCCAAGGCATATTCTATTGTAAACCTTTTAATGAGAAAACAAAAGACCTAAACTGACTACATTCTCTCATCAGGCAGAAGAGAAAAGAAAGAAAAAAAGTAACCGTGAGAAACTTTTTCTAGGCTTGCGCACAAAACAGTCTAAAATCATAACATAGCTGGACATATGAGAGTCACTATGGTTACATGATAAGATAATAACACAGGTGCAGAGAGCAGGGGAAAATGTACAGATAGAAATGAGCGAAGCTGGCAAAACTAAAAAAACACGCAGTGACAGAATCCTCAAGGTGGAAAGGGAAAGCCTGGCTGCTGGCAAAACTTCTGAAGAGGAAATAATAAATAGCTTTCTATGGGAAGATGAATTTGAGCCGATCTCCAAACCTCAGTAGATAACTGAGCTTATCTCATTGTCAAGCTGGAACCACTCCAGTAAAGAATACGGAGGCCAGACTGTGTGGCGAGAGGCTCCAGAAGAGGAATGGGGAGGAGATGTCAAATCATCAGCCACTGAGAATCTGAGTGTGTGGAAAATCCTGTCTGCATATCAGACTTCCTGCCAGCCCCAGGAGTCCCCTGCCAAGCCGTCCAGACCCATAGAGACAGAGGACCCCAGCCTGGGGCCTCTGCAGCAATGGGAGGTTGGGAAACCCCCACAAGTGAAAGGCCAACAACCTCTGAGCTTGCCCCAGCTAATAAAAGCCTTGCAACAACTGGGGGTGGTGCAGAAGCCTGGAGACCAGGAGCTGGTGGGAGGACAACAGCAAGGGTGGCAGCAGCAGGATCCAAACGTGCAACCCCTGAACATACAGCAGGACCAGTGGGGCCAGCAGCAGTGGGGGCCCTGGCAGCCATTAAATCAGCTACCAGACTGGGGCCAGCAGCAACTGGAGACACAACAACAGCAGTGGGGGCCCCAGCAACCATTTAACCAACAACCAGGGTGGAGCCAGCAGCAATCGGGGCCCCAGCAACCAACAATGAGCCCACCTTTCAGAGCAACCTTCAATGGGGACCCAGAGAAACTGATTTTTTTTCCTCAACCAAGTTTTCTTTCATTTGAATCGCTGGGGTCAACTTTACCCAGACCCAGGTGCAATGGTCAATGTGATTGTGTCCAGCCTAGAGGGAGAAGCATCTGAATGGTTGAACAATTTATATAACAAGCAGGCCCCTGAATTGGAGGACCCCCACCTTTTCCTCCTGGGGCTGAGGGAAAGATTTGAGGACCCATCCATTGCCCTCAAAGCAGAAGAACAAATCCATAAGATATAGCAAGCTGGCTGGCCTGCCCTAGAGTATGTGCGGGAGTTTCAAAAGATGGCAGGTCGGATAGAGAGATGGCCTGAGCAATCCATAATTCATCTTTTCAGAGAAGGGTTAGATGACCACCTTTCTCTGGCATGTATCTACCAAGCTGTACCTGACCAACTGCAGGCCCACTATAAGTAGCCTCTCCTACCCCGAGCCAAGATCAGAACAACCTGAATGGCAATCACCTCCACAAAGATCTCTTACTACTGTGGTGGCTGAAAGACCCAAGCCACCTGTAGACCTGGCAATTAAGTGTTTCTGATGCGGACAGCAGGGACATTGAGCAGCGAAATGCCCAGTCCCCTTCCCCCAACGGCAGACCAGATCAGAACCAGCAGTGAGAAAGAGACCTGCACAGCGGCTAAAGGGAGAGAAATCCAACCAGATGACACAGGAACCTGTTTTCCAGATCACATCCCCCACATGGGACGACGCCGGAACTCAAACTGAATCCACCCCCATTCAACCCTCTTTCGACAGCGACGATGAAGGGGAAAATGAACCAATGGTGAGTCGACGCATCCTACCCTTTTTATTGCCTGCTAAATTCATAATCCCTAAGTCAGGGGCACAAGCAGACCTGAAAGTGCTAGTCAATACTGGCTGCTCCCGATGCATCATTAGCCTGTCATGTGCTTTGAGACTGGGCATACGGGCTAAGCCGCTCTCCAAACCTGTGAGGTTCGAGCAAGCCGATGGCTCCCTAATGGGAGGGACTTTAGTCACACAATTAACAGACCCCTTACGCCTGGAAATAGGCAAGCACTGGGAGTTTATTCGCTTCCTGGTAGCTCCAAAGATGTCTGACACTGAGATCCTAGGACTAGCCTGTCTAGACAAATGGAAGCCATTTATCTGGTGGGAAAAAGGAATGAGAACTGTGAGATTACCCATAGGGCCCAATCCCCCCCATTGATTCAACAGATGTTATAGGAGATTTTGGCCCACCCAATGAGCAAGCACACATGGCTGCCTTACGGCCACCCAGCGAGTACTAGGATCTAGTGGAGGTGTTTAGTGAGAAATAATGCGATACCTTGCCTCCTCACCATCCCAATGATTGTTCCATCGAACTGTTACCAGGGGCCAAACTCCCCCGACCAAGAATGTACGCTATGTCCCCCCTTGAAATGGAGGAGATGCAGCGGTATGTGGATACAAACCTAGTGAGCAGATTCATCAAACGGGTCAAGTCTACTGTGGGAGCCCCTGTGTTTTTCAAAGAGAAAAAAGATGGGTCTCTTCATCTCTGCATTGACTATAAAGGCCTGAATGCAGTGAGTGTGGAAAATAAATACCCTCTCCCCCTCGTGAAAAACTTACTAACCCACTTGGTGAAGGGGAGCGTCTTCACCAAGTTAGACCTGAGAGAAGCATATTATCATGTAAGAATAAAGGAGGAGGATGAGTGGGAAACAGCCTTCAACTGCCCCTTGGGAAGCTACCAATTCAAAGTCATGCCATTTGGACTGCAGGGGGCCCCAGCTGTATTTATGCAGTTGTTAATGAGGTCCTACATGAACATTTATACAAAGGGGTTCCGGTGTATCTTGATGACATTCTGATATACAGTACGAATATGACTGATCACATAAGACTGGTCAGAGAAGTGCTAAAAAACTATTGAATGCCAAACTTTATGTCAAATTGTCGAAATGTGAATTTCACCAAACCTGATTAGATTATCTCAGCTATAGAATTTCTGATGAGGGCATCCAAATGGACCCAGCCAAAGTGAAAGCTATAATTGAATGGCAGCCCCCAAAGACTTGCAAAAAGCTCCAAAGCTTCCTAGGGTTTGCTAATTTCTACCGTCAATTCATTCCCTCTTTTGCCGAGATTGCTCTAACCCTTACAGAACTATTCAAAATGGGCAAGGGAGGGGGAAAACTGCAACCTGGCCAGCCACTAGCATGGACTATGAGTTGTCAGAAAGCTTTTGAGAATTTAAAAAGACTATTTGTGGCTGAACCGGTTCTAAAGCACCTCTGCCCTGGTGAGCCCTTTGTAATTCAAGCAGATGCCAGTGACATGGCAGTCGGAGCTGTGTTACTACAAAAGAATAAAAGTGGAGTTCTACAACCTTGTGCCTACACCTCTAAGAAATTCACGGAAGGCAAAAGGAGATGGACAGTCTGGGAGAAGGAGGCTTTTGCAATTAGGTGGGGGCTATTAAACTGGTGACACTATTTAGAAGGGAGCAAGGTGCCTTTTAAAGAATGGACAGATCACAAAAAATTAGAGGCACTAAAATCTCTTTGCTAATTGTCCCCAAAGCAAGTGCGATGGGCACAGTACTTTAACTGTTTTAACTTTACTTTAAAGTACATACTGGAAAGAAAAAAAATCCTAGCTGATGCACTATCCCAACTGCCACAGTACAAAAGTGAACATGAAGAGGTCTACAAGAAAATTATCCCCAGTTCACAACCTGCTGCACAACTCACACCTCGGAGAACCCCTAATCCTGATGACCCGGGAGTGAAGAAGATAAAACAAGAGCTCCTTACCGATCAATGGTTCAAAGATAATCAAACCTCCCTAACATGCAGGGATGGTTTGCCATACATGGGGGAAAAATTGTATCTACCTGAAACCCTCCATCTCAATGCTCTCAAACACAGCCATGAAGTAAAACAGGCTGGACACTTCAGATATTTTAAAAACTCTATACCTCATCCGCCGGCAATTTTGGTGGCCAGGCCTAAAATGAGATGTGGAAAACTATGTCAAGAGTTCTACTGTATGTGCCACCATGAAAAGAATTCCAGGGAAAACCCCTGGGCTACTGCAGTCGGTAGCAGACCCTTCCCAACCATGGGAAGAAATAGCTATGGACTTTATTCTAGACCTACCCAACAGAAGAGAAAATACTGTCATATGGACTGTGATAGATCTGTTTTCAAAGCAGGCTCACTTTATCGCCTGTAAAGGACTCCCATCTGCACAACGACTGACTAAATTGTTCCTGAAACATATCTATCAACTGCATGGCGCCCCTAAGCAAACAATTTCAGATGGAGGAGTGCAGTTCACAGCTAAATTTTGGAGGAATTTCCTTAAATTAATTGGATCATCTCAAGGCTTATCATCTGCTTTTCATCCAGCTACCAATGAGGCTGCAGAATCCATTAACAAAATGGTGGAGCAATACCTCAGATGTTATGTTTCCTACCAACAGACAAATTGGACTGACTTCCTCCTCTTCACCGAGGTGGCCTACAATAATTCTGTTCACAGCAGCACTGGCTACACGCCTTTCAGAGTAGCCACAGGAAAAGAGTTCAGCCCAATGCCTGACTATCATCAGTTGCCCTCCGCTTCCCAGACACTTGATCAATGGGTGAGGGGGTGGGAAGAATTTTGGAGAAACATGAAAACGGCATTAAAAAAAGAATTCTGAGACTTATAAAAAACAAGCTGATAAAAAGAGGGCTCCCCAAAGAACATTCCAAGTGGGGGAGAAGGATTATCTGTCAACTAAATATTTATGTCTCAAATTACCCAGCAAGAAATCAGGACCAAAATTCTTGGGCCTTTCCCCATCTCAAGAAACGCAGAATTTTCCATCTCTTAATATGGGGGGTGAGTTATTACCCCCCGTAGATCGGGCTCGCAACTTGGGGGTACTTCTAGAGTCACAGCTCTCCTTAGAAGATCATATAGGAGCTGTGACTAAGGGGGCCTTTGCCCAGGTTCGCCTGGTGCGCCAGTTGCAGCCCTATCTAGACCGGGATGCCTTGCGTACAGTCACTCATGCGCTCGTGACCTCTTGTTTGGACTACTGCAACGCTCTCTACATGGGGCTGCCCTTGAGGACCACTCAGAGGCTTCAACTGGTGCAGAATGCAGCCTCGCAAGTGGTGTTGGGGGTCTCCCGATACTCCCATGTTATACCTCTGCTCCGCGAGCTGCATTGGCTGCCAGTTGCCCTCCGGGTGAGATTCAAGGTGCTGGTAATGACCTATAAACCCCAACATGGCATGGGTCCGGATTACCTACGGCAGCACCTGCTGCCGGCATCAACCTCCCTCTGTCCAGTGCACTCCCACAGAGTGGGCCTCCTCAGGGTGCCTCCGATCAGAGAATGTCGATTGGTGGCCCCCAGGGGGAGGGCATTCTCTGTGGGTGCACCAGACCTATGGAACCGCTTGCCGGTTGAGCTCCGGATGGCCCCCGACCTTCGCTCCTTCCGGCGCGATTTAAAAACTTATCTATTTGAACAATCTGGCCTGGTCTGATGGGTTTGGGGTTGGATCTAGTTTTAATACAGTTTTATTATTGTATTATATTGGGCATAATTATTTAATCCTTTTTAACTTCTTTTTAACTTTTGTATTTATATTTTGATATTTATTGCCCTGTACACCGCCCTGAGTCCTTCGGGAGAAGGGCGGTATAAAAGTTTAATAAATAAATAAATAAATAAATAAATAAATAAATAAATTGTGAAAATCATCAACCCAGTCACAGTAAAATTGAAACTCCCCAGACATTTTGGAAAAAATCACCTGGTGTTCCATTGTAGCTTACTGAAACCTTTTCGAGCCTCCACTTTGAGACCTCCCCCTAAAAAAGCACCTGGACCCCTCCTAGTAGCGGGTCAGACCCATTATGAAGTGAAACGTATTCTTGACTCTAGAATCTTTAAGGGAAAATTGCAGTACCTAGTACAATGGAAGGGATACCCTTTGTCTGAAGCCATTTGGGTTAAATCTAGAGATGTGAAAGCTGACAGACTTATCAAAACGTTTTATGAGAAACACTCCAACAAACCAAAAGCCAGCTCCTAACTTGTGTTTGTTGACATTACAGGATCTGTTTTTTTGTAAGGGGGGCTGGATGTCAATGTTGCAAACATTGACATGTTTTTGCACTGACAATATAAAAGACAGCCTGTTACTTTAATTGCTTCATTTGGG
The DNA here is from genome assembly GCF_964194415.1 of Vipera berus. Classification (NCBI taxonomy): domain Eukaryota; kingdom Metazoa; phylum Chordata; class Lepidosauria; order Squamata; family Viperidae; genus Vipera; species Vipera berus. The sequence goes on along the minus strand of NC_138203.1, from coordinate 289,370,432 downwards.
GGGGGGGGATGGACACCTACCTGGATGTTGTGAGAAGATTGGAAAGCTCATGTAAAGAATGGGAAGTGAAACATCATATGTAAAACTAATTGGATAATGTGATTTATGACATGTAGATAAGGGCGGGGATTGTATGTGTGTTATGATAGGTTTGGGGGGGAGTAGATTTCAGATTTTGGCATTCCTCCATGAGTGCCGATGTTTCGTTTCATTACTAAGACTTTTTAGATAAATACTATGCCTGCAATTTGTTTGAATTGTCTCATTTATCGGAATCATGAGAGACACATCTGTCCCGTGGGCCAGCAGTTTGAGCTAAAACTTCTACCCACTCTACAATTTTCTCTCTCTGCGTCAAAGGTGCTATCCCAGGCTGTCACTTTCCTGCCTCTTAGCCAGCTCTCATGAAAAAAATGATCTTTCTAGAACAGATGGCAAATCACATTTCATTTCAATTTCAAGGAACTATAAAATCAGATCCAAATTAATGTTGATATATGGAGATGTCATAGAAAAGAAAATCCCAAACTCTTAACATTAGGCTGGGTTCAAGGATACCAAGTGCTTCCACAGAGATAAAGCACAGGCAGCACTAGAGTTAAGTGTCACCAACCTAGAATGGCACCAAACCCCAAAACTCTGGGTGACCTTCCCTAGCAGCCTCTGGAGGCAAGAGACCCCATTGAAGGACAGCAGAAGTCACTTTCCTGGCTTTTGAACTATCTCCATCAAGCATGACTTTCTCAACATGTCCTAACAGGAAGGACTAAGACCACTACGGAACACTGCCCCAAGGGGTCCATCTGCCACTTTTCTCTACCCCTCCTTAGATGGAAGAAGTTCAGGGTCCCAAGAGCAGAAGCTCCTTCTCAACGCAATCATCACCATTCCTGTCTCTGAGACTTCTTCTATGTCTCCAGTGTCTCCCTTTGATGTACTGTAAACATCAGACTGAAGCAACATGGAAGGGATCTTGCATCAGAAAAGGATAAATATTACAGGTTATGCTTTTCATGGCTCACATTACAGGACACACAGGAGCTGTGCTCTTGAATATATTTTCTCTCTCTTTCAGGTAAATCTTGGTCTCTGTCTGAATCAGGAAAGCCACAGGATATTCCACTCTGTCAGAGTGCTTTGAATTCTAATTCTTTTTTTAGAAAGAGGAAGGAGATTGATTCCGCCTCATGAATTATGGATCTCCTGCTTCTGCTTCTGCTTCTGATGCTGCTGGTGTCCCAGCCACTCTCTGGGAAGCTGAGAATGAAATGCCCACTGAATTTGGACCACCAGGATGGAGAAAAGCCATGGAGCTATTATAAGCCAGGAGATATTCTCATTGGTATAGTCATCTCTCCATCAGAAATAGCACCTGCAACATTACCTTTCAACATGGCTCCTTCTAGTCAGATTCAGCTGTAAGTCATGCAATGGAGTTACTTACTCTTATATTGCAGGATCTGACACATTTTTTTGAATTGTTTTGATTAACACAGTCTCTCTCTTTTGCCTTATTTTCTGAGAATAGAAACATGAGGCAAATGAAACCTGAAAGAGGCCACATTATTTTCCTCTCTCTGATCAATCCTAAATTCATGACTGGAATACTGACTTTGGTTGAAAGTAATGATTGAAATGGTTCTAATTTCCTCTGCCCAACCATTTCCATATTTTTATAACCAATTGATATGCAATGTCTGATTTTTAAAGGAATAGAAGATGATTTGTTGTTAGAACAGCTTCTCTGGGTAACATATCAAAAATCTCCTACCTTTAATGGTGGTTCTTCTTTAATGACTGAATTATTCAGGGCTATGAATATTAGTACTGCTAAAAATAATTCTATGTTTCTCATTTGTTAAACCTTTTTGAGGACTATCCCCATCCTCAACACCAGCAATATTAAAGGGTTATGGGTGATTATTATTTCCCATAATTTTGGATCAATATTGGCTTATGTTTCAGCTAGTTTGTAGAGAAAAAAGATGATTAAATGGAGAAAAAGTATTTTTGTAGTTGCTGCTGTTGATGATGCTTATATTGACATGATCATGGTTTTACACTAGTTTAACCAATGGAAATCTAGAAATACTACCAATGATTTGCAATATTGAACTGGTGAGGGAGAATCCCCAGCTCCTGTACAATCTCACACTTGGCTACAGCATCCATGACAACTATGATAGCACTCTGGGCACTTCAGATGCCTTGCTGGACATGGTCTCTACTGGAGAACCCAATCTTCCCAACTACAGCTGTGGAAGGAAGGACAAGCTTTTGGCTCTTCTTGATCGAGCTAGCAGAGACAGCTCCATCCAGATGTCAACATTAGCAGGCACCTACAAAGTTCCACAGGTTTGTGTTTGTACTTCCCCTTCTATAAAGTGAGTGGAGTGTTGGTGTGTGATAGATCCAACCGTGTCTTCTCTAAATAATAATATAATAATATGAATAAAAGTTATACTAATACTAATACTACTACTAATAATAATAATGTTGGAAGGGACCTTGGAGGTTATCTAGTCCAACCTCCTGCTCAGGCAGGAAACCCTATACCATCTCAGGCAAATGGCTGTCCAGTCTCTTCTTAAAAACTTCCAGTGTTGACGCATTCATCACTTCTGGAGGCAGGTTGTTCCACTGGTTAATTGTTCTGTCAGGAAGTTTCTCCTTAGTTCTAGGTTGCTTCTCCCCTTGACTAGTTTCCATCCATTGCTTCTTCTCCTGCTTTCAGGTGCTTTGGAGAATAGCTTGACTCCCTCTTCTTTGTGGCAGCCCCTGAGATATTGGAACACTGCTATCATGTCACCCCTCACCCTTCTTTTCCTTAAACTACACATACCCAATTCCAGCAACCGTTCCCTATATGTTTTAGCCTCCAGTCCCCCAATCATCTTTGTTGCTCTTCTCTGTACCCTTTCTAGAGTCTCAACATCTTTTTTACATTGTGGTGACCAAAATTGGATGCAGTGTTCCAGGTGTGACCTTACCAAAGCATTGTAAAGTGGTATTAGTACTTCACTTGATCTTGATTCTATCCCTCTGTTAATGCAGACTAGCACTGTGTTGGCTTTTTTTGCAGCTGCAGCACTCTGCTGGCTCATATTGAAGTGATTGTCTACTAGGACTCCAGGATCCCTCTCATAGTTACTACTATTGAGCAAGCTACCACCTATACTATACCTGTGCATTATTTTGAATAATAATAATGATCAGTCTATACTTCAAAAGGCACTTTACTCCCTTCCAAGAAATGGCATCAAGTTAATAACACCCATCTCACCACAAAATCCTCTTTCTCCCAAACAGCCCATCTTCTTGTGAAGTGTAGGTGCAGGGCTGCAGATCCCCCCCTTAGGTTTTTTTTGTAGGAGGACTGTGCTCACTGCAACATCACTACCATCAGCTTGGATGATGAAAGGTTCCTCAGGATCAGGGTATTTAAGAACTCGTTCTGCTGCAACTAATTCTTTCCCCATGGCATTTGTAAGTGTTATAAATAATGATTGGGATATACAGTTGGAAGGAAGCAAGGATAAAAAGAGACCTGTCTTTATGACATCATCCCAATGCTTAGTGGCTTCTGCTGCACACTTATGAAGGTGAGGAGAGGCTCTGTGTCCAATCAAAGGAACTTTTGTATAATAGGAATATGCAGTACTGATAGAAAATTCACATTTTTTTACATGGCCTTAGCCAAAATAATGATATGCTCAATCATGAAAGAAATCTTAGATTTTTAAACAGAATCCTACAGGATTACCTTTCCTACTGATGATGAAACATATATGTATTATGAATGATTAGGGGCCTCTAATGTTAACAAACCATTTTATTAAAAATCTACAAATAAGTTACGCAATGTATCAACTATTTTTTGCCATAAAATTCTCTACTGCTAAGCTTGTAAGCCACCCTGAGTCTTCGGAGAAGGGCGGGATATAAATGGAATTAAAATTTAAAAAATAAAAAAAATGATCAAATTCATCATAAAATGTTTGAAGAGCAATATGGCCTCTGGAGAGGATTTTCTACCAGCTGAACATTTCAAGAAATATCCTGACTAGTGAAACCCTCCATTGACAGATACATTTACACATATAAATAATATCTGCCACAACCATTTTGGTCAAAGATGGCAATTGTAATTCCTATGTATAAAAAAGAGACTAAAAAAGATCCTAGCAATTCCAGGCCCATTTCTCTAACACAGGGCTTTTCAACAAGTAGTACGGGTACCACCTGTGGTACATTCGCACCTCACAGGTGGTATGTGACCATCCTAGAAAAGTGGTAGCAGGGCAATGAGCTGAACTGGTGGTAGCACCACACAAGCCTGAGTGAGAGATGGCTGGATCTGTGGGGCTGTCAGGGCTCAGCGGAAGCACCAGGATCAGCGCCAGGCTCCAGCTCAGTCAGGGTTGATCTCCTCTAGGACTGACCGGTTTGATCGCCTTGCAGTCCAAGTGACTCGCAGAAGTCTTCTCCAGCACCACAGTTCAAAGGCCTCAATTCTTTGGCACTCAGCCTTTTTTACGGTCCAACTTTCACTGCCATACATTGCAACTGGGAAGACCATAGCCTTGACTGTACGCACTTTTGTTGACAGGGTGATGTCTCTGCTTTTTAGTGTGCTGTCTAGATTTGCCATGGCTTTCCTCCCGAGGAGCAAGCATCTTTTAATTTCTTGGCTGCAGTCCCCGTCTGCGGTGATCTTGGAGCCCAGGAAAATAAAATCTGTCACTACCTCCATTTCTTCCCCATCTATTTGCCAGGAATTGAGAGGGCCGGATGCCATGATCTTGGTTTTTGTAATGTTAAGTTTCATCCCAACTTTTGTACTCTTCTTCTTCACCTGCAACAAGAGACTCTTTAGTTCCTCTTCAGTTTCTGCCATTAGAGTGGTATCATCTGCATATCTTAGGTTGTTGATATTTCTTCCGGCAATCTTAATTCCAACTTTTGATTCATCTAGCCCTGCCTTTCTCATAATGTGCTCTGCATATAAGTTAAATAGGCAGGGCGACAGTATACAGCCTTGCCGGACTCCTTTCCCAATTTTCAACCAATCAGTGGCTCTGTGTCCAGTTCTCACTGTTGCTTCTTGACCCGCATATAGCTTTCTCAAGAGACAAATAAGATGGTTTGGTACGCCCATCTCTTTAAGAACTTGTAACAGTTTGTTATGATCCACACAATCAAAGGCTTCAGCATAGTCAATGAAGCAGAAGTAGATGTTTTTCTGGAACTCTCTAGCTTTCTCCATGATCCAGCGTATGTTGGCAATTTGATCTCTAGTTCCTCTGCCTCTTCGAAATCCTTCCTGTACTTCTGGTAGTTCTCAATCCACATACTGCTGGAGTCTAGCTTGTAGGATTTTAAGCATAACTTTACTAGCATGAGAAATGAGTGCAATGGTGTGATAGTTTGAACATTCTTTGGCACTGCCTTTCTTTGGAATTGGAATGTAAACTGATCTTTTCCAATCCTGTGGACACTGTTGAGTTTTCCAAATTTGCTGGCAAATTGATTGTAGCACTTTTACTGCATCGTCTTTTAAGATTTTGAATAGCTCAGCTGGAATACTGTCACCTCCACTAGCTTTGTTGTTGCTCAGCTTTTCTAAGGCCCACTTCGCTTCACATTCTAGGATGTCTGGCTCGAGGTCAGTGACCACCTCATTGTGATTATCAGGGACGTTAAGCTCATTCTTGTATAGTACATCTGTATAATTTTGCCACCTCTTCTTAATCTCTTCATCCTCTGTTAGGTCCCTGCCATTTTGCTCCTTTATCATGCCCATTTTTGCATTAAACGTTCCCTTCATCTCTCCAATCTTCTTGAAAAGATCTCTGGTCCTCCCTATTCTATTGTTTTCTACTATTTCTTTGCACTCTTCATTTAAGAAGGCATTCTTATCTCTTCTAGATATTCTCTGGAATTCTGCATTTAATTGGGCATATCTTTCTTTTTCTCCCTTGCCTTTCACTTCCCTCCTTTCCTCAGCTATTTGCAAAGCTTCCTCAGACAGCCATTTTGCTTTCTTGCATTTCTTTTTCTTTGGGATGGTTTTGGATGCTACCTGTTGTACAATGTTGCGAACCTCTGTCCATAGTTCTTCAGGCACTCTGTCTATCAGATCTAATTCCTTAAATCTATTTGTCACCTCTACTGTATATTGAACAGGGATATGATTTAATTCATACCTGAGTGGCCTAGTGCTTTCCCATACTTTCTTCAGTTTAAGCCTAAACTTTGCAACGAGAAGCTCATGGTCTGAGCCACAGTCAGCTCCTGGTCTTGTTTTTACTGACCGTATAGAGCTTCTCCATCTTTGGCTGCAGAGAAAATAGTCTATCTGATTTCTGTGTTGACCGTCTGGTGATGTCCATGTGTAGAGCCGTCTCTTGGGTTGTTGGAAAAGAGTGTTTGCTATGACCATCGTATTCTCTTGACAAAATTCTATCAGCCTGTGCCCTGCTTCATTTTGTACTCCAAGGCCAAACTTGCCTGTTATTCTGGTTATCTTTTGGCTTCCTACTTTAGCATTCCAATCCCCCATGATGATAAGGACATCATTTTTTGGTGTTAGTTCTATAAGGTGCTGTAGGGCTTCATAGAACTGGTCAATTTCATCCTCTTCAGCACCGGTGGTTGGGGCATAGACTTGGACTACTGTGATATTGAATGGTTTGCCTTGGATTCGAACTGAGATCATTCTGTCATTTTGAGGATTGTATCCTAGTATTGCTTTTCCTACTCTTTTATTGACTATGAAGGCTACTCCATTTCTTCTGAGGGATTCTTGCCCACAGTAGTATACCTGATGGTCATCTGAATTAAATTCACCCATTCCTGTCCATTTTAGTTCGCTGATACCTAAGATGTCGATCTTCAGTCTTGTCATCTCTTGTTTGACCACGTCCAGCTTTCCTTGATTCATGGATCTTACATTGCAGGTTCCTATGGAGAAAAAATCTTTACAGCATCGGACTTTCCTTTCACCACCACACATCCACAGCTGAGCGTCCTTTCGGCTTCCACCATGTTTCTGTAATGGCAACAATATCATATCCGCCCTCATTTACCTGAATTTCTAGTTCACCCTGCTTACTGTTCATACTCTGCACATTGGTGTATAGACATTTGAGTCCTTTATGACTGACCCTGTGTTTACTTGGTACATAACCTGTGTGGTGCCTAAGTTCCCCTATTTTCTTAGATTGCCGGGGACAGTGATGTTCTGTACCAATTAACTCACTGTCCTCGTTGTTTAGTTTAAATATTCATTCAGAAAAGCTGTGAATTTATTGCCAAGTAACTCAGTCCCTTTCTTGGATGGATGCAGACCATCTCATACATATATATATGTAGATCTTTGGTCATTCGGTTTTTTCCCCACGTTAAATTGGAGGAAATTGGGGAAAAACCCGAATATATATATATAAGCTAAAAATCTATGGATAAATGTAATAAACATGTCTTTACTTAGCTGATATAATAAGAATTGTACTAGCCTAAATATGAGATAGTAGACATTAAGAGAAAAAGAGAGGAAGTATTTGATGTTGAAACAAGAGAAATTCTGATTACTAAGGTTAAGATATTTGGAAATTAATAGGAAATAAGAATGCTATACTGTATTATTAGTTAGATGATGTAAGATGGTGAGAAATAGAATACGTTTGAATAGATAAGATGTGTTTCCTGAATATTAGACTTTGTGATGAATTTGATAAAGGGAATTTTGGTTACTCAAAATTTGGAAATTATAAACAACAAATGTTAAATTCAAATATCAACAGGAAACTAAAAATGGGGGAAAATATTTAGGACATTGATTGTCCATAAAGACTGGATGTTAAAATAACTAGGATATGTATAAGCTAAAAATTATTGATAAAAGTAAGAATGTTATTTTTATTTAATTGATATAATAAGAATTGTATTAGTTTAAATATGAGACAGTAAATACTAGGGGGAAAAGAGAGCAAATATTTAATATGGTATTTTGAGATTTGTTTTAAAGATATCTGTATGTTATTGAATTATTGGTTAACCCAGCCACCACATTGCTTTTCAAATACTTAAATGTAAAATTAGAAAATCAATAAAACCTTTTTCAACCCCCTCAAAAAACATCTGCCAGACTATCTCACCTCCTTTACATGGATGATCTGAAGATGGAAAAACATCATCTAAAATAGAATCGCTGCTCAACATTGTCCGTATATATAGCCAAGATATTGCAATGGAGTTTGGCTTGGACAAATGTGCCACACTTAGTCTCAAACAAGGAAAAATAGTAAAAACTGAAGGAATCAAGATGTCCCACGAAAATAACATTAAGAGTCTGGATGAGGAAGATTACTACAAATACTTCAAGCTGACAACATCAAGCACACTGAAGTCAAGAAAAAGATTAGAGGTGAATACATCAAGAAAGTGAAGAAGATCTTAAAGTCCAAACTCAATGCAGGAAATATCATGAAGGCAATCAACACCTGGGGAATTCCAGTCATTAGATACACAGCTAGAATAGTGGACTGGACTCAAGCAGAACTAAAAGCAATGGATAGGAAGACCAGAAAAAATAATGACCATGAATCATGCCCTTCATCCATGCAGTGACATTGACAGACTCTATCTACCAAGGCAAATAGGTGGGCAGGGAATGCTGCAAGTACATAAGATGGTTGAAGAAGAAAAAATGGCTTTGGAAGAATATCTGAAGGACAATGATGAAGAGGCACTGAAATTGGTATATCAGGAAGGCTTACTGACTACTGGAGAGACCAAACTGGCCTACAAGAAAGACAAAATGAAGAACAGAATAGAGGCGTGGGAAGACAAAGCACTATATGGCCAGTACATTAAAAAAATAGCTGGGAAAGCAGATAATAACAAGACCTGTCAATGACTAAGAGCAGGAAAATTGAAGAAAAAGACCGAGGGACTAATTCTGGCTGCATAAAACCAAGCCTTAAGGACAAATGCATACAAAGTCAAAATTGAGAAGACAGCAACAAACAGTAAGTGACACCTATGCAAAGAACCTGAAGAAACAGTGGGCCACCTGGTAAGCTGCTGCAAGAAGATCACACAGACTGACTACAAGCAGCGTGCAACAATGGTGCATTGGAAGATCTGCAAGAAATATCATTTGCCTGTAAGCAAGAACTGGTGGGATCATAAAATAGAGAAAGTCATAGAAAATGATAAAATTAAACTGCTCTGGGACTTCAGAATTCAAACAGACAAGCATCTGCAACATAACACCCCGGACATAACAATTGTTGATAAGAAAGACAAAAAAGTCTGGAGACAGCAGAATAAATGAGAAAGAACTGGAGAAGATAACAAAATACAAAGATTAATAATAATAATAATAATAATAATAATAATAATAATAATAATAATAATAATAATAATAATAATAATAATAATAATAATAATAATAATAATTTTATTTGTATACCGCCCTTCTCCCGAAGGACTCAGATCTACAAATAGAAATAGAAAGACTGTGGCAAATGCAAGGAAGGATAGTACCAGTAGAAATAGGTTCCTTGGGTGCAATCCCAAAACAAGTGGAGCACCACTTAAACACCACTGGCATTGACAAATTTGCCATTAGTCAATTGCAAAAGGCAGCCTTACTAGGAACTGCTTCCATCCTGCGACGAGATCTGTAATACCATCAAACATCCACATCTGCCTATCCCAGGTCATTGGTAAAGACTTGATAGGTAGACAAAAATGCCAAATCCAGTCTGAACATCTGGCTGACTGTGTTATTATTATTATTATTATTATTATTATTATTATTATTATTATTATTATTATTATTATTATTATTATTATTATTATTATTATTATTAAATGGAGAATATTGTAATAACCACCGATATGGTTGCAAAACAAGTAAAGAAGGTCAAGAACTGGAGGGCACCTGGCCTGGACGAGCTGCATGGATACTGGTTGAAACACTTCACCAGCCTTCATCACCACATGGCCACTCAGTTTGATGAAATACTTCAAAATGCCACAAGTGAAGAATGGTTAACAGCTGGTCGAACATAATCGATAGTGAAGGACCCAGAAAAGGGCACAGAACCAAGCAACTACTGCCCAATTACTTATCTGCCAAACTTTTTACAAGAATACTGGCAAATTCAGTATTCAATCATCTGATGGAAAACAGTCTATATCCAGTAGAACAAAAAGAAAATTATAAAAAAATCAAGAGGAACAAAAGATCAGCTGCTCATTGACAAAATGGTACTTAAAAATGCAAAACGATAGAAAATGAACTTAAATATGATGTGGATTGATTACAAGAAGGTATTCGACTCCTTATCCCACAGCTGGATTAATGCGTGTTTGGAAAACTTTGGAATCAGCAAAAACATCTGTACATTTTTGAAAGCAAATATGCAAAAATGGAAAACAGCAAATGGGGACAACATTGGTGAAATCAACATCAGATGAGGAATCTTCCAAGGGGACTCACTTTCACCACTACTGTTCAACATCACATTAATTCCATTGACAATAATATTACGAAACACAAAACTGGGATACCACATCTCAAGCCAGCATGGCAAGATAAACCATCTACTATACATGGATGACTTAAAACTGTATGCAAAAAGCCATACTGAATCAATACTCAACGCAGTTCAACTGTTTAGCAGCAACATCAGAATGGACTTTGGACTTGGAAAATGTGCTATATTATCCATGCAATAAGGAAAAGTGGGAAAAATAGAAGGAATAGAACTGGGAAACGGAAGTATTATGAAAGCACTAGCAAAGGATGATGGTTACAAATACCTAGGCATATTGGAAGCAGATACCATCTTGAATGGAAAAGTCAAAGAGTCAGTGCAAAAGGAATACATCAGGAGAGTCCGCAAAACATTAAAATCAAAGCGGAATGCTGGAAACATAATTAAAGCCATTAATACATGGGCAGTCCCAGTGATACGCTACCCAGCTGGAATTATCAACTCGACTTTGGCTGAACTGGAAAACCCAAACTGGAAAACATGTAAACTTTTGAATATGCACCACACTCTACATCCATGAAATGACATCAACAGGTTGTAGCTGCCAAGAGAAATAAGGGGGAGAGGGCTATTGCATATCCACCAAACTGTAGAAGAAGAAAAACGGTTTGAATGACTATGTGAATCAAAGTACAGAAAAACTGCCGCAGGTTGTGAAAACAGAGAGCATTATAAAAATAACAGAAACGAAGGCAGAATATAAGGAAAAACGGCTGGATGACAGATTAAATAGATGGAAAACCAAAGCTTTGCATGGACAGCATTTGAAAAACATTGAAGGAAAATGTGATAACAACTTGACGCGGGCATGGTTTAAGATGGGAACCATCAAGAAAAGAATGGAAGGCTTAATAATGGCTGCTCAAGAACAAGCACTACAAACTAATGCCATGAAAGCGAAGATAAAATAATCCACTGGCAATCCAAATTTCCGACTTTGCAACGACAAAGTTGAAACTGTTTCACATCTAATATGTGAGTGCAGCAAAATCACGCAAACTGATTACAAAATTAGATGTGACCGAGTTGCTAAATTAATCCACGGGCCATTGTGTAAAAAAAATACAACTTCCCTGTGTCCAAAAAGTTGTGGGAACATACGGTGGAAAATGTCAAGAATAAGAGGGTGAAGATCTTGTGGGACTTCCGAATACAGACAGATCATCATTTGGAACACAACATACCAGATATGGCAGTCATTCAGAACCGAAGGGTACAGCTGATTGATATCGCTGTACCAGGAGATGCCAGAGTCGAAGAAAAAGAACTGGAAAAAATTACGAAATACCGCGACCTGGCCATTGAACTGCGTAACTATGGATGAAATGTGCAACAGTGATACACATTGCCATCGAGGCACTGGGAACTATGTCCAAAAACTTGGCAAAATACATCAAGAAATTGCAGCTTCCTGCAATAACTCCAGCAAAGCTACAAAAAACTGCGCTACTAGGAACATCTTACATTTTAAGGAGATACCTGGTTGATACCTACTGTAGGATGCTGGCGGTCAATTTGAATGTTCAGTTGACTGAGGTTGATGTCTAATGAATAAATAACAACAACAACAACAACAACAATAATGTTGGAAGGGACCTTGGAGATCATCTAGTCCAACCCCCTACTCAGGCAGGAAACCTTATGCTACTTCAGACAAATGGCTGTCCAGTCTCTTCTTAAAAACATCCAGTGTTGCAGCATTCACAGCTTCTAGAGGCAAGTTTTTCCACTGATTAATTGTGGAATTCCAGAAATAGAATATTTAATACATCTATTACTTTGAATGTCAGTTATTTAAGAAAGAGGGAGATCAATATCGTGGATTGTATTTGATAAAAACAATCTGTTGGGATTCTAATATTTTAAAAAATATATTTGTGCTCAAAATTCCAAAATTATATATAATACAGCTTTTTTTGGAAGGAAATTATGGTCTGATTGTGGTAAATTCTGGAGTTATAAACAAATACTATTTTTATTCTTTATGCTTATTCTATTGTATTTATTTTTCTAAATTCTGTTTTTACATGCAGCCTTGTTAATGTTCTGTGTTTTATATTCTGTATCTTGATATGGCCTAATGACTAATCAACAGGAAATGTTCTCATATGTGCATGAGAAAAAAGTTGGATTTATTAAAAGCTAAAAATTGGGACTTGGTAGGACCCCAAATATAACACAGAATTCTTCATTGCTTTTTTCAGGTCAGTAATAGAATTGCTTCAGAGGCTCTGAGTGATAACAGTCAATTCCCTTTTTTCCATCCGATGCTTCCCAAAGAAGGGATCCAATACCCAGGAATTGTCCAAATTCTCCTCCATTTTGGATGGACCCTGATTGGTCTCTTTGCTACAGACACAGAGAAGGGAGAGAATTTCACGAGAACTTTTACTCCTATGCTTGTCAAGAATGGAATTTGTGTTGTTATATCACAACGATTCTCAACGACTGGACATACCCCATTCCTCAGGGATGACCTCTCTAAATGGAGACAAGTCAACATCTTTGTTCACTTCACAGAACTTGGTTCCCTTTGGGACAGAATCCTTCCCTTCCATTCAGCACTTGAAGGTTTGCCAGGACCCATTGAAGGGAAAGTCTGGATCATAACAGTGGTTGGAGTATTTCTAGTGAAAATGGATAGTCGTCTCAAGCACGTCCATAGTATTTGGAGCTTTCCCTTTCAGTGGAAAAATAACTGGAAAAATGATAATGCCTTTAAAAGATATTTTTTTGTGGAACCTGAATTTCTAGCTGAATATTTTCACTGTTCTATTTCAAAACACACCTTTTCTGTCAAAGGCCGGAGAAGATGCACCCAGAAAGCACCAGTGGAGACCAAACAGAAAAAGAATAGGATGCAGGTCACAAATCCAGCCATTACTTACAGTGTCATTAAGATTCTGGCTCATGCGTTAAGTGCTGCATCCAAACCCCAGGGGAGAAGGAAGAAGGGAGAAGAGAGGTTGGGGGCTCCAAGCCTGCAGCCATGGAAGGTATGTGGTCCCAAGAAGGATCCATCAAACTAAATTCCTTTTCAGGGTCTTTTGTGATGTCTGGGATTGGTAGTTTAATATCTTAAGCTTCTGTACAACATCTCCTACTTACCAGAAGAGTGCTGCATCCTCCCTTTAACAACCACGACCTTTTATTTATTTGAAAAAACGTTCCCAGACCTTTACCTTTACCTTTTAAACTAGGACAAGAAACACTGGTTGGAAACTGATCAAAGAGAGAAACAAGCTGGAATTAAGCAGGAACTTCCTAACCATGAGGACAATTGTCTTCAGAAATCGTTGGTGCTCCATTACTGGAGATTTTTAAGAAGAGACTAGACAGTCACTTGTCTGAGATGTTATAGCTTCACCTGCTTGAGTGGGGGGCTGGACTAGAAGACCTCCAAGGTTCCTTCCAGCTCTATTCTATTCTATTCTATTCTATTCTATTCTATTCTATTCTATTCTATTCTATTCTATTCTATTCTATTCTATTCTATTCTATTCTATTCTATTCCATTCCATTCCATTCCATTCCATTCCATTCCATTCCATTCCATTCCAACATGGTTCTTCTGCTTGATGTCTTTCCTCAAGGCTTAAAGCACTTGCTTTTATCTCTTCCTCCCCTTCTTTGATTAAAGCTGATGAAAATTCTGTGCAGTGTCTTCTCCAAGTGTTGTGCCTGCAAGAGGACCTGGTATCATTCCACTGGATCATTAATGACATTATTGACAAATTAATGATATGTCAATTATCATGACATTAAAATATTACTACTACTTTATTATAATCAGTAACCATTCTATGCATTGAATAATGTGTGAAAAATTACAAATGAAATATCAATGGAGATTGTAGCTGCCATTCATTACATTCATACAATCCTGTATCAAGTCCTGCATGCTAACAATTAGTTAGTTTCCTATTGAATTTTACTCGTGCACCTCTCTATCAGAAAATCATATTTTTATTTTCTGGAAGATGTAAGGCCCTGCCTCAGCTGAATCTCTCAAGAAAGCAGAACTCTTGAAACTGGCATCGTTTCAAAAGGAACTTTTATTGAGAGTTACTGACAGCAAGAGAAGGCAGACAGAATCTGAATTTCCCAGGTGAAATTGTTAGGCTAAGCCCCATTGTTCAAAACCCCTCCCAACTGCCCAGTCCATAGGAGCCAATCCACAGGTGCAAAGAGGTTGTGAGAACTCCAGACAGAAACTGCAGTAAGATGTTCCCAGGCATCTCTTCCTTGGTGAGGTGAGGCAGATGACTTCGGGCAGCAGAACCGAGTCAACAAAGCAAAGCTAAACACATCACAGGAGAGCTCCAAAGGTCCCCCCTCCCATCAGGGTGGCAACATCCTGACTGGGATCTACTGGGACCTGAGAGAAGATGTGAATTTTTAAAGGAGACCAAAATAACTTTCTCCAAGTGTTATTATAATTTTTCCATCACAAAATCATAATTTATCTACTTCATTTATTAATGAAAATATAGAAGAAACAATGACCAAGGTCTAATTGTTTTTCATAACTCCCCAGTTTTATCAGTAATATTAATATTTATTTGAGTACAATTTTTGAGACAGTTGTATCCACTTAATTATCTCATACCACCCAGCACTCAATTAACTAGATCAGGGTTTTTCAACGAGTGGTACATTGGCACCTGGCAGGTGGTACATGACCGAGAGGTGAACAGAACAGAGCTGTCTTCTACTCCAGGGTTTTTCAACCAGTGGTATGGGTACCACCTGTGGTACATTAGCACCTGGCAGGTGGTATGCAAACATCCTAGAAAAGTGGTAGCAGGGGAGGGGAATGAGCTGAACCGGTGGCAGCACCACACAAACCTGAGCGAGAGATGGCTGGAGCTGCAGGACTGTCAGGGCTCAGAGTAAGCGCCAGGATCAGCACTTCCTCAGGGCTGTCAGGGCTCAGTGGAAGCACCAGGATCAGAGCCAGGCTCCAGCTGGAGCTCGGCACTGATCCTGGTGCTTCTGAGCCCAGAAGAAGCACCGATCAGCTGGAAAGTTCCAGCATCTCCAGGGTCTTGTGATTTACATTAAGATGCTTGGCAACTGATTCATATTTATGACGGTCACAGTGTCCCAGGGTCATGTGACGTGACCAAAATCTGCTGCAAGCACCCAGCAGATGGGGGGAATAAAAACCATACACCCCCACCCCACCCCCGCTGTCAATCCTCACAACAATGAAAACCTCAGACAGGAGGAAGAGCACTGCTGGGCGGGCAGGCAAGTGTCTTGTTCGGCTGTGGCTTGGGGAACACTTTTTTCAGTGCCATTGTAACTGCAAATAGCCACTAAGTGAACTGTTGTAAGTTGAGGACTACCTATATTTCATTGTTTTTTTTATATATATTTTGGTCATCAAGTTTTTGACATGTTGCTAGGAGACTGAAGATTAGCCTTGCAACTTTATTAACAAATCCTTGCTTTCTGGTAATCACCCTATTATTTGCAAGGAGTTTATGAATACTGCAGTTATTTGTGTAGTTTGTTTACTTGAAAGGTGACCTTTGCCGGATTATATATAATTGACAATTTTTGTCAATTACATTTTGTCAATATACATTTTATCAGTATACTACCTGATTTAGAAAGGGACGCGGTGGCTCAGTGGGTTAGGACGCTGAACTTGTCGATCGGAAGGTCGGCAGTTTGGCGGGTCGAATCCCGAGTGCCGCGTAGCAGAGTGAGCGCCTGTTACTTGTCCCAGCTTCTGCCAACCTACCAGTTCGAAAGCACGTAAAAATGCAAGTAGAAAAATAGGGACCACTCCGGTGGGAAGGTAACAGCGTTCCGTGTGCCTTTGGCATCTAGTCATGCTGGCCACATGACCACGGAGACGTCCTCGGACAAGCGCTGGCTCTTCGGCTTTGAAACAGAGATGAGCACCGCCCCCTAGAGTCGGAAACGACTAGCACGCATGTGCGGGGGAACCTTTACCTTTACCTTTTACATGATTTAGAAATATTGCTAAATCTTTGTACTTGAATTTTTTTATTGAAAAGTTTTATAAAAGTTACAAAAAATCCCCAAAACCAACCCCCCCCAAACCCCACCTCTCCCTCCCCCACTTCCCAGAGCTGAGTACAGGGTTACAAATATAATAATCATAATCTAACTAACATTAACCAACTATATAAATAACCAAGTTCATAATGCGCTTTAACTCCCCTTTAACATAAATACAAGCAAAATAAAAGTATACATAACAATAATAAAAAACAAACAAATTAAAATCCAAATTATTAAACAATACAATATCCAAATTATTAAACCATACTAATACTAAAAATAGTAATAATACCATATACTTAAAACTAATAAAAACTCCACTATAATAAACTATTAATAATAATAACAATCTAAAATTTACTCATAGGCTAAATGGAACTTTTTAGTCCCATATTTATTCTGAATATAATCTATCCATCTTCTTCAGACCGAAATGTATCTTTCTTGTGAATGATCCTTCAAATAAGAAGAAATCTTAGCCCTTTCTGCTAAATTTGACACTTTAAGCGTCCATTCTTCTATAGTAGGCGAGCAATCCTTCTTCCAATATTGCCCTACCAATAACCTTGCAGCTGTTATTAAATTCAACATTGTTGTACTTGAATTTTGAAGGTAGTGGTAACACTTGTTCTCCCAACTCACAATATTTGCAACTTAAACAACCATCGAAGAAAAATTCAAATGTAAAAAGTTATAAAAGAAAAGAAACCAAGATTTCTGCCTTTAAATTCCTGGATGTTTCCATTCTAGTTCCACCCATTTCTAAAGAAGAGGGAATTGTACAATCTTTCCCTGCTGGAAGTCTACTTGGATCAGAATGAAGATGTAGTAGCAGACCTGAAGATCATTAGTAGGTTAGTTCTCCCCAAGGAGGATCCCATCAACAAGATATTGGGGACATTTGAAAGACAAAGAATTACAATCAACCAAGATGCTTTGTCACAGTTAAAGTTGCTCAACAAGGTGGGGAAAATATTGATGTCTTTTCTCTTTTTTCCAAAGCCATTTCAAGTGGGCTAAACCCAGTCCAAAAAAGTGGGTAACCTTCCCTGAGATTTGAATGTGTGCAGTAAAACCTCTATAATTTTCTTAGGCAGATAAGCATGCTTCAGTTCTATTGACCAAGGTTTCCCTTCTGATGCTGTCATGATGAATCCTGTTGTAAGCTGATCCAAAATGAGATATGGGGTGATTATTATTTAGGACACAAATCATTTGCCACTTAGTGTCCCTTTGGCAGTTTAGTATCACCATAAAACTGGTGAGACAGGGCCTCATGTGCTGGAGATTTTGGTGTTAATAGCTTCAGGTTCGTTAGTTTTTTGTCTTCAAATATCAAAGATGAAGGCAATTTTGTTGACCAGTCCCTGAGTTCAGATTTGGACTGAATCCAATGAAATGGAATCAAGACTGGATGGAGGTCCTGTTGGTCCAATAGTTAAATGAGCTTCATCTTGCCTTGATTGGAGACAGGGGTCTCCCAAAATTGCAGGCTCATATCCTGGGATGTTTTTAATCAGCTGAGAACATGCTTCTAGTTGCCTCTCTCTAACCCCACTGGGTAATAATGCCTTGAAAACTGAACTACTGAAGCATCGCTTTGGTGCAATAAAAATCTTGATATCAAAGATAATAAGGGTCAATTTCGAGGGAAGTATTACAATAAAGTTTACTCCAACATTTAGTATTTTAGATATTATATTTTTAAATAAAGCATGTATGAAGAATGGAGGAATACTTGTTAATTCCACTATGTGGAGGGAAACACGGGTTATCACTTAATGCTTAAATGTTTTCTCAATTTCATCCCTCCAGACTTTGTTAAGTAAAAATCTACTTTATTGTAATCTGATAAGTTAGAAGAAAAAGAGAGGAACTGAATGAAGCATCTGGAAATGGTCAGAGATTTCATAGTTTTCTATGCAAAGCCCAGAGATGACATGGCTGATGTTTATGTGTACCTCCATTTTACATGGATGGTGAGTCCAAACATATTTTCTTTGGCATTTCTTCTTTTTCTCTTTAGTCTCTGCCTCAGTCTAAATGTGTGGAAAAATGCCATCCTGGATTTGTCAAGAAGGCTCGAGAAGGCGAGCCAGTTTGCTGCTACGACTGCATTCCTTGTCCACAGGGGACCATCTCCACTCAGGAAGGTGGGTGACAACATAGGGAAACTTTGATCAATATGCATGTTCAAGACACATATGATTGTTTAGTTCTTAATTTTCATGGTGTCCAATTTCTTCCCTAATGGGAGGGAAAAGAAAAAGATCTTGAAAGATGAGGTAGGATAGGATAGGAAATGGAATATGGTGGACCAGAGGAATGCTGTAGATATAATTTACTTGGATTTCAGTAAAGCATTTGATAAAGTAGATCACAACCTACTACTTGATAAGATAGAAAAATGTGGGTTAGATAGCATCACCACCAGATGGATTTGTAGCTGGCTGACAGGCCGTACTCAGCATGTGGTCCTCAATGGAACTGCATCTACATGGAAGGAAGTGTGTAGTGGGGTGCCCCAGGGCTCTGTTCTGGGCCCAGTGCTCTTCAACATCTTCATCAATGATTTGGATGAGGGGATAGATGGGGAACTCATCAAATTTGCAGACGACACCAAGCTGGCAGGAATAGCCAATACTCCAGAAGATAGGCTTAAGATACAGGAGGATCTGGACAGACTCGAACACTGGGCACTATCCAACAAAATGAAATTCAATTGTGAAAAAAGTAAGTTTCTGCATTTAGGCAGGAAAAATCAAATGCACAGGTATAGTATAGGTGGTACCTTGCTCGATAGTAGTAACTGTGAGAGGGATCTCGGAGTCCTAGTGGACAATCACTTCAATATGAGCCAGCAGTGTGCTGCAGCTGCCAAAAAAGCCAACACAGTGCTAGGCTGCATTAACAGAGGGATAGAATCAAGATCACATGAAGTACTAATACCACTTTACAATGCCTTGGTAAGGCCACACCTGGAATACTGCATCCAGTTTTGGTCACCATGATGTAAAAAAGATGTCGAGACTCTAGAAAGGGTACAGAGAAGAGCAACAAAGATGATTGGGGGACTGGAGGCTAAAACATATTATGATGGAATGGCCTGGCTAACCCGAGATGCCGGTATGCACAGCCACTCAGTCTTGGCAGGATTGAGACGAAGCCTGTTTCTGCCCTCTTTTCAAAGGAAAAAGATTTTTATACTTATGTCCTAAAAGCAGGTTCACCACCATCTCCATGACTTCTCGTGGATCCTCCTTTAATCCTCTTATTCGCAATGCAAATTCCATATCTCTATATTGTGAGATGGTCACTTCGTCCTCTGTTATATCAATCTTATTTTCAACTTTGACAACTCTGCTTTCTAATTTTTCAGTATTTTCCACAACTTCATCCACCCGATCATCCAAACGTTCAATATGTGTAGCTAACCCTTGAAGTGCAAGCAATATGTCTTCCCTCATTTCTCTATTTTTATTCTCAAGAAGGTCAGCCATCTCCTCCTTCATTTTACTGTCAAGGAGATCAGCCATCTCCTCCTTTATTTCTTGTGTTGCTTGCTTTAAAGCATCTTGAATGTCTTTAAACGTAAATGCAGGTGGTGGGGGAGAAGGTGGAGGGGATTTAGGCTTAGATTGCACTGCAGGCTGTGCTACAGGAGAGGAGATTGTGCTTTTAGAAACAGCAGAAATTCCCAAATGCTTTGAAGCCATTTTCCTGCTTATATAAATCCACTTCTTATAAGTTTCACTTTCTCCTTCAACAAAATCAGCAGTTAAAGAGAAAAAAAGTAAAAAGCAAAATCCCAGAAAAAAGAAGAAAAAATATTCTGTAAGAATTCTTTCTTTTAAAGAATGAAAGAAACTGTAAATACACAAAGTCTAATACATTGTTTAAACTTTGTTGCCAAATGTATCTCTTTCTTGACACTGTCCTTTCAAACAAAGAAACAGCATTCCGGCACCATTTTTTCCTTTTAAGTCAAATTAAAATATGGAGAAGATTAATTCTCCCCGAGTTAAAGTTTCCAGCACTTGCAATTTTTACTTCTCCTGGTCAGCTTTGTCTGCATTTAAATTACTCACAAGTCCCTTTAAATTGCAGATGTGGATGTGGCGTCTTCCTTCGCTCCTGAAGCTCGGAGCAAAGGCGTCCTGGAGTGCGAAGGAAGCCTCGGGCTCCGAGGGAGCTCTCACCCTCTGACCCCCAAATAATTAAGGGGGTCAAGGGGAGCTCTACCTCTACCCGAGGAGAAGTCTCCTCCCCCTCTTCTCCCAAGGTGGAGGTTTTCAAGCCACGGGACAGCTGATTTCCGCTGTCTCCGCGTGCTTTTCACACAATCGCAGGGCTGGCAGCCAGAAGAAAGCCGCCATCGGTGCGGCGTCACCACCGGAAGTCCAGATGCCTGCTTTTTCTGATGCAGCTACTGCCCCATTGGACCCACTCCCCTTTGAAATTCAATAGGCCCCCATCCTCTTAAACCTCTGGACACTTGCTACTTCCCCCAACCATTTGGGATAAGGTAAGGTCAGTGCAAAATAAGAATCAGGTGGATTACCTGAGAGAAGTGAGCTTGTGGAACCATCCAGTTCTTTTAATTTTATGTGGTTGTTGTTCTTGTTTTATAGTTTAATTTTATTTTGTTATTCTTTTTATAGTTGTAATATATTTTAGGGATTTTTTTTGCTGGAGTGTAAAAATATATCATTAGTGAGGCTATCCTGTCTCTCAGTACCACATCTCATCTAAATGTTTTCTTGAAATTTGAAAGAGTATAAAAGAAATGTTACTTTGTTTTCTCAGATACCGAAAAATGCACCAAGTGCCCAGATGATCTATATCCAAATGAGAACCAAATCAATTGTATTCCCAAAAGAATAACCTTCCTGTCCTATGAAGAGCATCTGGGCATCATCCTCATCTCCTTTGCCTTACTCTTATTCCTAACCACAGGCTTTGTTTTAATGATATTCCTTAAATACCTAGAAACTCCCATTGTCAAAGCCAACAACAGGGACCTCTCCTACATCCTCCTGGTGTCCCTCCTGCTTTGCTTTTTGTCCTCCTTTCTCTTCATTGGCCAACCAAGGAAAGCCACCTGTCTTCTCCAACAAACAACATTCAGCATTGTCTTTTCAGTTGCCATTTCTTCTCTCTTGGCCAAAACAGTCATGGTAGTGCTGGCTTTTCTGGCCACAAAACCAGGAAACCAAGTGAAGAGATGGTTGGGGAAGAGCTTGGCCAATTCCATAATCCTTTCTTGTTCTGGCATACAAATATTCATCTGTGCCTTGTGGCTGGGAATTTTTCCCCCTTTCCCTGACTCTGACCCTCACTCCCAGACAGGAAAAATCGTCCTTCAATGCAATGAAGGCTCTGTCACCATGTTTTATGTTGTTCTTGGCTATATGGGTTTCCTGGCTGCCATTTGCTTCACCGTGGCTTTCCTGGCCAGGAATTTACCTGGGGCCTTCAATGAAGCCAAGTTGATCACCTTCAGCATGCTGGTCTTCTGCAGTGTCTGGGTCTCCTTCCTGCCTACCTACGTGAGCACCAAAGGAAAGTCCATGGTGGCTGTGCAGGTCTTCTCCATCTTGGCCTCCAGTGCTGGACTGTTGGGCTGCATCTTCTTCCCCAAATGCTACATTATCATCCTGAGGCCAGATCTAAACACCAAGGAACATCTGAAGATGAAATTAGGAAACTGATTGTGAAATTGTTTCTTAGGCTGATAACATTTAATTATTAATTCCAGTTATTATTGGCTTATATGCCTAATTAGTATTTTTTTAATAATTTAAGTTATTTAAAATCAAAGATAATAGAAATATGAAGAAAGTTAGACTAGTAGATAGGGCTCGCAACTTGGGGGTCCTTCTAGATTCACAGCTCTCTTTGGAAGAGCATATTGGAGCTGTGACTAGGGGGGCCTTTGCCCAGGTTCGCCTGGTGCACCAGTTGCGGCCCTATCTAGACCGGGATGCCTTGCGCACAGTCACTCATGCGCTCGTGACCTCTCGTCTAGACTACTGTAATGCTCTCTACATGGGGCTGCCCTTGAGGTCCACCCGGAGACTCCAGCTGGTGCAGAATGCAGCCGCGCGAGTTGTCTTGGGAGTTTCCCGATACTTCCATGTTACACCTCTGCTCCGCGAGCTGCATTGGCTACCGGTTGCTCTCCGGGTGAGGTTCAAAGTGTTAGTTATGACGTACAAAGCCCTTCATGGCATGGGTCCGGATTACCTACGGCAACACCTGCGACCGGCGTCAACGTCCCTCCGTCCAGTGCGCTCCCACAGAGAGGGCCTCCTCAGGGTGCCGCTGATCAAAGAATGCCGATTGGCGACCCCCAGGGGGAGAGCGTTCTCTGTGGGCGCGCCAGCCCTTTGGAACAGCTTACCGGTTGAGCTCCGGACGGCCCCCGACCTTCGCTCCTTCCGGCGCGATCTTAAAACATTCTTTTTCGAATAAGCTGGCCTGGTCTGACGGGGTGGGGTTGGGTTTTTTAAAATTAGTTTTTAACTTAATATGTATTGATTTTATGGGCATGATGTTTAATTGGTTTTTAATGGTTTTTTAATTTTTGTATCTGATTTTTATTGTGTATTGCCCTGTTCACCGCCCTGAGTCCTTCGGGAGAAGGGCGGTATAGAAATCAAATTATTAAATTAAATTAATTAGTTAAATTAAAATCCAAGATAGTAATCAGACTATAAAATAAATAAAGTAATAATTCATATTCATGTTTTGTTAAACTCTTGGGAGTCTCCTTTTCCTCAACACATAGGTTAGCTAATATTTGGCTTAAACAGCCCTTCAATAGTGGACACATGCTTGGCTGATGTCTTCAAAGCTAAGTAGGAAGGTGTTAGTTTCATTTTGTTCACAATATTTTGGGAATAGATACATCCATTTCCCCAAAGTCTGGATTGTTCTGGGTGGAGAAGGGTTAGTGAAGATGATGTGGCATGTGTTCTAAGATGGCGGCACCTGGAATGGCTGCGGCTACATTGGCTCTTGAAGGCGAATAGTTTTGGGAGGGATAGTAAGGGCTATAGGCCACATGATCAGGAAGATTTTAATGTGTTTGAGCAACATGGTGGAACTAAGGTAACATACGACCGACAATCTTTGCTGGCCTGGCGAGTTTCTAGTTGTTTTGGAACTGCTGGTGAGACCGTTAAAAGTCGTTGGCGCTGTTTGAATTTGTTCTACCAGCAGCAAGATCTGACTGCTGGCCTAGTGATGGATTGTATTGCAAATCAGGGCTGTTTCCAGAGGAGGCAGAGGAGGAGAGGACCTGGAGCTTATGGAGCGAAGGAACTGGATGAGGCTGTCGGCAGGCCCAGAGGAAGAGAGAGAGGCTTTTGGAGGAGTTGGTGGTGGCGGCAGCGTGCTCCAGGGGTGAAAAGAAGCAAGGCCTCTTTAAGGAAAAGGTGGAAGAGTCAGGATCAGAAAAAGGAAAGAATACAAGCTAACTTGAGGGCTAATCCACATGGAGCCCCATTTCCATCTGTCCTGTTTGCCACCGTTCACTCCCTAGAGACTAAAATGGACAATGTGAAATTTGAGCGGGCCCCGAACAAGGAGTGTATATCGAAGGTGGTGACCCTTTGAGAGCTGTATACAATGAAATTTCATTTTGATGTATGCCGATTGGTGTACATTCAAAGTGACAATAAAGTTATCATTATTATTTCAGCTTCAACAGCTCCAACTGCTTTTGGTGCACCTTCTCTTTCTTCTGGTGTGACTCTTTCTCAGTAATAAGAGGGGGACAGGAATGGCATGGAGACCATCTAGTCTTCCCCCTGGAACTCTTGGCCTGCCTGTCCTTCCAGACCCCTCCCCCATCCCTCCTGTTCAGCAGAGACTCCCCATTTGGAGCCAGGGCTGCAACCATCCACCAGACAGCCACTTCTCCCAAAATCCACCTGGTGCTTAGAGAGGCTTGGAGGCCCCGGGATCCAGTGAGATCCTAGCTGTTCTCCATGCTGAGATCCGCATGCTGCTATCTACAGCTTTGGTGAGGCCACACAGGGAATCCTGCATCCAGTTTTGACCACCATGACGTAAAAAGGATGCTGAGACTCTAGAAAGAGTGCAGAAGAGAGCAGCAAAGGTGATGAGGGGTCTACAGCCTAAAACGGTTGCAAGAACAGGGCCCATCTTGCCCAATGAAGAAAGGACCAGGGGTGACATGATAGCAGTCTTCCAGCATTTGAGGGGCTCTCACAGAGAAAGAGCGGGTTCACCTATTCTCCAGATGGCAGGACATGAAGCAATGGGTGGAAACTCATCAAGGATAGAAGGAGCCTGGAAGTAAGGAGGAATTTCCTGAGAGAGAGAACAATCAACCAGTGGGACAGACATTGCCTTCAGAAGTTGTGGGTGCTCCATCCCTGGAGGCTCTCTTGAATGAACCTGTCTGAAATGGTACTATGGATTCCTGACTGAGCAGATCTCCAACTTGTTATTCTGCATTCTGGGATCTACTGCTCTCTGCCATGGATATCCCCAACCTTTGCCCCTTCCCTTGGATCCCTTGAGTTTCTCCATCCCTCCCAGTTTCAATGTGGAGAAAAGCAAAGTCTTACACTTAGGCAGGAAAAACCAAAGGCACAAAAACAGATTGGGCGAGACCTGGCTTGGAGGCAGTAACTGTGAGAGGGACCTTGGAGTCCTAGTGGACAATCACTTAACTATGAGCCAGCACTGTGCAGCAGCAGCCAAAAAAGCTAACACAATCCTGGGTTGTATAAACAGAGGCATAGAATCAAGATCACACAAAGTACTAGTACCACTTTATAAAGCCCTAGTAAGACCACACCTGGAATACTGCAGCCAATTTTGGTCACCATATCACAAAAAGGATGTTGAGAGTCTGGTAAAAAATCAAAGAAGAGGAACTAAGGTGATCAAAGGCCTGGAGACCAAAACGTATGAAGAACGGCTGCGGGACTTGGGTTTGGCCAGTCTAAAGAAAATAATTTAATTTAATTTAATAATTTGATTTCTATACCGCCCTTCTCCCGAAGGACTCAGGGCGGTGAACAGGGCAATACACAATAAAAAACCAGATACAAAAATTAAAAAACCATTAAAAACCAATTAAACATCATGCCCATAAAATCAATACATAATTAAGTTAAAAACTAATTTTAAAAACCCAACCCCATCCCGTCAGACCAGGCCAGCTTGTTCGAAAAAGAATGTTTTAAGATCGCGCCGGAAGGAGCGAAGGTCGGGGGCCGTCCGGAGCTCAACCGGTAAGCTGTTCCAGAGGTCTGGCACGCCCACAGAGAACGCTCTCCCCCTGGGGGTCACCAATCGGCATTCTTTGATCGGCGGCACCCTGAGGAGGCCCTCTCTGTGGGAGCGCACTGGACGGAGGGACGTTGACGCCGGTCGCAGGTGTTGCCGTAGGTAATCCGGACCCATGCCATGAAGGGCTTTGTACGTCATAACTAACACCTTGAACCTCACCCGGAGAGCAACCGGTAGCCAATGCAGCTCGCGGAGCAGAGGTGTAACATGGGAGTATCGGGAAACTCCCAAGACGACTCGCGCGGCTGCATTCTGCACCAGCTGGAGTCTCCGGGTGGACCTCAAGGGCAGCCCCATGTAGAGAGCATTACAGTAGTCTAGACGAGAGGTCACGAGCGCATGAGTGACTGTGCGCAAGGCATCCCGGTCTAGATAGGGCCGCAACTGGCGCACCAGGCGAACCTGGGCAAAGGCCCCCCTAGTCACAGCTCCAATATGCTCTTCCAAGGAGAGCTGTGAATCTAGAAGGACCCCCAAGTTGCGGGCCCTATCTACGGGGGGTAATAGCTCACCCCCCATGGCCAATGATGGGATAATCGGAATTTCCCGGGATGCCGGCACGAACAGCCACTCAGTCTTGTCAGGGTTGAGTCGAAGCCTGTTCCTCCCCATCCAGACCCGGACCGCCTCCAGGCAACGGGACATCACGTCGAGGGCATCGCTGGGGTGGTTTGGGGTAGAAATAAAAAGTTGGGTATCATCAGCATATTGGTGATACCCAACTCCAAAACCACGAATGATCTCACCCAGCGGCTTCATAGAGGTTGTTAAACAGGAGAGGCGAGAGAACCGATCCCTGAGGAACTCCACAAATGAGAGGTCTCAGGGTCGATCTCTGCCCCCCTGCCAACACCGACTGCGAACGTCCCAGGAGGTAAGAGGAGAACCACTGGAGAACCGTGCCTCCCACTCCTAACCCCCTGAGACGTCGCAGCAGGATACCATGGTCGATGGTATCAAAAGCCGCTGAGAGGTCTAAAAGGACTAGGACAGAGGAACAACCCCTGTCCTGAGCCCGCCAGAGATCATTCACCAGCGCAACCAATGCCATCTCCGTGCTGTACCCGGGCCTGAAACCCGATTGGTACGGGTCTAGGTAGTCAGCTTCCTCCAAGAACAAAGGGAGCTGATGCGCCACCACGCTCTCAACAACCTTCGCCAAAAAGCGAAGGTTGGAGACCGGATGATAGTTGTTTAAAATTGCTGGGTCCAAGGCAGGCTTCTTGAGAAGGGGTCTCACCACCGCCTCCTTCAAGGTGGCGGGAAAACTACCCTGACTCAAAGAAGCAGTAATCACTGCCTGGAGCCAGCCTCGTGTCCCATCCCGGGCTGCATAAGTCAGCCAGGAGGGGCACGGGTCCAACAAACACGTGGTGGAGCTCAGCTTCCCCATGATCTTGTCCACTACTTCAGGGGTCACAGGATCGAACTCTTCCCAGATTAAATCGACAAGACCGCCCGTATCCTCTTCGTCAGACTCTGCCCAGTCGGAGTCCAAACCGGTCCGGATCCGAGCGATTTTGTCCGACAGAAATCGACTAAACTCCTCGGCTCGACCCTGCAAGGGTTCCTCCCTCACCTCCTGATTAAGGAGAGAGCGAGTCACCCTAAACAGGGCGGCCGGGCGATTCTCTGCGGACGCAATGAGGGTGGCAAAGTGGTTAGACCTAGCCACCCTCAATGCTGCAAGATAAGTTCTCGTAAACGACCTTAGTCGTAACCGGTCGGATTCGGATCGGCTGGACCTCCAACAGCTCTCTAGGCCCCGTCTCCGACGCTTCATCTCGCGGAGCTCCATGGAGAACCATGGGGCCCGTTGGGATCTGCGTCGGGTCAAGGGCCGCATGGGTACAACTTGGTCGAGTGCCTCTGTGGCTGCCCTTTCCCAGGCTTCCACCAGGGCATCGACCGAGCTGTGAGCAAAGGAGGCAGGTGGGGGCCCAAGCGCCGTTTGGAACCGCTCAGGGTCCATAAGGCGCCTAGGGCGGAACCATCTTGTTGGCTCAGCAACCCCACGACAGGGAGTGGCAAAACGGAAGACCATCCGCAGGAGATGATGATCGGTCCATGACAGGGGTAAATTAATTGGGGAACCCCCCCCCCCAAGATCATCTAACCACCGTCCAGATAGAAAAACCAGATCGAGCGTGTGACCCCCTCCGTGAGTTGGGCCCAGAATAACCTGCTTCAGGTCCATGGCCGTCATGGAAGCCATGAACTCCCGAGCTAACTCAGATGATCCCCCCAGGGATGGTAGGTTGAAGTCACCCAAAACTATAAGTTTGGGGAACTCAACCACCAACCCTGAGAGGATATCGAGAAGCTCAGGCAGGGCTGCTGCCACGTGTCTAGGTGAAATATACACCAACAGCAAGCCCAACTGAGCTCTGGGACCACATCTCAGGAGGAGGGACTCACACCCGGCTATCTGGACTATGGTGGCCTCCCGCGGACATAAGGTCTCCCTCACAACAACTGCCACTCCACCGCCCCTACCTTGAGCCCTAGGCTGGTGCAGCACCCGGAAACCTGATGGGCTAAGATCAACCAGGGGGACCCCGCCCTCTGGGCCCAACCAGGTCTCCGTAATGCAAGCCAGGTCCGCATGCTCCTCCTCAATCAGATCGCGAATGAGAGGTGCTTTATTCATTACAGACCTGGCATTAAAATACACGAGCCTGAGCTCAGGTGGCTGCTCATCCTCGCTCCCGGTACCACGTGCTGAAATCAGAGGGTCGGAGCGCATCACCGCTTGAAGACAGCGGGGACGCACCCCCGGGTATTGATGTGGCCCTCTGTTCCTACACCTGCGGCCATTCCCAACCGCCGTGGGAATAGATAATCCCACACCCTGCCCCGGGGCCCCGTAAACCCCCAGCCCGGCCCCTACCACGGCGCGATCAGTCCCTGACCTGGTCTGAGAAACGGTTGGTGGAACCCCCCTAGTTTCCAACCGAGCCGATAAGCCCACCCCCCTCCCTAACCCCTCAAAACATTTAGCTAAAAAACACACCAGGGGCCTCTTATTAAATTTGGAAGAGAGGCTCCTGTCCCTGCCCAGCCATCTCTCGGGGTCCCAATAATTGGGTCTGTCATCAAGAGGCACGATGGAAAAGCAGGCGGGTCGCACCCAGGAGAGGGGGGCACCCCTGAGCGCCAATAAGGCTGTGCTGGAGTAAGATAAAACCATTAGTCCGGGGGAGTCCAGTCAGGCAGTCCATCAGTCAAAAGTTGGAAAGCTGAAAGTCAAAAGTGTCCAATTCACCAGCTCCCTGCCACTGAGCTGGGTACCAGTCAGATGACTCCAGGATAGAACAGGCACCTCCCTCTCACGAAGGGCCCAGATCTACGATGGGATGGACAGTTGCCAACTCAAAAGGGCATACCTCCCTAGATCTCTCACCTCTAGGGAGGCAGCAGATGGTAATTGGTTGGTATCGATGATAACATATACGAGCCGCCCTCTCACAGAGGCTCGTCCAAGACCTTCTTGCTTCAGTGGGGACCATAGACAGAGAAAAAGAAGAGCAGCAGTTATCAGGATTAACCTGAGGGTAACCATAGTTAAGTTGGAGAGCAGAGTTCATCTCAAGGCGGAAAACGCAAAGCGGGGAGAGCAGGAGATGCAGGATAGCAGATCGATGGACCCCGATGCAGGGGGCTGAAAGCCGGAGGCAAAAAGCCCGTCGCCCAGCCAGCCACACACAGCACCAGAAGTCAGGCAGTCCCACGCCAGCCGCAGGCCTCCCCGGTCGAGAGCAAACAAGAATAACTTCAAACAGACCTCCACAGACCGCGCAGGGGCCACGAGCCAGCAAAACGCTCCCCATTCCGCTCGCAGTCGATCACTCCACCGTTCTATTCTGAGGCCGAGTCAACCTCCATTACTAAGCAAACAGGAAAATCGGAGGCCACTCTAGGCCGCGGCTCTATCGGCCCAGAGGATCCACCATTCGGAGCCCTCCAAGCCGCGGCTCCTCCCAGCTCCACCAGGGCCTCCGAGATGAAGACACCGAAGCTTAGTTGGAAAATGGAGGGCTGCAACTCCAACTGCATGCTGACTCTCCTTCTCTCTCGGTTCAATCAACTCTCCGAGCCACGACAAAGAGGAAAAACATCTCCGCGGGCTCGGAGGAACCCCAAAGGACCGGTAAGGACGCCAAAACTGGAAACGCTCCACGGAGCTCAGCCCAGCACCTCCGCCATCGTGGGCATGCGCAGTAGAAGGCGCAAAAGAAGAAATAAGGGAGACATGATAGTAGTATTCTGGTATATGAGGGGCTGCCACAAAGAAGAGGGGGTAAGGTAGTTCTCCAAAGCACCAGAGGGCAGGACGAGCAACAATGGTTTGAAACTGATCAAGGAGAGAAGCACCCTGGAATTAAGGAGAAACTTCCTGACAGTGAGGACAATTAACCAGTGGAACAGCTTGCCACCAGAAATCTCCATCGCTGGAAATTTTTAAAAAGAGACTGGACAATCACCCATTTGAGATGGTATAGAATAGATCCTCCTGCTTAAGCAGGGGGCTGGACTAGAAGGCCTCCAAGGTCCCTTCCAGTTCTATTCTATTCTATTCTATTCTATTCTATTCTATTCTATTCTATTCTATTCTATTCTATTCTATTCTATTCTATTCTATTCTATTCTATTCTATTCTATTCTATTCTATTCTATTCTTCTATTCTATTCTATTCTATTCTATTCTATTCTATTCTATTCTATTCTATTCTATTCTATTCTATTCTATTCTATTCTATTCTATTCTATTCTTCTCTGACTCATTTTTTTTGCTTTTATTTGTACAAAACAATAAATGTTAAACTGTAGGACACCCTACAATGAGCTGAATCAAGGCTGTCTGAACAGTCTCAGCTCCAGATTTTCTCCAGGTCCGATGAATGAGTCCCCTCCGTCCCTGAATTCAGAAGGGGGGGGGATGTTTGCCCCCCTCCAAGAAGGAAGTGATGTTTCTTGGGGGGGTTCAGAGGGGAGGAAGGAGAAGCCACTTGGTCCAGGTTGTTGGTTGTTAACCAGAAAGCATATAGGAAGGTGAGGGAAATGGGGAAAATATGCAGTCCCATGAGGAAAATGGATCTGTAGTCCTGGGGTAGGCAGAGACGATCTGCAGCCTGGGTTGAACTGTGGGGTCCTTGGTCCCCTCTTGAGTTTGGCTGTTCACTCGGAGATGTTTTGTCGCCCATCTAAGAGCCAGATTCACTGACAATAAAATGTCCATGGAGATTCTCAGTCATCCAGCTCATACTTGTCCCAAAGATGCTTTTTCAGGAGGCAACCAGACTGTCTTGTTTCTCTCTGACCAGGATGACCAGCTGGTCTGCCAAAAGTGTAAATCCTGCCATTCCCCACCATCCAGTCAGAGCTGAAGAAGCTTCTTGGATGGGAAGTGAAACGTCTCCAAGGAAAAAGGAATGCAAGAAAATCCAGTTGCCTCATGAAAAAGCATCTTTGGGACTGGCAATAAAAGTTGGAGACCTGTCCAGGTCAACTGAGTTTGGTCACCCAGACGGTGAGCCATGGAGCAGTGGTTGGAAGGCAGAACTACGGGCAGAGGCTTCCAGCCAGAGGGAAAGATGTTACCCAGCCACATCTGGAAGGCCACAGGACCCCCAATTATTCTATATGGACGTAAGGTTTTACACTTAGCCTCACAATTGCCCCAGCATTACTCAGGAATTTAAAAGAGCCAAAAGAAACCCCTGAGCCGAGGTTTCAGCAAGCAAACAACTTTTATTTTGATCAAAATAGAATTGGGTGGCTGCATCTCTCTTGGTGGCTGGTAGAGAGATGATGGCAAAAACCAGGAAAGGTGTCTTCCACCTTTTATACCTTTCCAGAAGAAGGAGATCTAGTCTTGGTACTAGGAACCAAAAGGTACAGAAAAGTAATTCCCAGATGATGACTCATACAACAGCAACCCAGGCTCCACCATAACTCCTTTTTCCCCCTCCCCTCCCCATGCTCTTTTCATGTAAGCAATCCCCTGTACCTAAAGCATGAAACATTTGCTTTTATATAACTAATTTCCCAATAGAAAGCACCTACAAAGCTGCTTGCACATAAACAAAGATGATTACAAAGTATCACTACTAATATCAATATTACTAACATCAAGCTTAAGCATAATAAAATCCCTTCATTCCTCCCTTTTTAATATAAAAGCCAAATAGGCTTAGGGACTCTTGAAGAGGGGAATATAGTCAAAGGGTAAAGGTTTCAAAATCATTGCTTTAGCTGGTTTATTGTTACAGATAGGAGTGGCAGCAACAGTTGGTCCAGATAGAGTAGATCTAACCCCTTTCTGAGCATGGAGGAAGGAAAGAGACGAAAAGGAGAGAAGGAAGGAAGTGTAGCAGAGAGGGGAATTTGGGGTGGGATCGGCGCTGGCTGGGAGGCTTTGCCAGAACTCTGATGTTTCCACAATCAGGAGCTCCAGAGGCCTCGGCGGAGGCTGAGGGCAGGGTGGGGCTCTTGGGGAGGGATTTTTAAAGGGGAAGAGGAGATTGACTGGGGGAAGAAGATTCTATTTTCTCTTTTCCGGAGAGACCAGCCAGAAGATGGGAGAGCGAGGTAGGAAGGCAAAAAGGTTTTTTATTCTCTCTCCAGAGAATAAACTTCCTACCTCACTCTCCCTCCTTCTGGCTTGTCTCTCCGGAAAAGAGAAACTAAAATCTTCTTCCCCCAGTCAATCTCCTCTTCCCCTTTAGAAATCCCTCCCCATGAACCCCGTCCTGCCCCCAGCCACCGTGGAGGCCTCTGGAGCTCCTGACCACTCTGCCAAATCCCCAGAGCCCTGGCAAAGCCTCCCAGGCAGCGCTGATCCCCCCCCCTCAATTCCCCTCTCTGCTGCACTTCCTTCCTTCTCTCCTTCTCATCTTTCCTTCCTCAATGCTCAGGAAGGGGTGATGGGAGGGGGAGAGATTGCCAGTGCTGCCATGTTGCTGCCGGTCTTGCTATCCTGTATGGGGAGGGAGGTCTGTGCCAATGAAAGCGATGCTTTGTGGCTGCGAGGGTGGAGGTGCTGCGGGGGACTTTGGCACTGATCTACAACTTGATTGCATCCATCAAAGCCAGAATACACTCAGCCTTAAATCCATGGGGCAGCCCCACCCCACCCCCTGGGTGTGCACACAAGTAGAGTCTGGCATCCAAGCTGCCTGTCTTGCCCTGCAGGCTGACTTCAGCCAGGATGCCGGCTGATCAGCACCCCTCACCAGCACCTCCAGCCTTGCAGCCATGAGGCATCCCTTTCAATGGGACCGCCTCCACCCACCCACATAGTATAGGAAAGGCCAGCAGCAGCATATTAGTGCTGGCAATCCCTCCCCCTCCCATCACCCCTTCCTGAATGTAAGGGAAGGAAAGAGATGAGAAGGCAAAGGGAGGGAGGGAGGGAGGGAAAAGGGGAGGTAGGAAGGAAGGAACAGGGAGGAAGGAATGGAGAGTGGGAGGGAAGAAGAAAGGAACAGAGGAAGGAAGGGAAGAAGGAAGGAACAGAGGGAGGAAGGAATGGAGAGAGGAAGGAAAGAACAGAGGATGGAAGGGAGGCAGGGTGGGAGGGACCATGTCCCGGCACTCGCCCCAGTCCTGTTATGTATCCAGGTGCAGGCATCTGCATAGCAGTGGCCACTTGGGGGCGTTGGCCTGGACGGTTTGGTGGGAAACCTAGTTTTGGTGGGAAACCTAGGGCCAACCCCATTGGCTGGCCACCTACCTGGCCAGGTATTTAAGGAGGCCAGGTAGCCCTTGTTCGCCAGTACAAACCCCCCCACAATAAAGAGCTGAACACGTACTCCGGCTGGCGTCTCTTCCTTGCATTGGACCCACTACATTATAGTGGTGACAAAAGTGGGATCCTGCTGACAGAAGAGCTGAAGTCACTAGGGGAATGCATCGCATGCTGAAGGAAAAGAGGCATCTTTTCTTTTTCCCCCAATGTGACCGCCAGCCACCACGACCGGCCACCACGAGTGACCCGAAATCGGCTCCAGCCACCACAACAGCAACTTGAACCCATACACTGCAGCAACCGACGGAAGAGCAATGGCATGAAAAGGGCAACCCCGCGAATTCGACACCCGCCACCCAGAGAAATGAGTCCTATACCTGTCGCACGCCGAGCTGTACATGAGATTTAATCAGATCTCAGAGGATGGCTCGAAGGCGGCAGCCCTGCTCTGCATAGGCGGACCCGCACTCCTCGAGGTCGCCGTGAACCTGTTTGCCCCGGAGGCCATAGAAACCGTCTCTTACCGGGACCTCGTCACCAAGCTAAACACAAACTTCCAGCCCCACTTGTCTGCACTGGCCTCGAGGTCGCAGTTTGAAAAAAGGGACCAGCGTTCCAATGAGTCTGGGGCCGACTACATCGTCGCCCTGTGAGAAGCCGCCATCGTTTGCAAATTTTCAAACCTGGAGGAGCGGCTACGTGACAGGCTGGTTTGCGGCCTATGAGACATGAGGCTGCAGGAGCGCCTGTTCGCGAAAGATGAGATCTCGCTCCAGGAGGCCCAGGACGCCATCCTGGCCCATGAAGCAGCCTGCAGGGCTGTCCAGACTGTCCAGGACTCCAGAACCAGCAGCCAGACAGGCAGCATCCACCAGCAGGTCACCTTGGCCGAGGACGAGGAGGACGAACAAAGCATCGACCTCCTCCGGTGGAAGTCAACCCCCGACCAATGAGATAGACGACCGGACAAGCCCAAGCCGGCCAACAACAACTCGCAGAAGTGCGCAGGCTGTGGTGGAAACAACATGCGCAGCCTCTGCAAGTTCCAGTCAGCCACGTGTCGGGCCTGCAAGAAGACAGGCCACATAGCCATGGTCTGTCATAGCTGCCATCCCCGAGAAGAGATCCATGAGCTGTGCCCGGATGAATCGCCGCTGAGAGATACTGGGGCCCCGACTCGATTATGAATTGGCTATGTTGAGAGCCGGCTGGCCATCCACCACACTGGTAGCTGCCAGCTGCTCAAGTCAAAAATTAAATTAACAATCCGCTTGCAGGGTGTTCCCTGCAACATGGAGCTTGACTCCAGATCGGCCGTCTCCGTCATTTCTGACGAGACCCTTAACTATATTAACAGCCGGAGCAAGCAGCGGATTCAATTATGGCTCTCAAATTTAGCCCTGACTGACTTCCAGAATACACTGATCAAGGTAAGTGGGGAGGCCACCCTTTCCGTGGGGTTTAAGAGTCGCGAAGAGCACCTGGAGGTAGTAGTAGTAGAGGGCCGGAGAGCCAGCCTAGTCGGCCTAGACTGGTTTGAGGCCCTGGGAATCGCAGTCAATGGGATCCACTGGATCCAGGGAGAATCCATCGAGGCCATCTGCAAGGAGTTTGCAGACGTCTTCGATGGGAAGCTGGGCAGGTACACAGGGGCCCCCATCTCATTCAAATTGAACCTGAGCAGGGAAAAGTGCAGCATTGGCTTCCCTTCCACTGAATTTTTGGGGTTCAGGATAGATGCCAAGGGAATCCACCCCATGGAGTCCAAGGTAAGGGCAATCAAACTGGCACCCACACCTAAGAACAAAGCAGAGCTACAGGCATTCCTGGGCCTGCTCAATTTCTACCACACCTTCCTTCCTCACAAGGCAGCAATAGCAGAACCACTACACAGGTTATTGGACAAGAAGGCAGCATGGGCCTGGACTGCCGTCCACGACCAAAGTTTCAGAGCCTTAAAGGCACTACTGTCTGACAAGTCCACAGTAACACACTTCATAGAAACGAAGCCCATATGCATTGCATGCGATGCATCCCCTTACGGTGTGGGCGCTGTACTAAGCCACTTTGAACCTACTGGGGCCCAAATTCCAATCCCCTACTATTCCAGGATGCTGTCCAGAGCAGAAAGGAACTACGCCCAAATAGATAAGGAAGCCCTGGCAATAGTGGCCGGGGTTAAGAAGTTCCATGATTATCTATATGGCAGGGAGTTCATCATTTACACAGACCACAAACCACTGCTAGGCCTGTTCACAACAGACAAGCAGACCCCCCAAATACTATCTCCCAGAATGCTCCGGTGGTCCATATTCCTTGCAGCTTACAACTGCAAGCTGGTGCACAAGCCAGGGAAGGAGATGGGCCACGCAGACGGCCTAAGTAGGCTACCCATAGGCACCACTGACCCAGACCCGGCACCAGCAACACAGATCCTAGCACTGCAGGAACTGCCAGAGTGCCCTGTACATGCCAAGGACAACCAAGGACAACCAAGACAGCCTCTGACAACATCATGAGCAGGGTACACTCGTGGGTTTGCACTGGTTGGCAGGATAAGTCCCCAGGGCCTGAATTCCAGGCATACTTCACCAGGCGGCACAAGCTCTCCATGCACCAGGGTTGCCTCCTTTGGGGAAGCAGGGTCATCATTCCCACAGCATTCCAGGGCAGAGTGCTGGAATCCCTACATGAGGGACATCCTCACGTAGGGGTACTGGCCAGAAGCTACCTCTGGTGGCCAGGGCTGGACAAGGACATTGAGGAATGGGTCAAGGCCTGTTACACATGCCAGAGATCCAGGCCAGAGATGCCACATGCCCCCGTGCACAAGTGGGAGGCCACACACACATCCTGGTCCCGCATTCACATTGACTATGCAGGGCCTTTCCAGGGCCAACTGTTCTTAGTGGTAGTGGACAGCCACTCTAAGTGGCTGGAGGTAGTCCCTGTCCCCAACATGACTGTAGCAAGGACAATCCAGGTGCTTAGGACCCTCTTTGCCACACACGGCCTCCCCGACATAATTGTGTCTGATAACGGGCCTCAGTTTACCGCTAATGATTTCCAGGCATTCTTGAAGGCGAATTGGATTAGACATGCCACAACTGTGCCCTTCCACCCGTCGACTAATGGGCAAGCTGAACGGATGGTAAGGACGACCAAGGACGCACTCCGGAGCATCATCAGCGGGGACTGGCATCACAGACTGGCAAAATTTTTGCTCGCACAGCACACCACACCATGCGTTGCCACAGGGAAGAGCCCAGCAGAACTATGATGGGGGCAGCGCATCACCAAGCTTGACCGGCTGCACCCTGACCGAGCAGCAGCGGAGACTGAAAGGCCCTCATCACATAGGGTGCTCAACGTGGGGGACCTGGTTTGGGTAAGGAACTATGGGGCAGGTCACCCATGGATTCCAGGGATTGTGGTTGAAAAAAGGGGGTCTCTATCATACAACATGGGGGTGGAGGGGGATCGACACATCAGGCGGCACATTGACCAGCTCAGAGGAAGGGCCCCTGAGTGCACCAACCACAGCCAATTGGATAGCCACACCCCAGAGGAGGCCAGACCAACTGGGAAAGGCACGGTCCCTGAACCAGAGGAGGATGGCCTCCTACAGTCAGCCCTGCAGCAGAAACGGGAATCCGGCGGCCGGACTCAACCCAGCACAGGTCCCATCCTCCTCTGACAGAGACCCTCAGATCTGCCCCAGTCCTACCCAGGAATCCCTGAAGCAAGTGATGTCGAGCTGGCCACACCCACCCAGTAGGCCACACCCATCCTAGCCACACCTACCCAGGCCCCCGAGGACAACCACAATGCTGATGTGGCCCTCAACGAAATTGAGTTTGACACCCCTGCTATATAGGATTATCTCATTGACCTGAGATAGTACTCCAGTCCTTTTCTTGCTGGAAGAACTACTATAAGCGCTCAAGGCCTTTCCCATTAAACATGCCAAATCTGGCAACCCATTCACTCTCAGGCCATTTACAAGAAGTAGGAACTTTTTTGAAGATGGTAAAATGAGCTTCTGTAACTTCTATCCTGAGTGGGAAATTCCAGGCTCAGGAAACTGACTCAACAAAGGAAGAAAACCCCTGAGGAAATTGTCTTCAAAAAATCTTCTCATTCTTTCATCTCATACTCTCCATTCTTCAGAACCATCCTGACAGGAAGTAGTTCAAACTCAGCCAGAGCTGCCTTCAGATGTATTTATTATTTTACTGGATTCTGGTACACTGCCCAGAACCACTTTCTATGAGATGTCTTGAAATGTTCCAGTAGCAGAATCTAAAAACAAAGTTTTAACAATTATATTGAATAAAAAATAATTTTCAGGGATTTTGTTCTGGTTTGGTACATAAGACAGAAGTAGTCACTGAATCCCCTTCATGGATTACTGCCTTGTCGTGGCGAAGGGGCTTGCGTAATTCAATGAAGCTATGAGCTATGCCGTGCAGGGCCACCCAAGACGGACAGGTCATAGCCGAGAGTTCTGACAAAACGTGATCCACTGGAGAAGGAAATGGCAACCCACTCCAGTATCTTTGCCATGAAAACCCTATGGACAGTACCAAAAGGCAAAACGATATGACGCTGGAAGATGAGCCCCTCAGGTCGGAAGGCATCCAGTATGCTACTGGGGAAGAGCAGAGGGCTAGTACTAGTAGCGCCAGAAAGAATGAAGCGACTGGGCCAAAGCCGAAAGGACGCTCAGCTGTGGATATGTCTGGTGGTGAAAGGAAAGTCCGATGCTGTAAAGATTTTTTCTCCATAGGAACCTGGAATGTAAGATCCATGAATCAAGGAAAGCTGGATGTGGTCAAACAAGAGATGACAAGACTGAACATCGACATCTTAGGTATCAGTGAACTAAAATGGACAGGAATGGGTGAATTTAATTCAGATGACCATCAGGTATACTACTGTGGGCAAGAATCCCTCAGAAGAAATGGAGTAGCCTTCATAGTCAATAAAAGAGTAGGAAAAGCAATACTGGGATACAATCCTCAAAATGACAGAATGATCTCAGTTCGAATCCAAGGCAAACCATTCAATATCACAGTAGTCCAAGTCTATGCCCCAACCACCGGTGCTGAAGAGGATGAAATTGACCGGTTCTATGAAGCCCTACAGCACCTTATAGAACTAACACCAAAAAATGATGTCCTTATCATCATGGGGGATTGGAATGCTAAAGTAGGAAGCCAAAAGATAACCGGAATAACAGGCAAGTTTGGCCTTGGAGTACAAAATGAAGCAGGGCACAGGCTGATAGAATTTTGTCAAGAGAATACGATGGTCATAGCAAACACTCTTTTCCAACAACCCAAGAGACGGCTCTACACATGGACATCACCAGACGGTCAACACAGAAATCAGATTGACTATATGCTCTGCAGCCAAAGATGGAGAAGCTCTATACAGTCAGTAAAAACAAGACCAGGAGCTGACTGTGGCTCAGACCATGAGCTTCTTGTTGCAAAGTTTAGGCTTAAACTGAAGAAAGTAGGGAAAAGCACCAGGCCAGTCAGGTATGAATTAAATCATATCCCCGTTGAATATACAGTAGAGGTGACAAATAGATTTAAGGAATTAGATCTGATAGACAGGGTGCCTGAAGAACTATGGACAGAGGTTCGCAACATTGTACAAGAGGTAGCAACCAAAACCATCCCAAAGAAAAAGAAATGCAAGAAAGCAAAATGGCTGTCTGAGGAAGCTTTGCAAATAGCTGAGGAAAGGAGGGAAGCAAAAGGCAAGGGAGAAAAAGAAAGATACGCCCAATTGAATGCAGAATTCCAGAGAATAGCTAGAAGAGATAAGAATGCCTTCTTAAATGAACAGTGCAAAGAAATAGAAGAAAACAATAGAATAGGGAGGACCAGAGATCTTTTCAAGAAAATTGGAGAGATGAAGGGAACGTTTAATGCAAAAATGGGCATGATAAAGGACCAAAATGGCAGGGACCTAACAGAGACAGAAGAGATTAAGAAGAGATGGCAAAATTACACAGAAGAACTATACAAGAATGAGCTTAACGTCCCTGATAATCACAATGAGGTGGTCACTGACCTCGAGCCAGACATCCTAGAATGTGAAGTGAAGTGGGCCTTAGAAAAGCTGAGCAACAACAAAGCTAGTGGAGGTGACAGTATTCCAGCTGAGCTATTCAAAATCTTAAAAGACGATGCAGTAAAAGTGCTACACTCAATTTGCCAGCAAATTTGGAAAACTCAACAGTGGCCACAGGATTGGAAAAGATCAGTTTACATTCCAATTCCAAAGAAAGGCAGTGCCAAAGAATGTTCAAACTATCGCACCATTGCACTCATTTCTCATGCTAGTAAAGTTATGCTTAAAATCCTACAAGCTAGACTCCAGCAGTATGTGGATCGAGAACTACCAGAAGTACAGGCAGGATTTCGAAGAGGCAGAGGAACTAGAGATCAAATAGCCAACATACGCTGGATCATGGAGAAAGCTAGAGAGTTCCAGAAAAACATCTACTTCTGCTTCATTGACTATGCTAAAGCCTTTGATTGTGTGGATCATAACAAACTGTGGCAAGTTCTTAAAGAGATGGGAGTACCAGAACATCTTATTTGTCTCTTGAGAAACCTATATGCGGGCCAAGAAGCAACAGTGAGAACTGGACACGGAACCACTGATTGGTTCCAAATTGGGAAAGGTGTCCGGCAAGGCTGTATACTGTCGCCTTGCCTATTTAACTTATATGAAGAGCACATCATGAGAAAGGCAGGGCTAGAGGAGTCAAAAGTTGGAATTAAGATTGCTGGAAGAAATATCAACAACCTAAGATATGCAGATGATACCACTCTAATGGCAGAAAGTGAAGAGGAACTGAAGAGTCTCTTGTTGCGAGTGAAGAAGGAGAGTGCAAAAGTTGGGTTGAAACTAAACATTAAGAAAACCAAGATCATGGCATCCGGCCCTCTCAATTCCTGGCAAATAGATGGGGAAGAAATGGAGGTAGTGACAGATTTTATTTTCCTGGGCTCCAAGATCACTGCAGATGGGGACTGTAGTCAAGAAATTAAAAGACGCTTGCTCCTCGGGAGGAAAGCCATGGCAAATCTAGACAGCACACTAAAAAGCAGAGACATCACCCTGTCAACAAAAGTGCGTATAGTCAAGGCTATGGTCTTCCCAGTTGCAATGTATGGCAGTGAAAGTTGGACCATAAGAAAGGCTGAGCGCAAAAGAATTGAGGCCTTTGAACTCTGGTGCTGGAGAAGACTCCTGCGAGTCCCTTGGACTGCAAGGCGATCAAACCGGTCAGTCCTAGAGGAGATCAACCCTGACTGCTCTTTAGAAGGCCAGATCCTGAAGCTAAAACTCAAATACTTTGGCCACCTAATGAGGAGGAAGGACTCACTGGAGAAGAGCCTAATGCTGGGAAAGATTGAGGGCAATAGAAGAAGGGGACGACAGAGAATGAGGTGGCTGGATGGAGTCACTGATGCAGTAGGCGTGAGCTTAAATGGACTCCAGAAGATGGTAGAGGACAGGAAAGCCTGGAGGAACATTGTCCATAGGGTCGCGATGGGTCGGACACGACTTCGCAACTAACAACAACAAGTCACTGAATAAGAGCAGCCACCCATCTCTTAACAAAGGAAGCCAAAATCCACCACAAATCAGGATTGACTGTCTCCATGCTGACAATTGACATTTCAGATTCATCCCAAAAGTCTCTCTCGAGACTGGAAGGTATCAAGAGATTTTCTAATGACTCCTCCTAATTGGCACCTGCTTGTTGACTCACCGGGAGTTCAGACAGATGATGTCTCTCTTTCTGGCCATTATCCAAATCATAGTGATTTATTTCTTCTCTCGGTGCTAAATCTCAAAAGACGTTTTGGATTGCATTCAGACATCACACAAAAACAGCCATTCTGATATCATATCAAAGCTTTGCTGGCTAACCTCTTTGCACTAAAAAACCTTGGGCCCTGGAGAAAGAGAGAACCTTGAAGGATTTTGAGACAGGTAGGAGCTACAGATGTGAAGGCTTGTCTGGACTCTGTCTGGATTAGGAAACCTCTGGATCTACCATCTTGGAAAAGGGCTCTGGTTTCTTCCACCTCTTTATATTGCTGTGTCTTCAAAGCAAGGCTGGAGACTCCATCAGTCTTGTTGCTCCTTCTGCTTCTTCTGCTGCCCCAGGAAGTTCTGGCCAGTCTCAGAGCCAAATGCCTCCTGACTCTGAAGAGGGACGAGGTGCACCCACAGAACTATTACAAGCCAGGAGAGTTTCTCATTGGTGGCCTTGTCTCTGCTACGAGGATGCTGCTTCTGCCATTAAGCTTCAACAAATCTCCTTTGACTCAAATTTCTCTGTACGTCAAATTTCGTGCATAGAACTAGAGCATCTCCATCCCACCCTAAGTTCTAAAGGTTCAGTCGCCTCTCTTATAATGAATGATCTCTTTGATCTGCCAGTTTTTCCTCTCTTTCTGTCTCATTTCATCCTTGGCTCATCCTTTTCAGCTGATGAACCTGATCTGAAATTCTCAAATAAATAATCAGTAGAGATCTTCCGTTTTTCTTGACTTTGAAGCAGCAGCATCTGCTTTTCTTGACACCCTCTTAGCAGAGATAGAATGTGGATGGATGAGAGATGGTCCATTTGTTAACAATCAAAATTGTTCATTTTATGTGTTGTTTGGGTGTCTCTGTCTGTCCTTTAATGATTGTACATTTCATGTGGAATAATAGGTCACACTTCCAATTTGACAAAGGTACAGAAAGAGATTGAATGTCAGTCTGAAATCCCAATAAAACAGCAAGAATAAGAACAAGATGAAGAATAAGCCAAAACTGAATTTGAAGTTGAATTATGTACAAATGAGAACATGAAATAACAAAAATGTATAAAGTTTTAAGGATTTGACACAGAAGATGGACAGGTTAAATGTGCATGTCTGAATGCACTATTAATTTTTGATATTAAATAGAGACAGAGATAATTTGGGTGACTGCCACTTGGTTTACATTCTGTCATAGAATAAGAAATTTTTTTTTTAAAAAAAACCCAATATAATATATTCTTGGTATAGGACATCAGAGAAATTATAAAAAAATGTGTAAGCATATTTCAGACCAAAGGAGGAATTGTGAAAAACGTGGGGAGACATTATATGCTGGAGGACGGATTTGTGAGAAGGCTCATACATTTTAGAGACAAATTGACACAATAAGACAAAGAATTTAAAAGGCTAAAAACCATATAGAAACCAGAATTCTTTTTTATTGGGACTTATGAGCAAAGAATTAGATCACATTCATAGTTTTTATATATGGTAACTGTGGCAAGATTATTGTATCCCCAATGGTGGAAGAATCATGGAATTCTCACAGTGGAGGACTAGATTGTGAAAACTGTAGAATTTGAAGAAATGAAAAATTATCTTTGAAAAGAGGATGGGAAATCAGGTTTTATTCTTTTTTTAAAATTTCTTGGAACCTTCCTTCCTTCCTTCCTTCCTTCCTTCCTTCCTTCCTTCCTTCCTTCCTTCCTTTCTTTCTTTCTTTCTTTCTTTCTTTCTTTCTTTCTTTCTTTCTTTCTTTCTTTCTTTCTTTCTTTCTTTCTTTTGATTAATATTTCATCTTCTTAAACAATGAATATAAATTTTAAAAAAGAATTAGAGAAAGCTCACAATAACTAGGCTAACTCAGACAAAATATGCATTCAGTATCCCAAAATTAAAAAAAAATGGAAAGAACCCCAGAGTTCCGTTTTTTTGTTTGTTTTTTGAGATTTGAAAATTCCTCCAAATCTCTTACCCTTGGGTGGATTAGAAACACAATTGGAGAAAGAGCAGTTAAATAACATTCCGCTTCCATTGGTTATGTCCTGATATATTCACTCTTTCAGGAAACCATTATCAGAGTACTGGAAAATGCTGTCCTTCCTTTTCGCTATCCAAGCGATCAATAAGGATCCCAACATTTCGTTCAATGTCACCCTGGGATACAACATCTATGACGATTATTTCAGAGCACAAACAACTTCAGAGGCTTTGCTGGACCTGCTTTCGGAGGGGGAGGCCAACGTTCCCAACTACAGCTGTGGAAGGCAGAGGAACACAGTGGCTGTTCTCGAAGGGGCTGCTATTGACTTATCCTCCCAGATTTCAACCATGTTGGGAACGTACAAAATCCCACAGGTGGGTCTTTGTTGGGAAGACCATTTTTCGGCATGCAACTTACAGCCAGACATCCTCTGTTGTTAATGAAGAGCAAAGTTCTATTATGGGAGTTGCATGAAGTACTTTTACTTTTACTTTTACTTTTATTAAATTTGTATACCGCCCTTCTCCCGAAGGACTCAGGGCGGTTAACAGGGCATATATAAATAACAATACAAAAATTAAAAAGGAATTAAACAAGTGCCCAATTAAAAATTACAATAACAATAAAAGACCCATTAAAAACCCTAACGTTCCCCATCAGGCCAGACCAGCTAGTTCAAATAAGTGGGTCTTCAGACCGCGCCGGAAGGAGCGAAGGTCCGATGCCATCCGGAGCTCAACCGGCAGTTGGTTCCATAGCACCGGAGCGGGATGAAGGTTCTATCAAACGGAAGGGCAGGATCTGAGCAGAGACATCCCCTCCCTGGCACACTCGTCATGCAGACTGTGCATCTCTGCTGGCTATTTGCA
Source organism: Vipera berus (assembly GCF_964194415.1). Lineage (NCBI taxonomy): Eukaryota > Metazoa > Chordata > Lepidosauria > Squamata > Viperidae > Vipera > Vipera berus. The sequence goes on along the minus strand of NC_138203.1, from coordinate 289,326,042 downwards.
ACAGCCAAAGGCTGCACGGAAGAGAGAACTGAAACAATGTAAGGCAGAATGACCAGAGACTCCCTATAAAAGGTTCTTCATTGCAAGGAGTGGAACAATTCCTCTTCTAGAGCCAGATTTTGTTTTTATGGTTTCCCAAATAATAAAATTAATGTGTTTTTTTTTTCCTTTTCAGATCAATCACGGTTTTGATTCCCAGGTTCTGCGTGATGAAAATCCTTTCTTCTACCCAATGCTCCCTGCTGAAGGCGTCCAGTACCCAGGGATGGTGAAGCTGGTCCTGCATTTCAGGTGGACCTTGGTGGGTCTCCTGGCTCCAGACACTGAGAATGGAGAAAGGTTCATGAGGACGTTGACTCCCCTGCTGATCAGGAATGGCATTTGCCCAGTTTTATCACAAACCTTTTCTCCATCTTCTCGGGAAGCGAACGTACGCTGGCCTTTGTACCTCAGTTGGAGAAAGGTGAATGTCTTTATTTTTGGTGCAGACTTGACTTCAATCAATGTAGGCATTTTGCTTATGGATCTGATATTTAAAAGGCTTACTGAACCTCCTAGAGGAAAAGTCCTGATCACCACAATCTGCTGGGACTTCACTATTTATTTGGAAAAACGATCTTTTCCTGTTGAATACATCCATAGCATATTTTCCTTTCCTATGATGAAAAATCAAATTGTAAATTATGGTAGGTATTTGGGTTTTAATTCTTTTATAAGACGCTATGTAGAGACCTCCTTCCTGTGTTCCTACACCAACGATGCCTTTTCGGTGAAAATCTGGAGACGGTGCAGGCAGAGAGAAGACCTGGAAACTCTCAAGGAAGAGGAGATGGATTCAATCCTGATTCAGGACAACTATTTCATTTACAACACAGTCTGGGCTGTGGCACGGGCCTTAAAAGCAGTTTATTTGTCCAGAGCCAGGAACACATTTAAAACTGGTAAAAACGTGAAACCTCCAAAGCTAAAGGCATGGCAGGTACTTATTTTCTATTGCACCGCTCTCCATAGCAGTTGAGAATCTATGTTACAATTGTAAGAACCTGACAATAGTTGTACTGTATTCTGAATATAAAAACTGAATTAAATTCCCTTTTTCCATTCTTCTCCTTTCTGCAATTCATTTCACCCTGCTCATTTCTTTCCAATTTCTTTTTTTTTTAATCCCATTTATAACCTGGCCTTCTCCGAAGACCCAGGGTGGCTTACAAACTAAGCACAAATCAATGTGCTTAGCATTACAAGCTTCTTAGTAAAAATTATTTTTCCTCCACCTCTTTTTTCTTTGATTCTTTTTTTTTAATAAAGAGAATCATTATCATGTACCACAGAGTCTAAAAAAGTGTGGTGTGCATATTAAGCTTTCTAGCATCTCTGGCTCCCTCACTTCCTGGGCTGCCCTTCTGCTCCAGTGCAGCCTTTTACCCAGAGTGGGTCTCATTCTTTGGCTAAGAATCCCTTTGATTTTCCTTCCCCGGCTCAGAACTCTCAGTAGAATCACAGATAACAAAGCTTCTCATCAATCAGCAGCCTGTGGAGAAGCCTCTTTGGGCCAAGAAGCTGAGTGAGCTAAGGTCAGGTGAGGAGATGAAGGGCTGGACTGGGAAAAAGTCTGGAAAGCAGCAAGAGTTGAGAATATTCCATAAAATATTCTGTGTAGATATTCCATAAAATTGAAAGAAGGTGACCTTAACTGGCACCATCTTTCACTATGAAGATATTGGGGTCTCTTCTCCATGGCAAGTTGCCCATCTGTCACCTCAATGCAGACTTTCATAAGCACAACCTGCTAGTAGAGCAAAAGTTCCCACAGTCATCCTCAAAGCGGACAAAGATGTTTTTCTTCCTATCTGCCCATTGACCTGTAAACCAGTTTTTAACAACATTCTTTCTGTGTGGGGCATCTGATTTCATTTTGATCTCACTAGCAAAATAACTTCAGGTTGTTGTGCACAACATCCATTTCCTTTAGAGTTTTAACTTTGGACCTCAATAATTCATGCTTGATATATCCTTTGCTTTGATTACTTCCCATTGGTTTTCCAAAGTTTGCAGTGACAGGTCTGAGTGGAAGAGACAAAGAACATCCTTCACCATCCTTATTTTCCAGCCCATTCTTCATCCTTCTAACAAGATTTTATTCTATATTCCTCACACAGATTCTTCATGCCAGCTCAAATGGAGGTGTTTTATCAAAGAGCTTTCTTTGTCCTGTGTAACATTGCCCATTTTCTCTTCCATTCCAGCTTCATTCCTTCCTTCAAACTGCTCAGTTTTATAATAATTCCATCTATGGGGTGTATTTGGATGAGAATGGAGAGCTGGTAGCAGACCTGGACATGGTGAACACGGTGATTTTTCCCAATATGTCTCGTATCACAGTGACACTTGGGAGTCTAGAAAGAGTTGGATCCTTGGATTTCAAGTTCATGATAAACCAGAAAGCAATTGCAAAGACAGAACTGCTGAACAAGGTGGGGAGAAGACTTCATTCTGCCCTTTCTGAAGATGTTTCCAAGAGGATTGCAGAATTGGGGAAGTGATAGACTTGAGAGCCTAATGCTGGGAAAGATTGAGGGAAAGAGAAGAAGGGGATGAGAGAGAAAGAGGTGGCTGGATGGAGTCACTGAAGTTTAAGTTTATTGAATTTATATACCGCCCTTTTCCCATAGGACTCAGGGCGGTTTACAAGGTATTTAAAAATGTCAATACAATACAAAAGTTAAAAACAATTAAAAATAATTAAATTTGATCCCTGAAAAATATAAAACCCCAATTAAAAACTCTCAGCCTGGGCCGGAAAGCTCAAAGAGCCAGGTCTTCAGGTCCCGGCGGAATGAACGAAGGTCAGGGGCAGTCCTAAGCTCCACGGGCAGCTGGTTCCAAAGGGCAGGCACACCCACTGAGAAGGTGCTCCCCCTGGGTGTTATCTGCTGGCAGTCTTTTACTGGCGGCACCCTGAGAAGGCCCTCCCTGTGAGAGCGCACAGGACGAAGGGAACTTGATGCTGGCAGCAGGTGTTCCCTCAAATATCCCAGACCCAAGCCATTTAGGGCTTTATAGGTCATCACCAGCACCTTGAATCTCACCCGGAGGGCAACTGGAAGCCAATGCAGCTCGCGGAGTAGAGATGTTACATGGGAGTATTGGGAAACCCCCATCACAACTCGCGCGGCCGCATTCTGCACCAGCTGAAGCCTCCGAGTGGTCCTCAAGGGCAGCCCCATGTAGAAACTGTTGCAGTAGTCTAACCGGGAGCGAGGTCACGACTGTGCGTAGGGCATCTTGGTCCAGATAGGGTCACAACTGGCGCACAAGGCAAACCTGGGCAAAAGCCACTCTGGTCATGGCTCCTATGTGATCTTCAAAATTGAGCTGTGAATGCAGGAGGACGCCCAAGTTGTGAGCCCTATCAACGGGGGATAACACCTCACCCCCCCATCGTTAAAGATCGAATAGTCTGGTTAACTCGAGATGAAGCAGTAGGCGTGAGCTTAAATGGACTCCAGAAGATGGTAGAGGACAGGAAGGCCTGGAGGAACATTGTCCATAGGGTCGCGATGGGTCGGACACGACTTCGCAGCTAACAACAACAACAAGACTTGAGATGTCATCTCAATTCTCTCACAGAGGAAACATTTTCCCCTTAGAGGTTCAGGTGTCTATCAGAATAAAATGCTTAACTATTCCAGTTGACTGTTTATTAAACTTCTACAAGGAAGCTAGTTTTATATCATGGGACAAAGTGATTGATTTAGTCAAAGCATAAGTTCATTCAACTTTCTTTTCAGTAGGTAAGGAATTTAAAATAAAATTGTAGTGGGAGAAAAACTAGAAGAGAAGATAAATAGTCAAAGAGGAAGCAACCAAATCAGTGTGAAAAGCTCCAAATTTCTTCTTGGCTTCAAATTTAGCAAAGCTACACCTTGAATTGAAGATCCCCAAACTTTTCCTTTTACCTCTTTCAGGAAATAATTCATGTTGTGGATGTTATTTTTTCCCCTCTTTCTGGCCAGCCCATGCCTTCTTCCAGATGTGTGGAGAGCTGCCCTGTTGGGTTCATGAAGGTGGCTCAGGAAGGGAAGCCTATCTGCTGCTACAATTGTCGTCCATGTGCAGAAGCAACCATCTCCACCATGGAAGGTGGGTGACAGTAGGAGAAAGGAGCAAACTTTGGGGAAGACCATAGATCTTGTGTATGGTGAGGGAGATGACATCTCTTGCTCTTTATCTTTTACAACACAACTTCCATGTTTCAAATTTCTATTTACTTCATTGCTCTGAATATGAGACTTTCCAGATTTCAGAATATAATGATGGAACTTTGATTGAATTTTTGTAGGAAGATTAAACAGATTCTTTGTAAGTGTCTATGTCTGGTAGGTATTTTGGGCAGCCACAGTTTCAGATTGCAGCCACCTGCCTTTAATCAAAGGATGTATTTCTTTACTAAAGAAGTTTCATAGAATGTCTTGGCTTCTCTCTTCATTCTAACTGATGTGGTAGATGGACTGGGCAGCCTTATGTAACAATCCTTTGACAGCTCCATATGTTTGGGAGATGCCTTTTTTGGTCAGCCTAAGGTGACTGCTGGGTTTATACTTCCTGAGGCTGACATTGGAAAGATTCTGCTGGAGGGTCCTCATAAAATAATTTTCAGAATCATGGCCCATGGAAAGGAGAGGAGAGGAGAGGAGAGGAGAGGAGAGGAGAGGAGAGGAGAGGAGAGGAGAGGAGGGGAGGAGAGGAGAGAGGAGAGGAGAGGAGAGGAGAGGAGAGGAGAGGAGAGGAGAAGAGAAGAGAAGAGAAGAGAAGAGAAGAGAAGAGAAGAGAAGAGAAGAGAAGAGAAGAGAAGAGAAGAGAAGAGAAGAGAAGAGAAGAGAAGAGAAGAGAAGAGAAGAGAAGAGAAGAGAAGAGAAGAGAAGAGAAGAGAAGAATCATGTGTAGGGATTTAGCCAAACTTTTTTCTTGATTTTATTGGAAGATGTTACTCTTTCTGACAATAAAAAAAATGAGAAATGCATTTTGATGTCCTTACTCCATATATCCAACTCATCTTCAAGGGCCACTCCATCTAACATTTCTTTCTCCATGGCAAAAGTAATGTTTATCCATTTCAGCTAGCATAAGACACATTAAGCAATCCTTCACATGTACTACATTCCACTATAGACTGGATATCATTGGTGCCTTAAAGCATTGACAAAAGGCTAGACTCCAGAGGTTCAGCAGTGAAAAGGTAAAATGGTGGCACTGCCTTGTTTCCTGGAATCCTTTCTTCTTCCCTTCTTCTCTCTCAGCATGTTCATTTATGAAATGGTGACATCAAAAAGAAGAGAAAATAAATATTAAGGTGTTTAGCTGGAGGGAAATGAAGAATTATATTGAGTTAACCTACACCCAGTCATTCACATAAAAAACAAGTTTACCCAAACAATGCATTTAATTAAAGGACATGTTAAAGGGAGAAACTATTTTTGCTCTTTTTCAGATGCAGACAAATGTACCAAATGTCCAGAAGATCAATATCCAAACATCAATCGAGTTCACTGTATCCCCAAGATTAAAAATTATCTTTCTTATGATGAAAATCTGGGGATTATCCTGACTTTCATTGCCTTGTTATTCTCTTTAATCACAGGCTTTGGCTTGTGGATCTTCATTAAATTCATGGAAACACCAATTGTCAAAGCCAACAACAGGGACCTCTCCTACATTCTCCTGGCCTCCCTCCTACTTTCCATCTTGACCTCCTTTCTGTTCATTGGTCAGCCAAGGAGAATTACCTGCCTCCTCCGACAAACAGCCTTCAGCATTGTCTTCTCAATTGCAATTTCTTCAATCTTGGCCAAAACAATCACAGTGGTGTTAGCCTTCTTGGCCACAAAACCAGGGAATAAAGTGCAGAGATGGTTGGGGAAGAGCCTGGCCAACTCCATTGTCCTTTCTTGTTCTGGTCTCCAAGTTGTCATCTGCAGCATCTGGTTGGGAACTTCCCCCCCATTCCCTGACTCTGACATGCACTCCCAACCTACAGAGATTATTCTACAATGCAATGAAGGCACTGTCATCATGTTTTATGTTGCCCTCGGGTACATGGGCTTCCTGTCTGCTGTCTGCTTCATGGTGGCTTTTCTAGCCAGGAATCTCCCTGGGGCCTTCAACGAAGCCAAGTTGATCTCCTTCAGCATGCTGGTCTTCTGCAGTGTCTGGGTGTCCTTTGTGCCTGCCTACCTGAGCACCAAGGGGAAATACATGGTGGCTGTGCAGGTCTTCTCCATTCTGGCCTCCAGTGCTGGCTTGTTGGGCTGCATTTGCATCCCAAAGTGCTATATTATTATTTTTAGGCCAGATCTGAACACCAAAGAACATTTGATGCCAAAATAATATAGAAAAAATGAATTTTACAAATTTATTTTTCAAAAATGGCATTTAATAATCTTAATTAATAGATTTTGACCATTTAATATTTATTTATTTAACATATGCTTCCCCTCTTGCCTAAAGATCATTTTAGGCACTTTACAATCAGTAAAAACAAGACAAAACAATAAAAAAATTCAATTATTAAATAGTAGCACTAACATTGGTTTAAAATTGACAAAGATAGGAAGGAAGGGAGCAAGGTGTACATGGGGAGGAGGTATTCCTCTTCTAAAGCTACCCACATTTATTTTCCTATGTATTCCTAAAGAAACCAATAGCAATATGCCAAGTCTCATTTTTAGTCACTATAGTGTAGGTAAAATCAGTTTCCAGATGAATGGTACTGTTTGGTAGTCAAATGGAGAAATAAGGAATGCAGCTCACAGCGATCTGTGGGAAGTTTTATCAGAATATTTCCGTAGGAACCCTTGAATCTGAAGATGCAAATATTTCTTCTAAGATAATTTTTCTTTGCAGATTATAGAAGGGCAAGAAGTAATCTGAGATTGATTATGCTATCATTTATGAATATGTAGACATGGATCATTTTCTCCCTTTTTCAATCATTTTCCCCTCCTTTCTGAAATGTATAAATATTTTTATAATTATTTAATAAACAAATAAGCCCGACATACATAGATTACACTAGTGGCTTACAGCTTTAAACATAGCACATAAACTCATAAAAACACCATTACGTTATGAATAGGATGTGAGCGTATGATGTGAATATATCTCTTTCTTTGGATGAATTTTATACAATTCTTTTGGAGAAGTCTCCATTCCCAGTACATACTCTTTAATAAACATTGCAATGAGGTTTGATTCTTTGCTTTGGGCTCTTTGTTTTTATTCCAGAGAAAATGATGAGAGAAGTGGGATTCACAGTTTTTGATCTGGGACCAGGGATGACAACAGGGCATATGCATGTGACCCTGTGTCCTTTCCTGCTGCCAAAAAAGGCACCATTAGGAATGAGTTTAAGGGAACACTTTGTGTCTAAAAGTTTATTTTGCTATGGAGGTTTGTTAAATGTGTGTGTCCCCTTTTTCATTCCATTTCTTAGCCACCCTTGGCCATGAAGTGATCTCAGCTGAGCAATGACTGGAGGTGTCTGGCAAGGGGAATTTGGCTTTGGAAGGGTGAATGTGACCCTTCTCTGCTTACCTAGTTCAATTTGGGTTGTTTTTTTTCCTATTACTTTTATTTTTAGTATGTTTTGATAATGAGTCTTGATAATTGCATTGTGACTAACTTGTGTTAATATTGTCTGATCTAAGAGGGGAGGGGTATTATGTACTGGGCTCATTAGTAATACCACGTGGGTTGCTGGAGCAGCTAATGGCTCTCCAGCAACCCAGACTACAAGTCTCCAGCACTATAATTGGCTGTGAGGAGTTTTCAGCTTTGTGTTGCTTTAAACTCACTGACAATTCCTTGACATCCTTCACCTATGAATATGTACACTTACATCATTTGTTACTTAGTCTCTCTTGACATTTTGAGATACATAAATAGGTGTGCATCTATTTATTATGTGTGGGGTCGTCTCTCAATATTATCGTGTTTTCCCGAAAGTAAGGCCTACACCGAAAATAAGCCCTAGTTTGGGGGTGAGGTACATACCTAAAAATCAAGCTAGGGTGGGGTTGGGGGTGTGGAGCTGCCCCACATACCCCACAGACATTTATCTTGCAGCCAGGCTTCTCCTTGCCACCCACTTCTTCTGTGGCATCTTCTGCAGCTAGGCCTGCATTTCTCTGTCACAGGCCTTTCCAGAGGGCCACTGCAGCCAAGAACCGAGCTATGGATTCCATCCATAGCTTGGTTATGCAAGACCTCTGCAGCTGAGGATCAAGCTATGGATTCCATCCATAGCTTGGTACTGGACTGCAGAGGCCTTCTGGAAAGACCTGACTGCAAAATGCAGATTGGAATGGAGCTGCAGAATGAAGCTGCTCCTTTGGCCGCAGAAGAAATGGACCAGCTGGGTAGGGCTGTCAGGGCTGGAGGTGAGTAAGACATCCCCGAAAATAAGATCTGGTGCATCTTTTGCAGGCAAAAATAAAATAAAATAAGACTCAGTCTTATTTTTGGGGAAATGCAATATTTGAAGGAGTCCCTCTGGCGCATGCTGATAAACACCGTAGTAAGAGTTTGTTACTTTCTTTGGGTCCTACATCTGATTCCATAAGAAGTAGGATACTGCACACTGGAAGGAATTTTCCCTACTTTAAGAAGAAAGATTTATTTCCAATGTCCACTGGCAGAGGAGACACTCTAACCATAGGTGGGTGAGGTTTTTCCCTTCAATCCTCTTTTGGTTCCCCAGAGGGAGGGAGGGAGCAAGGAGAGCAAATTGGCCAGTAGCTGCTTCCCCATAACTGGGTCTCTTCAGAACTGAAGTAGCTCAAAGGCAGTGAAGATTTAATTCTGAGGACACCTTCTGAGGACACCTGGTAAGAGAGCACCTGTTCAGCCTAAAAAAAGTAAAGGTAAAGGTTTCCCCGCACATGCGTGCTAGTTGTTTCTGACTCTAGGGGCTGGTGCTCATCTCCGTTTCAAAGCTGAAGAGCCAGCGCTTGTCCGAGGACATCTCCATGGTCATGTGGCCGGCATCACTAGACGCCAAAGGCGCACGGAACACTGTTACCTTCCCACCATAGTGGTCTCTATTTTTCTACTTGCATTTTTACGTGCTTTCAAACTGCTAGGTTGGCAGAAGCTGGGATGAGTAACAGGTGCTCACTCTGTTACATGGCACTCAGGATTTGACCCGCCAAACTGCCGCCAAACTGCCAACCGCATCCCTTTTCTCAAAACAATATTGCTGCATTTAATTGGTCCCCTGATCCAGAGGGAGGAGAGAGAATACTATGCTTTCACTGTGTAGGGCTAGGGTGGTGTTTTGCTAGAGCTTCTTTTGCTTTCAAACATGTTGAAATGGAATACTCAATAAAATTTTACATTAAGAGATTGGAATGTCTCAAAGGTGTTTGCTTGGTTAGGATCATGAGCCGGAACCTTAACACAGACCTTGGAGGAACTGAAAAACCAATTCAGAAAGAATCATGAAGGTGATGAGGTTGAGAACCTCCTAACTTTTAAGATACCTACCAAGCTTAAAGCAGTCCAAAGTCCAGGATAAGGTTTATATGTGTCCTCTCTTAAATTGCTGCTTAATCCAAATATTGGGTAATGTGTGCTGAGGAAAAGGTGGGCTATCAACAGTTTAAAAACAAAAATATTAATTATTAATTAATTTTATTATTTGATGATTATGTTGGATTTTAATTTTATTAATCTAACTTTTTTTCACCTTGGATTTTAAATAACCTTAATTGTCAAATGGAGGAAAATGAAGCATATAAACCAAAAATTGCAATCAATAATTAAATTTTAAGAACCCAAGAAACAATTTAATTATCAGTTCCCTACTTTAATCATTAGATCATCCTTAGTGTTTAGATCTGGTCTCAGGATGATAATGTAGCACTTGGGGAAGAAGATGCAGCCCAACAGTCCACCACTGGAGGCCAAGATGGAGAAGACCTGCACAGCCACCATGTATTTTCCTTTGGTGCTCAGGTAGGCGGGGAGGAAGGAGACCCATACACTGCAGAACACCAGCATGCTGAAGGTGATCAGTTTGGCTTCATTGAAAGCTCCAGGCAGATTTCTGGCCAGGAAAGCCACAGTGAAGCAAATGGCAGCAAGGAAACCCATGTAGCCAAGGACAACATAAAACATGGTGACAGAGCCTTCGTTGCATTGAAGAATGATCTCTCCAGGCTGGGAGTGCAGATCAGAGTCAGGAAATGGGGGAGAAACTCCCAGCCACATGACACAAATTAAAATTTGGATAATTGAACAAGAAAGGATGATGGAGTTGGCCAAGCTCTTCCCCAACCATCTTCTGATTCTGTTCCCTGGTTTTGAGGCCAGGAAAGCCAGCACTACCGTGATTGTTTTGGCCAACACAGAGGACACAGCTACTGAGAAAACAATACTGAACATTGTTTGTCGGAGAAGACAGGTGACTTTTCTTGGTCGGCCAATGAAGAGAAAGGAGGACAAAAAGCAAAGCAGAAGGGAGATCAGGAGGATGAACGAGAGGTCCCGGTTGTTGGCTTTGACAATGGGAGTTTCCAGGTATTGAATGAATATGATTAAAACAAGGCCTGTGGTTAGGGAGAAGAGTAGAGCAATGGAGGTGAGGATGATGCCCAGCTGCTCTTCATAATATAGGAAGGTTATGGTTTTGGGGATACATTGGACTCGGTTCTTGGCTGGATATTGATCATATGGGCACATGGTGCATTTGTCAGTATCTGAGAAAACAAAGTAATATTTCAAATTTCAAGAAAATCTTTGTATGAGATGTGATACTGAGAGATAGGAAAGCCTCAGTAAATTATATACACTTGCACTTACACTCCAGAAAAACAAATCCCAGTATATACAACAAAAGAACAAGAACAAGAAAGTTTCCCTATGGTGTCACCCACCTTCCTGAGTGGAGATGGTCCCCTCTGGACAAGGAATGCAGTCATAGCAGCAAACTGGCTCTCCTTCTCGAGCCTGCTTGACAAATCCAGGATGGCATTTTTCCACACATTTAGACTGAGGCAGAGACTAAACAGAAAAAGAAGAAATGCCAAAGAAAATGTGTCAGGACTCAACATCCATGTAAGATGGAGGTAGACATGAACATCAGTCAAGTCGTCTCTGGGCTTCACATAGGCAAATATGAAATCTCTGACCCCTTTCAAATGGTTGCAGGAGATACAATTGCTGGAAGATGCTTCATTCAGTTCCTCCCTTTTTCTTCTGACATATCAGATTACAAAAAAAGTAGCTTTCTACTTAACAAATGGGCCTGCAATTGCTAGCGTCCTTTTCATTCCATTTTTTAAATATATAAGAACTACAATTGCCATCTTCAACCCAAGTGGGTATGGTGGATATTATTTATATATGTAAATGAACCTGCCAATAGAGGGTTCCACCAGCTGGGATATTTCTTGAATTGTTCAGGTGGTAGAAAATCTTCTCCAGAGGCTATATTTTTCTTCTGACCTTTTATGATGAATTTGATCATGATCATTTTAAGGCAAAAATAAGATGCTGTATAATATATTTTTAGCTTTTTTATATATAAAATGGTTAATCAATGTTAATCCTCCCTACAGATTCATAACACCTATATGTTTCATAAACATTAAGAAAGATAATCCAGTGGAACACTGTTTATAAATCTAGGATTTGTTCTTGATTGAGAATATCATTACCTTGGCTAATATCATGAAACAAATGTGAGCTTTCCATCAGTGCTACACCTATTTATTGTGCAGAAGACTTTTTAGTTCAACTCACAGCCTCTCCTCACCTTCACAAGTGTGCGGCAGAAGCCCTCAAAGCATTCAGGATGGTGTCATGGTGTTATGTTTCTGTTTTGAACCTTGCTCCTCCCTCCCACTGTTGCCTCAATCCCCAGTCATGAAACCTACAAAGGCCACAGTGAAAAGGAGTTATTGAATTCCATACAGATTCCCCCCTCCTGGAGTACCAACAGACAAGACTAGCAAGAGTTAATTCTACAGACTTTAGTTAATTGCCTTCAGATAAGGCCTTGGCAACAAAATAGGCTCGTTACCTCAAACTTCAGCCGGAATGAGATAACGTCCAAGTAAACAGTCCAGTAGCAGATGTACAGAAGCGTTGCCAAGAATGCAGACCAGGGTTTCAAACATGAAGCAGAGTTACAAAGATGTGACCAGAAGTTGTTTAAACTATTGTTCGTCACAAAGTTCTGAGAGCAGCCACACCCCCTTTATACCTTATGGGGTGTGGCTCAATGACTCAGCTACTCCCTGGCCCTCCTACCCAACCTACGTTGCTGCAGACGCTTGGCCCTGCATCTTTCTCAAGGGTCTAGCCATGACTCATCTTCGCTAGACTGCTGCAGCTGTTCGAGCACTGTCCCAACCTGGCTGCTCCCCGGCTGTTCCTCTTGGCCTCCAGATGGAGACGGAGGCCTTGCCAGAGAGGAGGGCCCTGGAGAGGGAGGCCTTGCCAGTTCCTCCAACCTCATCCTCAGACTCCTCTTCCTTGGTTAGGACAGGTGCGGGGGTCAGGGCCACAACACTATCCCCCACCGCAGGGCCCTTCCCCCAGGTCTGATAGTCGGAATGCGTTTGAGATGGGAATTGTTTGTAAAATGCCCGCACGAGGTCGGGGGCATGAACTGCAGAAACGTCGACCCAGGAGAAGTCCTCAGGCCCGTACCACTTCCACTCAACCAAATATTGAAAACGCCCCTTAAGCCAATGGGAGTCTCGAATACTGGCCACCTCATACTCTGCTGAGCCATCCTGGTTGGGTGTAGGCCGTGGAGCAGGAACCGTAGGGCATCGGAGGGAACACAAAGGGGCTTCAGGGACCAGCAGGGATCAGTGGAAGACCAGGTGGATCTGCATGGAGCGTGGCAGGGTCAACCGGTAGGCCACAGGGTTGATGACCACTTCAATCGGGAATGGGATGACGTATCAATGATCCAGTTTCTTTACTGGTTGGTCGGTCGTGAGATGCCTCGTGGATAACCACACTCGATCTCCGATCGCCAGCGGTGCTGTTGCCTGTCGGGAGCGGTCGGCGAACAGTTTATAGTCCTCCTTGGCCCAGATCAATTGGCGACCTACCAATTGTTGGACTGCATGCAACTCTGACAGGAAGTCCTAGGTCTCGGGAACCGGGGAATCTGAGGGAGCCAGAGGAAAGAGCCGCGGATGGTACCCCACATTGGCATAGAATGGGGTGGTCTGGGTGGAGGTGTGTTGGGAGTTGTTGAAGGCAAACTCCGCTAGGGAGAGGTAATCGGCCCAGTTGTCCTGCTGTTGGTTCACAAAACAGTGCAGGTACTGTTCCAGAATGCCGATTACCTTCTCCGTCCCCCCATCGGTCTCGGGATGGTGTGCCAATGACAAGCACACCTTCACCTCCAACGCGGCCATCAGGCTTTTCCAAAATTGTGCCGTGAATTGCACACCGTGATCTGACACTACCCTGTCTGGCAAGCCATGGAGATGGAAGACGTGCTGCAGGAACAACCAGGCAGTCATCCGGGCCATTGGCAGCCCACGACATGAAATAAAGTGTGCCATTTTGGTTAACATGTCAACCACCACTAGGATGGTGGTAAACCTTGAGGACAGCAGCAAATCCATTAAGAAGTCCATGGAGATTGCTCCCCATGGTCTCTCTGGCATCGGCAGGGGTTGGAGGAGGCCGGGAGGTATGCCCATGCGGCCTTTGCTTGTTGGCACGGCACACAGGATGTCACGTATGCATGTACGTCGTGCTGTACCCGAGGCCACCAAAAGTTCCGCGTCACCAAATTGAGGGTCTTGAAAAACCTAAAGTGCCCCGCCGCAGGGTTGTCATGACACTGTGTCATCACAAGGGTTCAGAGGGGCCCCGTGGGTACATAGAGTCACCCCCTATATCTCAGCAAACCGTCCTCCAAAGTCCATGGGGACGCGGGACCAACCTCGGCCTTCCTCTGTTGCGACCAGTCATCCAGGCGCTGTGCCTCATGCACCTGAGCCCACAAGTCCACCGGCTCATGGACTGCGGCCAAGGATTCCGTGGGCAGCACCATCCATGGGGGCAGTGGGTCCTTGGTGCGGAGGTACTCCAGCTTGCGGGACAGGGCATCTGCCCTCTGGTTGTAACCACTGGGGATGTAGGTCACACGAAAGTTGAACTGGGTGAAAAACAAAGACCACCGGATCTGCCGCTGGTTCAACTTCCTGGCCGTCTTCAGGTATTCTAGGTTCTGATGGTCCGTACGGACCTCCACCTGGTGTCGGGCCCCCTCAAGATGATGCCGCCAAACCTCGAACGCGGCCTTGATAGCCAGCAACTCTTTTTCCCAGATGGTGTAATTGCGCTTGGAAGGATTGAGTTTCCACGAATAGTAAGCGTGGGGAAAAAGAGTGCTGCCATCCACCGGGGCCTACAACAACACTGCCCCAAGAAACACGTTGGACGCATCCGTCTCCCTGATGAAGGGATGATTCGGATTGGGGTGCCTAAGGACGGGTTCCGTGATGAAAGCCTTCTTGAGGGCCTCGAATGCCTGTTGCTGTGGGGGACCCCACCGGAACGGGACCTTCTTCTTCAGGAGCTGGGTTAGCAGAACTGTCAGCATAGTGAAGCCCGGAATGAAGGTCCAGTAATAGTTGGCGAACCCCAGAAGGCGCTGTATATACTTCACTCGACGTGGGGGTTCCCAACTACACAAGGCCTCCACCTTATGCGGGTCCATGGCGATGCCTTCATGGAAGATGATGTGGCCAAGGAACTCTATGGAAGTCTGGAAGAAAAAGCATTTCTCCAGCTTCGCATAGAGTTGATGCTCCCGAAGGCGCTGCAAGACGAGGCGGACGTGCTGCAGATGGCTTTTCCTGGACCGGGAGTATATCAAGATGTCATCCAGGTAGACCACCAGAAACCTGTCCAACATGTCCCAAAAAACATCATTCATCAGATGTTGGAAGACTGCGGGGGCGTTGGTCAGCCTGAACGGCATAACAGTATATTCAAAATGACCGTATCGGGTGCCAAACACCGTCTTCCATTCATCCCCCTTTTGCATCCATACCAGATTATAGGCCCCTCAGAGATCAATCTTGGTGAAGATGGTTGCCTCACACAGCCTCTCCATCAGCTCCAGGATGAGCGGCAAGGGGTACCGATTCCACACTGTGATGGCGCTCAGTCAGCGGTAATCACAACACAAATGTAGATCCCCATCTTCTTCTTGACAAAGAGGACTGGGGCCAAGAGAGGGGATGACAAAGGCCAAATGAACCCCCTGGCCAGGTCTTGTCCAAAAAGTCCTGCAAAGCGACCAACTCAGGCTCCGACATTGGGTACAGGCATCCCACTGGCAGCGGCGCGTTGGGCAGAAGGTCCATGGGGCAATCGTAGGACCAGTGTGGGGGCAAAAGGTCCACCTCCTTCTTGCTGAACACATCCGTGAAGTCCACCAGGTCAGGAGGCAAGGAGACAGCAGGGGCGGAGACTTCCTGGTCGGCACAGGTGTGGCAGACGTAGTCTATGCACTGCAGGCTCAGAAAAGAGATGGCGTTCCATGACCACGCCACCTGAGGGTCGTGGGTCCGAAGCCAGGCCATACCCATGACCAAAGGGAGATGTAGGTCTGCCGTGATATAAAACTGAATCGCCTTGTCATGTGCCCCAATGGCTAGGCGCAATGGCTGGGTGGCAGACTTAATGGGGCCTGAGACAAGCTCCCGCCCATCAATGGTCTCTACCCTCAATGGAGGGTCCACCGGAGTCAAGGGAATGCCAAAATGGGCCGCAAAGTTCTGGTCCATAAAATTGGTCATGGCCCCCGAATCCACCAGTGCATGCGCCTGGATCTCCCCCAGTCGGTCAGACAAGAAGACCCGAGTGTCCAAAATCAGATGTTGAGGGGGTCCAGAGTCCATGTCTGCTGTTCCTGGCAGGGGTGTGGTACGTGCCCAGCTTAGGGTTTCCCCTAAACCGGGCCTGCCCCATTTCCTGACTGGTCAGTCTGAGCCCGAGACCCAGGGCCAGACTTTGGTGCCCCACCATGCTTCCTGGGACAGGAGGCGGCAAAATGTCTGGGCTCCCCACAATACAAACACAACCCCCCTTGGTATCTACGAGTCCTCTCCTGGGCTGTCAGGTGAGGTCTGGTCGCTCCCAGCTCCATGGGCTCCTTAGCAGATGCCACAAAACGTGGGATGACCCGGCACGTGGTTGGTGCAGGACGCGGATGTGCAGGTGCAGACGGCAGCGTGGGCAACTCTTGGATGGTCCAACAGGTCTTTCGATGTTGGAGGCAAGCATCAATGATAAGGCACTGGACCACCAGGGCGTTGAGGGTCAGGGGAGACTCTACATGGACCAGTTCATCCTGAAGCTCGTCTGAAAGCCCATCTTGGAAAGCATCCAGCAATGTCACCTCATTCCAAGCTGAGTCCTGGGACAACAGCCGGAAGTCAGAGATATAATCCTGCAGGGGGTGTTTTCCTTGCCGGAGGTCTTTGATGCGTCTGGCTACAGTCTGAGTGTGGATGGGGTCCTCATACATGAGCCTCATGTGTTACCAGAAGCCCTGGTAATCAGTTAACAAGGGGCTGTTCTGAGTTAACAACGGCATGGCCCATCGGGTGGCAGAGCCAGAAAGAAGGCTAATTACAAACCCCACCCTAGCCCGGTCATCAGGGAAATCCTCCGGCCTCATAGACATAAACAATTGGCACTGTCCCATGAAGGTCGAGAACATCTCAGGCTGTCCAGAAAACTTATCCAGCACCACTACCAGGCATTTCCGATGGGGAGGAGGAATTGCAGGAGCATTCAGCAGAGCGAGTTGTGCAGACAATTGAGCTACCTGCTGCTGTAGGAGTTGATTGTCTGCCTGCAGCTGCTGCTGTAGCTGTTGTGGTTGCAGCAGCTGCTGCTGCTGCTGCTGTTAGTCCATCTTAGGTAAAAGATTGTCTGTTTGTTGGTGACGAACAAGTTGTTCTGTTCCCCCCTCCCGGAGTACAAACAAACAGACAAGCAGGCACGACTAGTAAGAGTTAATTTTACAGGCTTTAGTTAATTGCCTTCTGATAAGGCCTTGGCAGCAAAATAGGCTCATTACCTCAAACGTCAGCTGGAATGAGATAATGTCCAAACAAACAGTCCAGAAGCAGATGTACAGAAGCATTGCCAAGAATTCGCACCAGAGTTTCAAACAAGAAACAGAGTTCCAAAGATGTGACCAGAAGTTGTTTAAACTATTGTTTGTCACAAACTTCTGAGAGCAGCCACACCCCGTTTTGTACCTTATGGGGTGTGGCTCAATGACTCAGCTACTCCCTGGCCCTCCTACTCAACCTACATTGCTGCAAACGCTTCGCCCTGCGTCTTTCTCGAGAGTCTAGCCATGAGTCATCTTCACTAGACTGTATTTGCTGCAGCTGCTTGAGTTCCATCCCAGCCTGGCTACTCCCAGGCTGCTCCTCTCAACCTTCAGATGGAGACGGAGGCCTTGCTAGAGAGGAGGGCCCTGGAGAGGGAGGCCTTGCCAGTCCCTCCCCATCATCCTCAGAGTCCTCTTCCTCGTACGGGGGTCGGGGCCACAACAGCGTGCCAAAAGACCTGGCCAGCAAATGTTGCAAAGGCAAGTTGTCTTCAGCAAAGGCAGGAACTTTGCACTCCTCCCTGCTGCCCAACTACACCATCTCAACTAGGTAAGTAAGATACTATTTGCAAACAGGATGGCAATAAATAATTTAGGCTGCATTTACATCAGGGCTTTCCAACCTTTTCAGAAATTGTACCACTTTTAGGACATGACAATATTCAAGCACCACCAGTGCTTAACAAGGTGTCAAAAACTTGACTAAAAAAGGGGGGGGTATTTTGGGTTTCATTGGTTAGATTCATTTATTGTTATAGAAATGGCTAGTTTATAATATTATAGAAAAGTAAAAAGTTGAGGTTCAATGTTAATGCTTCCTTCTACTCTTGTAACAGAGGAAGTCAGAAGTCAATGCCTTTTCTTTTTCCCTTCTCCCCCTCACTTTACCCTTTTTCTCTCACCCTTCACTCGCAAAAGCCCCCCCACTCACTCACACTTTGCTCACAAAAGCCTCCAGTCTCTCTCACTCACTCCTCTGTCTCTTTAAAAGGCAGCTCATTCAGACTCTCCCTCCCTCACTCCATCTCTTTCAAAGGCCTCTTGCTCGCTCACTCACTTACTGCCCCATCGCTTCCAAACACCATTTGCTCATTCACTCACTCACTTACTGCCCCATCGCTTGCAAATGCCATTTGCTCATTCACACACTCACTTACTGCCCCAACATTTCCAAACACCATTTGCTCATTCACTCACTCACTTACAGCCCCATTGCTTCAAATGTTTCCAAATGCCACTTGCTCGCTCACTCAGTTACTGCATTTGGAAGCAACAGAGCAGTAAGTGAATGAGTGCCAGTGCCGGAGGTCATCAGTTGTTTGGTGCCAGAGACCACTGCCATGAGGAACACAGCTCTGGGTCGGGGTTTGGAGCAGCTCCAGGTGGAGGCTCAGCACGGGCCATGGTGTGGCAACTGTGGGGAGGGGAATCTCCATGGTGGCTGTGGGGAGGGGAAACCCCGCAGCATGTGGCTCTGAGCTGCAGGGGTGGGGGTGCAAAGGACAGGCGGCGATGCGGTAGCAAGACACCGGCATCACTCCCAGTGACAGCACCTCTGAGTTCCAGCACCTTTTTTTTTTTAGAATAAAAGCACTGTTGGAAGGGACCTTGGAGGTCATCTAGTCCAACCCCCTTCTCAGGCAGGAAACCCTATACCATTTCAGGCAAATGGCTGTCCAGTCTCTTCTTAAAAACCTCCAGTGTTGGAGCATTCACCACCTCTGGAGGCAGGTTGTTCCACTGGTTAATTGTTCTAACTGTCAGGAAGTTTCTCCTTAGTTCTAGGTTGCTTCTCTCCTTGACTAGTTTCCATCCGTTGCTTCTTGTCCTGCTTTCAGGTGCTTTGGAGAATAGCTTGACTCCCTCTTCTTTGTGGTAGCCCCTGAGATATTGGAACACTGCTATCATGTCACCCCTCACCTTCTCTTCATTAAACTACACATACTCAATTCCAGCAACCGTTCCCTATATGTTTTAGCCTCCAGCCCCCTAATCATCTTTGTTGCTCTTCTCTGTACCCTTTCTAGAGTCTCAACATCTTTTTTACATCGTGGTGACCAAAACTGGATGCAGTATTCCAGGTGTGGCCTTACCAAAGCATTGTAAAGTGGTATTAGTACACGTGATCTTGATTCTATCCCTCTGTTAATGCAGCCTAGCACTGTGTTGGCTTTTTTGGCAGCTGCAGCATACTGCTGGCTCATATTGAAGTGATTGTCTACTAAGACTCCGAGATCCCTCTCACAGTTACTACTATTGAGCAAGGTACCACCTATACTATACCTATGCATTTGATTTTTCCTGCCTAAATGTAGAACCTTACTTTTTTCTACATATATATGTATATCTTTGGTCATTCGGGTTTTTTCCCACATAGAAAATTGGAGGTATCAGGGCAACGTTTCGACGAAATCTCATCCGTCATCCTCAGGCTGGTGGCTTCAGGTTCGTTCTCCCAGAAGAATGAAGCTGAAGTCACCAGCCTGAGGATGACGGATGAGATTTCGTCGAAACGTTGCCCTGATACCTCCAATTGTACATGGGAAAAAACCCAAATGAAAACACCTGCGAAAACCTCAGAAAACATTTGTGTGTGTGTGTGTGTGTGTGTGTGTGTGTGTGTGTGTAAATTTTTGTCTTGCTAACAAAGAATAAAGAATAAATAAAGAATAAATAAAATTATTCTTTGTTAGCAAGACAAAAAATTTACACAAATATAAGCTGCCACTGCCTTGGCTACTGCCTGTAGATGGCCTTGGGCTAGGCTGAAACAGGAAATAAGATTTGTCCTATGTCTGGGACTAAGCAAGTGTATTCTGAATGCTTAACAAACATTTAAAATACATACATACATACATACTAGTTATTATTAGTTCATGTGAACTGAAAGCCTTGGACTCCCTTCCTAAATTCCACTATCCCCGTGGGTTAGAGAGAGGCAGCTATAAGCATGTTCTCAGCTGATTTAAAACATCCCAGACTATGGGACTGCAATTCTGGGAAACCAATGACTCCAATCAAGGCAAGATGAAGCTTATTTAACAATTGGACCAATAGGACCTCCATTCAGTCTTGATTCCATTTCATTGGATTCAGTCCAAACCTGAATTCAGGGACTGGTCAACAGAATTGCCTTCACCTTTGATATTTGAAGACAAAAAACTAGTGAACCTGAAGCTATTAACACCAAAATCTCCAGCATATGAGGCCCTGTCTCACCAGTTTTATGGTGATACTCAACTGCCAAAGGGACACTAAATGGCAATGATTGGTGTCCTAAATAATAATAACCCATATCTCATTTTGGATCAGCTTACAAGAGGATTCAGCATGACAACATCAGAAGGGAAACCTTGGTCAATAGAAGTAAAGCATGCTTCTCTGCCTAAGAAAATTATGGAGGTTTTACTCCACACATTCAATTCTCAGTGAAGATTACCCACATTTTTTACTAAGTTTAGCCCAGTTGAAACGGCTTTGGAAAAAAGAGAAAAGACACCAATATTTTTCCCACCTTGTTGAGCAACTTTAGCTGTGACAAAGCATCTTTGTTGATTCTAAGTCTTTGTCTTTCAAAACTCCCCAATACCTTGTTGATGGGATCCTCCTTGGGGAGAACCACCCTACTAATGATCACCAGGTCTGCAACTACATCTCCATTCTGATTCAAGTAGACTTTCAGCAGGGAAAGATTGTACAATTCCCTCTTCTTTAGAAATGGATGGAACTAGAATGGAAACATCCAGGAATTTAAAATCAGAAATCTTGGTTTCTTATCTATTATCACTTTTCTCACAACCTCTTTGCACCTCTGTATTGGCTCCTATGGACTGGGAAGTTGGGGTGTGTGTGTTGAAGTATGGGGTTTAGCCTAACAATTTCACCCAGGAACGTCAGATTCTGCCTGCCTTCTCTTGCTGTCACTAACTCTCAATAAAAGTTCCTCTTGAAACGATGCCAGCATCAAGAGTTCTGCTTTCTTGAGAGATTCACCTGAGTCAGGGGAGGTTCGCATCCCACCAGGCTCAAGGTTGACTCAGCCTTCCATCCTTCAGAGGTAGGTAAAATGAGGACCCAGATTGGTGGGGGCAATAAGCTGAATTTGTAATAATGCCGCTTGGGGGGGGGGGAAGCCCTAATAAGCAGGCATATACATAGAATGAAGGCTATTGCTAAGCACATTGATTTGTGCTTTAAATTGTAAGCCGCCCTGAGTCTTCAGAGAAGGGCGGGATATAAATGGGATTTTTTAAAAAAAGATTCTGCCTGCCTTCTCTTGCTGTCACTAACTCTCAATAAAAGTTCCTCTTGAAACGATGCCAGCATCAAGAGTTCTGCTTTCTTGAGAGATTCACCTGAGTCAGGGTCTTACAGCTTCCAGAAAATAAAGATATGATTTTGTGTTAGAGAGGTGCATCAGTAAAATTCAATAGGAAACTAAATAATTGTTAACATCCAGGACTTGATACATCATTGTATGAATGCAATGAATGTCAGCTATAATCTGTATTAATATTTCATTTGTAATTTTTCTCACATTATTCTCTGCATAGAATGGTTACTGTAGTAATAATATTTTAATGTTATGATAATAACAGTATTATTAATTTGTCAATATTGTCATTAATGATCCAGTGGAATGATACCAGGTCCTCTTCTAGGCACCACACTTGGAGAAGACACTGCACAAAAATTTCATCAGCTTTAGTCAAAGAAGGGGAGGAAGAGATAAAAGCTAGTGCTTTAAGCCTTGAGGAAAGACATTAAGCAGAAGAGCCATATTGGAATAGAATAGAATAGAATAGAATAGAATAGAATAGAATAGAATAGAATAGAATAGAATAGAATAGAATAGAATAGAATAGAATAGAATAGAATAGAATAGAATAGAATAGAATAGAATAGAATAGAATAGAATAGAATAGAATAGAATAGAATAGAATAGAGCTGGAAGGGACCTTGGAGGTCTTCTAGTCCAGCCCTCTGCTCAAGCAGGAGAACCTATACCATCTCAGACAAAGTGACTGTCTAGTCTCTTCTTAAAAACCTCCAGTGATGGAGCACCCACAATTTCTGAAGGCAAGCTGTTCCACAGGTTAATTGTCCTCACTGATAGGAACTTTCTCCTTAATTCCAGCTTGTTTCTCTCTTTGATCAATTTCCAACCAGTGTTTCTTGTCCTAGTTTACAGGTACTTAAAATCAGAAAAAGTCTGGGAACTTTTTTTCGAATATATAAAAGGTCTTGATTGTTGAAGGGAGGATGCAGCACTCTTCCGATAAGTAAGAGATGTACAGAAGCTTAAGATCTTAAACCACCAAGCCCAGAGAGCACAAAAGACCCTGAAAAGGAATTTAGTGTGAAGGATCCTTGTTGGGACCCCATACCTTCCATGGTTGCAGCCTTGGAGCCCACAACCTCTCTTCACCCTCCTTCCTTCTCTTCTGGGGTTTGGATGCAGCACCTAAGGCGTGGGCCAGAATCTTAATGACACTGTACGTATAGCCATCATTTCCAAACTGCATCCTATTCTTTTTCTTTTGGGTCTCCACTGGTGCTTTCTGGCTGCATCTTCTCCGGCCTTTGACAGAAAAGGTGTGTTTTGAAACAGAACAGTGAAAATACTCCGCTTGAAATTCAGGTTCCACAAAGAAAGTTGATTTATAGACATTATCGTTTTTCCAACTCTTTTTCCACTGAAAGGGAAAGGTCCAAACACTATGGACGTGCTTGAGAAGCCAATCTTTTGTCATAGTAAATTCTCCTACCACTGTCATGATCCAGACTTTCCCTTCAATGGGTCCTGGCAAACCTTCAAGCACTGAATGGAAGGGAAGAATTCTGTCCCAAATGGAATCAAATTCTACAAAGTGAACAAAGATGTTGACTTGTCTCCACTTAGAGAGGGCATACCTGAGGAATGTGTTATCTCCAGTCATTGAGAATTGTTGTGATATAACAACACAAATTCTATTTTTGATAAGTATAGGAGTAAAGGTTCTCATGAAATTCTCTCCCTTCTCTGTGTCTGTAGCAAAGAGACCAATCAGGGTCCATCCAAAATGGAGGAGAATTTGGACAATTCCTGGGTACGTGATCCCTTCTTTTGGGAGCATCGGATGGAAAAAAGGGAATTGACTTTTATCACTCAGAGCCTCTGAAGCAATTCTATGACTGACCTGAAAAAACAATGAAGAATTCTGTTTTATATTTGGGGTCCTACCAAGTCCCAATATTTAGCTTTTAATGAATCGAAGTTTTTTCTCATGCACATATTAGAACACTTGCTGTTGATTAGTCATTTCGCCATATCAAGATACAGAATGTAAAACAAGACTGCATGTAAAAGCAGAATTTCAAAAAATAAGTACAATTGAATAAGCGTAAAGAATGAAAATAGTATTTCTTTATAACCCCAGAATTTACCACAAATGGACTATAATTTCCTTCCGAAAAGAGCTTTATTACATATAATTTTTGAATTCTGAGCACAGAGGAAGTACATTTTTAAAAATATTAGGATCCCAATAGGCTGTTTCTCTAAAGTGCAGTCCAAGATATTGATCTTCCTCTTTCTTAAACAATTGACATTCAAAATAATAGATGTATTACATCGTCTATTTCTGGAGCTCCACAAATACAAGTATATTCATTGTAAGGAGTTTGGAAGATATAACTCAATACATGGAAGGTACATTTGTAGCAGCTGATGCCTTTCAGTGTGCCAACCTTACTGAAGATGGCCCTACTTTTCTCTACTTTGACCATCTTGGATTCTTTGTGCAGCATTTTTTTAGGTTTTTCTCGAGTGCCAAAAAAGACAGGGAGACGGCAGTTCCTAATATAAAGTCAAGAATGTTTGAAATGAAATGGGTTTGTTCTAATAGCGTATTGGGACTCTTTTAATTTAATGAAGAGAAGGATGAGGGGTGACACGATAGAAGTCTTCCAATATCTCAGAGGCTGCCACATAGAAGAGGGAGTCAAGCTATTCTCCAAAGCGCCCGAAGGCAGGACAAGAAGCAACGGATGGAAACTAGCCAAAGAGAGAAGCAATCTAGAACTAAGGAGAAATTTCCTGTTAGAACAATTAATCAGTGGAACAACTTGCCTCCAGAAGCTGTGAATGCTCCGACACTTTTTAAGAAGAGACTGGACAGCCATTTGTCTGAAATGGTACAGGGTTTCCTGCCTGAGCAAGGGGTTGGACTAGTTGACCTCCAAGGTATCTCCCAACTTTATTATTTTTATTGTTGTTGTTGTTAATCTTTTTTTTTCATTTGCCAGTGTGGATGTTCCCGTCCATTTTTTACCTTCTTAGGAATATCTGTATTCTTTGTAACTTTATGAATTATTTTAGATCAATGGGATTTGCATACCTAAATCAACTTTACATTACAGGCCAAAAGAAACATCAATCAATCCTTCAATTATAGAGCCTTGGTAGAGCAGTGGGCTAATGCCTCCTTAAGTAACACCAGCTGCCTGCAATTAGTGCAGGTTCGCATCCCACCAGGCTCAAGGTTGACTCAGCCTTCCATCCTTCCGAGGTAGGTAAAATGAGGACCCAGATTGTTGGGGGCAATAAGCTGACTTTGTAATAATGCCGCTTGGGGTGTGTGTGAAAGCCCTAACAAGCAGGCATATACATAGAATGAAGGCTATTGCTAAGCTTGTAAGCCACCCTGAGTCTTCGGAGAAAGGCGGGATATAATTGTAATTTTAAAAAAAAATTAATTATTTTTTATCAAGATCATAAACCTTTATTAGCTGAAATATCTAATTGGGAAGAACAATAGAGGGAGGGAAGTAACTGTGTTTAAACATTTTTGGGATAAACATATGTCCATCATGTGACAGTTTTTTTAAAAAAATAAAGAAATAATTAAGAAAGGGAAAAAAATGCTCAGAGGGCAGACATATTTTTTTGGCTTCTTTTGTTGTCCAAAAATGGGTAAACGTGGCATACAGACAATCTGAACCAAACATGATAGATGGACTTTCGGAATAAACTTTTATTGTAGCATTCCAAGACCAACCCCTAAGGGGGCTGAGACCCTGAAATATACCAAAGCATGATGTTTTTTATATCGTATAATTTTTTTGCTGCACTATAAGGCTTTCCTGTCTCTCAGTGTCACATCTCATCAAATATTTTTTTTTTGAAATTTGAAAGACTATAAAAGAAATGGGGGTGGTAATTATTATTATTATTATTATTATTATTATTATTATTATTATTATTATTATTATTATTATTATTATTATTATTATTATTATTATTATTAAGATCCCTATACATCCCTGTCAGAATGCTGCCATCCTTATGGGAGGGGGTGAAATGGGGTTTATTATTATTATTACTATTACTACTACTATTACTACTACTACTAGTAGTAGTAGTTTCCATACCATTAATTTTATTAAAAATAATTATATGCCCCAATTTTATAAATTGTATAAATTCCCTATTTTGCTCTGAGGGTAGCAGCTGAAGTCCTTTTATCCACCCTCAAGATGCTTCTCAGATGATGTGATCGGATTTGTTCTAGTAGTGAAATAAATTAAATCCCTAAGTTCACCTCAGTGTAAGTGCATAATGGTAACCTTGGTATTTTGTATTTAATAATTCTATCTAAGGAAGCTGCATACCTATGATTTTTTTTTAAAAAAATAGTGCATTCACTTGTGCCTCCTAAATGAGCTCCTTTGATGTTGAGGGAGCCCAGATCCAGTCACAGAGAAAATTTTCCCCACGTAAGGAAAGGTGTGAACTTGCTCTCTTGCCTACTCATCGATTATCCCTATATGGCAATGCTGTCATTTTCCAAAGACCATAACTTTTGACTTTGACTCATCCATAATAAGATAATTATTATGAGAATAGGAGCCAAGTCCTCTTAACAGCATATGCAACCCAAATGTCATATCGACAACACCTTCGTCTTACCTTTTGGTACATATCAATCCTACTTCTCATGGCTCCATTGAGCCCCAAACACACTCTCAAACAAATGACCAAAAATGGGATGGAAGGGACCATGGAGGTTTTCTAGTCCGACCCCCTGTCCATAGCAAGAGATCCTATACCAATCCAGACAAAATGAATGTCCAGCCTCTTTTTGAAAATCTCCATTAATGGAGCACCCACAACTTCATGAGGCAAGCAGTTCCACTGATTAATTGTTCTCACTGTCAGTGCTTCTAGAAAGGGCTTTGAGCAGGGTCAACATCCTGAGCTCCATTTGAAGGGCAGTCAATTTCTTCTATAATATTTCTTTGTTTACTGAGTCAAATGCTATAAAGGAAGCAAACCATTATTTCCTCTGACATATATTTTTATATTTAGATCGTTCAAGACAAAAGAATTGTCAAGAGTGGATCACATTTGCCTAAAGACTGTTGGTTCTTCTAGAAGGAATCTACTTTTCATTCACCTACTATCAATTCTTTTCAACTGGAGGTTTACATATATTTTCGTCACAATATCTCTTAGAGAAATGGGCCTGGAATTGCTAGGGTCCTTTTTAGTCACTTTTATATATATATAGGAATTACAATTGCCATCTTTGACCTAAATGGGTATGGTGGAAATTATTTATATGTGTAAATGTATCTGTCCATGGATGATCCCACCAGTCGGGATAGTTCTTGAATTGTTCAGTTGGTAGAAATTCCTCTCTAGAGGCCATATTGCTCTTCAATCCTTTTATGATGAATTTGATAATGAGAATTTTAGGGTAAAAATTAGTTGATACATTGCCTAACATATTTGTAGATTTTTAATAAAATGGTTGGATAATGTTAGTGACCCCTTAAAGGTTTGTAATAGATACGTTTTATCATCAGTAGGAAAGGTAATCCCATAGGACTCTGTTTAAAAATCTGAGATTTCTTCGAGGATATCATTGTTTTGGTTAAGATCATATAAAAATGTGAGTTTATACAGAAGATCCTTTGATTGGACACAGAGCCTCTCCTCGCCTTCACAAGTGTGCAGCAGAAGCCTCCAAGCAATTTGGTTGATGTCATGAAAAGATAGATCTCTTTTGATCCTTGCTTCCTCCCGACCGTATATCCCAATCCTTATTTATAATCCTTACAAATATCATGGTGAAAAGATTATTTGCACCAGAATCAGTTTTTAAACACCCTGATCCTAAGGTTCTTTTCATCATCCAAGCTGATCCTAGTGATTTTGCGGTTTTCACAAAGAGAGGTGATGGGCTGTATGGGAGAAAGAGTCTTTCGGGAAAGGGCGGTATACAAATTCAATAAAATTCAAATTCAAATTTTGTAGTGAGATGGGCATTATTAGCTTGGTGCCATTTCTTGGAAGTGAGTAAAGTGCTTTTTGAATTATAGACTGATCATTATGATTATTCAAAATAATCTTGAATTACCTAGAGAAGACCCAATTGGATCTATCGTGTACACACCAATACCCCACTCACTTTACAGAAAGGGAAGGAAAACACAAACCTGTGGGACTTTGTAGGTGCCTGCTAATGTTGACATCTGGATAGAGCTGTCTCTGTCAGTTCCATCAACAAGAGCCAAAAGCTTTTCTTTCCTTCCACAGCTGTAGTTGGGAACATTGGCTTCTCCAGTAGAGAGTATGTCCAGCAAGGCATCTGAAGTGCCGAGGGTGTTAACATAGTTGTCCTGGATGTTGTAGCCAAGTGTGAGATTGTGTAGGAGCTGGGGATTCTCCTTCATGAGTTCAATATTGCAAATCATGCATAGTGCCTTTTTATAGGATAAACTAGTATAAAACCATGATTGCGTTTATATTAACATGATCAACAGCAACAACAACAGAAATACTTTTTCTCCATTTAATTATCTTTTTTCTCTACAAACTAGCTGAAACATAAGCCTATATTGATCCAAAACTAGAGGTAAATTATAGTCACCCACCACCCTTTAATGTTGTTAGTGTTGAGGATGGGGATAGTCCTCAAAAAGGTTTAACAAATCAGAAACATATTATTATTTTTAGCAGTACTAATATTCATAGCCCAGAATAATTCAGTCATTAAGAAGAACCACAATTAAAGGAAGGAGATTTTTGATAAGTGACCCAGAGAAGCTGTTCTGAAAACAACTCATCTTCTTTAACCTTGAAAAATCAGACATTGCATATCAATCAGTTATAAAAATATGGAAATGGTTGAGCAGTGGAAATTAAAACCATTTCAATCATTACTTTCAGCCAAAGTCAGTACTGCAGTCATGAATTTATAATTTAACACAGAGATTTAAATAATGTGGACTTCTTTCAGGTTTCATGTTCCTCCTGTTTCTACTCTCAAAAAATAAGGCAAAAGAGAGAGGCTGTGTTAATCCAAAGGACTAAAAAAATCTGTCAGATCCTGCAATATAAGAGCAAGTCAAACAAGACGAAAAAAAGAAGAGTGTTAGAACTGCAAATGGAGGGAATGAAACTCCATCACTTGACTTACAACTGAATCTGACTAGAAGGAGCCACATTGAAAGGTAATGTTGCAGGTGTTACTGCTGAAGGAGAGATGAGTATACCAATGGAAAGATCTCCAGGACTATAAAAGCTCCATGGCTTTTCTCTATCCTGGTGGTCCAAATTCAGCGGGCACTTCATTCTCAGCTTCCCAGGGACTGGCTGGGACACCAGCAGCATCAGAAGCAGAAGCAGGAGATCCATAATTCATGGGGTGGAATCAATCTCCTTCCTCTTTCTAAAAAAGAATTAGAATTCAAAGTTCTCTGACAGGGTGGAATATTCAGTGGCTTTCCTGATTCAGACAGAGAAACCAAGATTAACCTGAAAGAGAGAGAAAATGTATTCAAGAGCACAGCTCCTGTGTGTCCTGTAATGTGAGCCACAAAAAGCATAAGCTGTGATATTTATCCTTTTCTGATGCAAGATCCCTTCCATGTTGCTTCAGTCTCATGTTGACATCAAAGGCAGTCACTGGAGACATAGGAGAAGAGGTCTCAGAGACAGGGATGGTGATGTTAATGGTTAGAAGGAGCTTCTGCTCTTGGGACCCTGAACTTGGTGGGCTTGGGACAGGGGTTGCTCCTCTGTCCTAGTCCTTTTAGACCTCTCAGCGGCTTTTGATACCATTGACCATGGTATCTTGCTGCAACATCTCAGGGGGTTGGGAATGGGAGGCACAGTTTTTCAGTGGTTCTCCTCCTACCTTCTGGAACGTTCGCAGTCGGTGTTGGCAGGGGGGCAGAGGTCGACCTTGAGGCCTCTCATTTGTGGAGTCCCTCAGGGATCGGTCCTCTCGCCTCTCCTGTTCAACATCTATGTGAAGTCGCTGGGTGAGATCATTCGTGGTTTTGGAGTTGGGTATCATCAGTATGCTGATCATACCCAGCTTTTTATTTTGACCCCAAACCACCCCAGTGATGCCCTCGACGTGATGTCCCGTTGCCTGGAGGCGGTCCGGGTCTGGATGGGGAGGAACAGGCTTCGGCTCAACCCTGACAAGACTGAGTGGCTATTCGTGCCGGCATCCCGGGAAATTCTGATTATTCCATCTCTTGCCATGGGGGGTGAGCTATTACCCCCCGTAGATAGGGCGCGCAACTTGGGGGTCCTTCTAGACTCACAGCTCTCTTTAGAAGAGCATATTGGAGCTGTGACTAGGGGGGCCTTTGCCCAGGTTCACCTGGTGCGCCAGTTGCGACCCTATCTGGACCGGGATGCCTTGCGTACAGTCACTCATGCGCTCGTGATCTCTCGTCTGGACTACTGTAATGCTCTCTATATGGGGCTGCCCTTGAGGACCACTCGGAGGCTCCAACTGGTGCAGAATGCAGCCGCACGAGTTGTGCTGAGAGTCTCCCGATACTCCCATGTTACACCTTTGCTCCGCGAGCTGCATTGGCTGCCGGTTGCCCTCCAGGTGAGATTCAAGGTGTTGGTAATGACTTACAAAGCCCTACATGGCATGGGTCCGGATTACCTACGGCAACACCTGCGGCCGGCATCAACTTCCCTCCGTCCAGTGCGCTCCCACAGAGAGGGCCTCCTCAGGGTGCCTCCAATCAAAGAATGCTGATTGGTGGCCCCCAGGAGAAGGGCGTTCTCTGTGAGCGTGCCAGACCTGTGGAACCGCTTACCGGTTGAGCTCTGGATGGTCCCCGACCTCCGCTCCTTCCGGCGCGATCTAAAAACTTATCTATTTGAGCAATCTGACCTGGTTTGATGGGTTAGGGTTGGGGTTTTAATATGTCTTTTAATTATTGTTTTAATAACAATAGAGATGGCTGGGCAGGGGCAGGGGCTGTTCATGTAAATCTAGAAAGCCTCTGATTATTTTTTATCCAAATTTTTTATAGGGCTAGGGAGTGGGGTGGGAGATACCAGTTGTTTGGCTATGGGGGGTGGCCGATCTACCATGGTTCAGACCAGCCTTGGGTCTGATAGCACGGGGGGAGAACGGGGTGACGTTGTCGCCGGGGCTCATGAGCGGGTCGTGGGATTATCAATTCCCACGACGGGGAATGGCAGCAGGCGGATAGACAGGGGGCCGTATCGCTACCGGGAGGGCCGTCCCCGCTATTTGCAAGCGGTGAGGCGCTCCGACCCTCTGCTTCTTCCCCGAGATCCCGGGAGCGAGGATGTGCAGCCTCCTGAGCTCCGGCTGGTGTACCTGAATGCCAGGTCCGTGGTTAATAAAGCTCCCCTCGTTAGGGATTTAGTTGAGGGTGAGCATGCGGACCTGGCTTGCATCACGGAGACTTGGTTGGGCCCAGAGGGTGGGGTCCCTTTGGTTGACCTCTGCCCACCAGGCTTCCGGGTGCTACACCGGCCACGAGCTCATGGTAGGGGTGGGGGAGTGGCGGTTACCATTAGGGAGACCTTATGTCCGCGGGAGGCCACCGTTTCTCAGATAGTCGGGTGTGAGTCTCTCTTTATGAGATTTGGTCCTGGGGCGCAGCTGGGCTTGCTGCTGGTGTACATTTCGCCCAGTCACACAGCGGCAGCCCTGCCCGAGCTGCTCGATATCCTCTCGGGCTTGGTGGTTGAGTTTCCCAAACTTATAGTTTTGGGAGACTTCAATCTACCATCCCTGGGAGGTTCATCGGAGCTAGCTCGGGAGTTCATGGCTTCCATGGCGGCCATGGACCTGACGCAAGTAATTTCAGAGCCAACTCATGAGGGAGGCCACACCCTTGACCTGATTTTTTTATCTAGACGGTGGTTGGATGATCTAGGTGGGGGCTCTCCATTTATTATGCCCCTGTCATGGACCGATCATCATCTCCTGCGGCTGGTCTTCCGTTTTGCCACCCCCCGCCATGGGGGCACGGAGCCAATTAGATGGTACCGCCCCAGACGCTTAATGGATCCTGATAGATTCCAAGCGGCGCTGGGGTCCCCACCTGCCTCCACTGCTCACAGCTCGGCGGATGCCTTAGTGGAAGCCTGGGAAAGGGCAGCCACTGAGGCACTTGACCGGGTTGTACCCTTGCGGCCCCTGACCCGGCGCAGATCCCAGCGAGCTCCATGGTTTTCCGCGGAGCTCCGGGAGATGAAGCGTCGGAAACGGGGCCTAGAGAGCTGCTGGAGGTCTAGCCGATCCGAACCCGACCGGTTGCGGTTAAGAACCTACATTAGGTCTTATCTCGCAGCGATGAGGGTGGCGAGGTGCAATTACTTCTCCACCCTCATCGCGTCCGCAGATAATCGCCCGGCCGCCTTGTTTAGGGTGACTCGCTCACTTCTTAATCAGGAGGTGAGGGAGGATCCCTTGCAGGGTCGTGCCGAGGAATTTAGCCAACATCTGTCGGATAAAATCGCTCGGATTCGGACCGGTTTGGACTCCAGCTGGGCAGAGTCAGGCGATCAGGACACGGGCGGTCTTGTCAATGTTACCTGGGAAGAGTTTGATTCTGTGACCCCTGATGAAGTGGACAGGATTATGGGGAGGCTGAGCTCCTCCACATGTTTGTTGGACCCGTGCCCTTCCTGGCTGGTTTATGCAGCTAGGGAGAGGACACGAGGCTGGCTCCAGGCGGTTATATCTGCTTCTTTGAGTGAGGGTTATTTCCCCACCGTCTTGAAGGAGGCGGTGGTGAGACCTCTCCTCAAGAAGCCTGCCTTGGACCCAGCTGTTTTGAACAACTTTCGTCCAGTCTCCAACCTTCGCTTTCTTGCGAAGGTTGTCGAGAGTGTGGTGGCGCATCAGCTCCCTCTGGTCCTGGATGAAGTGGATTATCTGGACCCCTACCAATCGGGTTTCAGGCCCGGGTACAGCACGGAGACGGCATTGGTCGCTCTGGTGAATGATCTCTGGAGGGCTCGGGATAGGGGATATTCCTCTGTCCTAGTCCTATTAGACCTCTCGGCGGCTTTCGATACCATCGACCATGGTATCCTGCTGCGGCGTCTCAGGGGATTGGGAGTGGGAGGCACAGTTCTTCAGTGGTTCTCCTCCTATCTCCTGGGACGCTCGCAGTCGGTGTTGGCAGGGGGGCAGAGATCGGCCCCTAGGTCTCTCGTTTGTGGAGTTCCTCAGGGGTCAGTTCTCTCGCCTCTCCTGTTCAACATCTACATGAAACCGCTGGGTGAGATCATTCGTGGTTTTGGAGTTGGGTATCATCAATATGCTGATGATACCCAACTTTTCTTTTCGACCCCAAACCACCCCAGTGATGCCCTCGCTGTGATGTCCCGTTGCCTGGAGGCGGTTCGGGTCTGGATGGGGAGGAACAGACTTCAACTCAACCCTGACAAGACTGAGTGGCTGTACATTCCGGCATCCCGGGACATTCAAAATGTTCCATCTCTTTCTATGGGGGGTGAGCTCTTACCCCCCGTGGATAGGGCTCGCAACTTGGGAGTCCTCCTAGATTCACGGCTTACCTTGGAAGATCATATAGTGGCCGTGACTAGGGGGGCTTTCGCCCAGGTTCGCCTGGTGCGCCAGTTGCGGCCCTATCTGAACCGGGATGCCCTGTGTACGGTCACTCATGCGCTCGTGACCTCTCGCTTTGACTACTGTAATGCTCTCTACATGGGGCTTCCCTTGAAGACCACTCGGAGGCTCCAACTGGTACAGAATGCGGCCACGAGAGTTGTCTTGGGAGTTTCCCGGTACTCCCATGTTACACCTTTGCTCCGCGAGCTGCATTGGTTACCAGTTGTCTTTCGGGTGAGGTTCAAGGTTTTGGTTACGATCTTTAAGTCCCTACATGGCATGGGTCCGGGATACCTCAGGGACCACCTGCTGCCGGCATCAACTCCCCTCCGCCCTGTGCGTTCCCACAGAGAGGGCCTCCTCAGGGTGCCGCCAGTCAAGGAATACCGACTGGTGGCCCCCAGGGGGAGGGCCTTCTCTGTGGGCGCTCCGGCATTATGGAAACAACTGCCGGTAGAGCTCCGGACGGCATCAGACCTCCGAACTTTCCGTCGTGGCCTGAAGACCCACCTATTTGAAATGGCTGGTCTGGCCTGACGGGGGATTATGGGTTTTAATTTGTTGTTTTAGATTTGTATTACTGTTTTAATTGGGCATGGGTTTAATCTTTTTTAATTTTTGTATTGTCTTTTTTATATATGCCCTGTGAACCGCCCTGAGTCCCTACCAAGGAGAAGGGCGGTATACAAATTAAATAAAACTTAAACTTAAACTTAAACTTAAATCTGGGCATAATATTTAATTGTTTTTTAATTTTTGTATTTCGTTTTTATATTTATTGCCCTGTACACCACCCTGAGTCCTTCGTGAGAAGGGCGGTATAAAAATATAATAAATATAATAATAAATAAACCAAGATTCACCTGAAAGAGAGAGAAAATATATTCAAGAGCACAGCTCCTGTCTGTCCTGTACAGTAATGTGAGCCAAAAAATATAATCTGTGATATTTATCCTTTTCTGATGCAAGATCCCTTCCTTTTTGCTTCAGTTACAGTAGATGTTTACATCCAATGCAATCACTGGAGACACAGGAGAAGAAGTCTCAGAGACAGGGATGGTGATGATTGCAGAGGGAAGGAGCTTCTGTTCTTGGGACCCTGAACTTCTTCCATGTAAGAAGGGGTAGCTGGAGAAAGGCACGTTAGAGAAAAGTCACAGATACACCCCTTGGGGCAGTATCTGTAATCCTCTTAGTCCTTCCTGTTAGGACATGTTCAGAAAGCCATGCTGGATGGAGATAGTTCAACAGCCAGGAAAGTGACTTCTGCTGTCCTTCAATGGGGTCTCTTGCCTCCAGAGGCTGCTAGGGAAGGTCCCCGAGAGTTATGGAGTTATGGAGTTTGGTGCCATTCTAGGTTGGTGACCCTTAACTCTAGTCCTGCCTGAGGTTTATCTCCATGGAAGCACTCAGTATCCTTGAACCCAGCCTTATGTCAAGAGTTTGGGATTTTCTTTTCAATGAGATTTCCATGTATTAATCTTGATTTGGAGCTGATTTATTCATTCCTTGTAACTGAAGTGAAATTTTACATCTGTTCTAGAAATATCATTTTTGGCATAAGAGCTGCCTAAGAGGCAGGAAAGTGACAGCCTGGGATAGACATGGGCGGTGAGGCAGCTGCTCTGGGCCCTGGTCGACCGTCCTCCGAGGGGCCTTGACAGAGGCCCTGACAGAGACGCTAGTAACAGCGGTGCGGCGTCTCGACCACCGTGGGCTGCCCCTGGACGGCGGTGCCTCCGAAAGATTCACACCAAAGGAGACGCTGGACAATGGAGGCGACGGCCCGAGCCACCTCCTCGAGACACCTTGATCGGAGACGGCAACACCAGGGGCATGACACCAGGGACTCCCGTACCTCTGGGAGGCCACGCTCTGGATGGTCCTCAACCAATAGGGGCCATGGAACTGTGGCCGGGAACAACGCCCAGAGGATCAGGGAGGGAACTGTTTGGGGCGGCTGAACCACCGGAGCTGACGCCAATTAATGGATCCCTCCATCCTGCCTTCTGCCCACTCTCACCCATCTTTGCCCATTCTCTCCCCACAGGACATAACGGGCCTGGGTGCTAGCCACAGTGGCAGAGTGGCTGGGCCTTACACCTGCTACCCCATAGAGGTGAGAGCTCTATGGGGTATGCCTCACCCAGAGTACGTTCTGGACCACCTCCGGAAGCAGAGACACAACCCATCGTGAGAGGATGAGGAGTGGCCTGCTTCTGGGGGTTCGCCCGGCCAAGTGGCAGTGGCAGGGCGACGATCCAGATACGCACCTACCCGACTCGACCCTCCTGCAAATGCACCATCCAGGGGACAGCCTTCCCAGAACCACCTGTGACTATGCTTGTTCAATACTCTAGCATAGCACTGCACGCCCTCAGGGGTTCCCCACTCTCGTGGGTTCGACCCGCCTGCATCACATCCAATCTTGATGACGGGCTCAACCACTGGGCCTCTGAGAGATGGCCGGGCAGGGTCAGGGGCCTCCAGCATAAACCCAACAAGAAGCCCCTGATTAAGTTTTTAGTTAAGTTTTTTGTGGGGTTAGGGAGGGGGGAGGGAGGAGACTATGGTTGCGCGGGAAAGGCACGCCTTCCAGCCACCATAACGCATGCCAGGCCCACGGCCGTCCGCGACGGCGTACAACGAGGACCAGTCGCCGATAACACCCAGTGGCGTCCCATCCCTAGGATGGTGGGGAATGGCAGAAGGTGCACAGACAGAGGGCCGTATCGTCACCGGGAGTGTCATCTCCGCCCTGTACAGGCGGTGAGACGCTCCGACCCTCTGTTCTCCCCCGGAGGACCCGGGAGCAAAGGTGCGCACCCTCCCATGCTAAGGCTGGTCTATCTGAATGCAAGGTCCGCAGCTAACAAAGCTCACCTCATTCGTGACCTAGTGGAGAGTGAGCATGCGGACCTGGCCTGCATCACGGAAACCTGGCTGGGCCCAGAGGGGGGTGTTCCTCTGGTTGACCTCTGCCCGCCAGGTTTCCAGGTACTGCACCAGCCCCGGGCTCATGGGAGGGGCGGGGGAGTGGCAGTTATCATCAGGGAATCCCTTAGCCCGCGAGAGACCACCGTCCCTCAGATGGTCGGGTGTGAGTCTCTCCTACTGAGATTCGGCCCAGGGGCGCAGTTGGGTCTGCTGCTGGCGTACCTACCACCTAATCGTGCAGCGGCGGCCCTACCCGAGCTACTCGATGTCCTCTCAGGGTTGGTGGTTGAATTCCCAAGACTCATGGTCTTGGGCGACTTTAATCTACCGTCCCTGGGAGGATCGTCCGAACTGGCTCGGGAGTTCATGGCTTCCATGACGGCCATGGACCTGTTGCAAATAATTTCTGGGCCGACTCATGAGAGAGGCCACAACCCAGACTTGGTGTTCTTGTCTGGACGGTGGCGCGATGATGTCGGTGGGGGTGCCACAACTATTACGCCCCTGTCATGGACCGATCACCACCTCCTGCGGCTAGACTTCCCCCTTGCCACTCCCCACCGTGGGTGCACGGTGCCAGTCAGATGGTACCGCCCTAGGCGCCTAATGGACCCTGATAAGTTCCAGGCAGCGCTTAGGGACTCGCATGCACCCCCTGCTCACAACTCGGTGGAAGCCTTAGTGGAAGCCTGGGAAAAGGCAGCCACGGAGGCTCTGGACCGAGTTGTACCCTTGCGGCCTCTGACCCGACGCAGATCCCAGCGAGCCCCATGGTTCACCGAGGAGCTCCGGGAGATGAAGCGTCGGAGACGGCGCCTAGAGAGCCGTTGGAGGTCCAGTCGATCCGAATCCGACCGATTGCGACTAAGAACCCTCACCAGGTCTTATCTCGCTGCGATAAGGGTGGCAAAATCCAACTACTTTTCCACCCTCATCGCGTCCGCAGATAATCGCCCAGCTGCCTTGTTCAGGGTGACTCGCTCCCTATTAAACCAAGAGGTGAGGGAGGAACCCTTGCAGGGTCGAGCCGAGGAATTTGGTCAATATCTGCTGGATAAAATCGCTCGGAACCGAACTGGTCTGGACTCCAACTGGGCTGAGATGGAAGAACAAGACTTGGACAGTCTTGTCGACGTCATCTGGGAAGAATTTGATCCTGTAACTCCTAAGGAAGTGGACAGGATTATGAGAAGGTTGAGCTCCTCCACATGCTTACTGGACCCGTGCCCTTCCTGGCTGGCCTATGCAGCTCGAGAGGCGACACGAGGCTGGTTCCTAGCGGTCATCTCTGCTTCTCTGAGTGAGGGTCACTTCCCCACCGCCTTGAAGGAGGCGGTGGTGAGACCTCTCCTCAAGAAGCCCACCTTGGACCCATCCTCTTTGAATAACTTTCGTCCAGTCTCCAATCTTCGCTTCCTTGCGAAGGTTGTTGAGAGCGTGGTGGCGCACCAACTTCCTCAGATCCTGGATGAAGCGGTTTATCTAGACCCGTACCAATCGGGTTTCAGGCCGGGCTACAGCACGGAGACGGCATTGGTCGCTCTGATGAATGATCTCTGGAGAGCCCGGGACAGGGGCCATGCCTCTGTCCTAGTCTTATTAGACCTCTCAGCGGCTTTCGATACCATCGACCATGGTATCTTGCTGCGACGCCTCAGGGGACTGGGAGTGGGAGGCACGGTTCTGCGTTGGTTCTCCTCCTTTCTCCAGGGTCGCTCGCAGTCGGTGCTGACAGGGGGACAGAGGTCGACCCCGAGGCCTCTCGCTCGCGGAGTCCCTCAGGGGTCGGTCCTCTCGCCTCTCCTGTTCAACATCTACATGAAACCGCTGGGTGAGATCATTCGCAGTTTTGGAGTAGGGTACCATCAGTATGCTGATGACACCCAGCTTTTTATCTCAACTCCTAACAATATCAGTGATGCCCTAGACGTGATGTCCCGCTGCCTGAAAGCGGTCCGGGAATGGATGGGGAGAAACAGGCTTCAACTGAACCCGGACAAGACTGAATGGCTGTACGTACC
Organism: Vipera berus; assembly: GCF_964194415.1. Taxonomy (NCBI): domain Eukaryota; kingdom Metazoa; phylum Chordata; class Lepidosauria; order Squamata; family Viperidae; genus Vipera; species Vipera berus. The sequence continues at coordinate 289,287,991 of NC_138203.1, read as the reverse complement.
GGCAAGCCAGGAGATTCAGAACGTCCCACTGCTTAACATTGGGGACAAGTTACTTCCCCCTGTTGATAGGGCCCGCAACCTGGGTGTCCTCCTAGACTCGCAGCTCTCCCTGGAAGACCACATTGGAGCTGTGACCAAGGGGGCCTTCTCCCGGGTTCGGCTAGTTCGCCAACTACGGCCTTATCTGGACCTGGATTCCTTACGTACAGTCACCCATGCCCTTGTGACATCTCGCCTAGACTATTGTAACGCTCTCTACATGGGGCTGCCCTTGAGATCCACTCGGAAGCTTCAACTGGTGCAAAGTGCGGCGGCACGGACACTCTTGGGAGCCTCCCGATACTCCCATATCACACCTCTCCTCCGTGCGCTGCACTGGCTTCCGGTTGCCTTCCGTGTGAAGTTCAAGGTGCTAACAATGACATTCAAAGCCCTACATGGCATGGGTCCGGACTACCTACGGGAGCACCTTCTGCCGATGTCAGCACCCCACCGTCCTGTGCGCTCCCACAGAGAGGGCCTCCTCAGGGTGCCACCGCTCAAGGAATGTCGGCTAATGGCCCCCAGGGGGAGAGCATTCTCAGTGGGTGCGCCAGCCCTCTGGAACACCTTACCAACCGAAATCCGGATGGCCCCTGACCTCCGTACCTTCCGTCGCGACTTAAAAACTTTCCTATTCCAGCAGGCTGGCCTGGCATGATAACGTTAATTGGGGTCCCAGTTTGTGTTATTAGTGTTTCTTATTATTTTATTGTTCGGTCTGTATACCTTCCTTCCTCTGTACACCGCCCCGAGTCCCTCGGGAGAAGGGCGGTTTATAAAAACTAATAAATAAATAAATAAATAAATAGCACCATTTACACACAGAGAGGGAAAATTGTAGAGTGGGTAGAAGTTTTCATTTCCTTGACCCCTTCTGTGTTGTCTTTCCACACTGATACAATGAGAGCCATTAAATTTTTACATTTCTTGGCTTAAATAAAACAATTGTGTTGTTAGGTCTCCAGCTGAGATGGTGGCAGTGCCCAGTATAATTTATTTATTTTATTTATTTTATTGGATTTATATACCGCCCTTTCCCGAAGGACTCAGGGCGGTTTACAGGGTATTTAAAACAAAGATCGATACAAAAGTTAAAAACAATTTAAAAAGATTAAATCAAATCCCTAAAAAATAAAAACCCCAATTAAAATTCTCAGCCTGGGCCGGAAAGCTCAAATACAAGATGTGACCTGATTTCTTTTCACAACCATCCCAGTGCTGGTTTAGCACAGGGGTGTCAAACTCTCAACATCATGTGACATGTCACGATGTATCATGACTTTCTTTCTATTGCCAGCACTGGGGTGCACACCGTTTCGCTATGATGCATCCACCACGTGGGCCAGCAGTTTGACAACCCTGATTTAGGGGGACTTTGTGGCAGTTCCTCTGATTATGTAGATGCACTTGGTGTGGTATGACTGCTGTGACATTCCCATCTCTGAGGCTTTGTTTGTCCTCCCCAGAAGACCTCCAAGTGCTTATAGTTCAGAGTCCCTGTGTTCTGCTTTATCTTGGTCAATTCCTGATAGATTAGAAGAGCTCATCCGAGTCCAGGGAGTTTGCAATCCTGTTTGCTATTGGCCAACCTCAGCACACCCAGCATTGGTGTCACACCCTCAGCCCCCTTTGCAGGACTCAGTTACTAAACCCCTGCAAGTGTGTTGTGTGAGTGTCCCAGCAGGTTGTTGAGCTGAGTGAATCATACTCCACTGACCATCATGGAAGCGTGTGTTCTCTTTAACCTAGATTCAGTAGAAGCCCTCTTTCCTGAGCAGTGTGGACTCATCAACTGAATTAACAGGTGAAGTTCACAGCTCATGTTTAGGTCATCCAGGTTTTTTCAGGCATTTCTGCAGTAATTTTAGCAAGCTGGACACATCTCAGGCTGGTAATGACCACAGGGAGGGGCAAAGATGTTGGCCTTAAGAGGGAACCAGATTAAAAGTGGCTTCTTTCTCCCTTGCATCTCCAAACACACCTCGAAGGAGTGGGGGACTCATCTTTGATTGGCCATAAAGCCCCTGAGAATATGGACTGAGATCTTAAAACATGTTTGTCTCATTTCATACATTCCAATAGTTGGGAACCTTCTCCTGTGCAAATGTATGTAGCAGATCATCATGCTTAGCCAGCATCTGAATTATATAGATTTTGGCATGGTATATTAGGCCAACATAGCAGTTCTCTTTCCTTAACCTAAAAGTTAAAGATGTTGTGTAAACTTACCCAGACGTTAAGGGTGTTGTGTGAACTCACCTAGATTTACCACAAACCATCTACGTGATGCCAAATACATTATGTTTTCACAGAGAATTTGAAAATTTTAAAGGATCTGCTTTGGATTCAGGGTCAATGGCTATCCAGCACAGCAACATTGACAAGAGGAGAGAAGCCATTGCTTCTCTTCACAAACCATTGCTGTTCCTGGATCTGTTCTTGGAAGCCCAGCCAGGTGGCCTCCAACTCCCTAAACTTGGCCCGATTTTTTGCAGCTGGTTGTGCTGCAGAGAGGGGACAAGAATCTCCCCGTCCTGACAAGAAGAATGGGTTTCAAGTCCTCATGAAGGCAACTGGGGGGATGGGCCAATGGGCAAAGGGGCTATACCAGTGGTGGCGAACCTTTTAGAGACAGAGTGCCCAAACTGCAACCCAAAATGCACTTATGTATCAGCAGGTGCTGGGTTGGTGTGGCCCGCTGGGTGGACGTGGCTACTGTGGTCATGGCAGAGTGAGTGGGTGTGGGCAGAGTGGGTGTGGCCAGCTCGATATTGCTCCTGGAGATGGATGCCTGTGGGGGCCAGGCAGGGTTGGGGGAGATCTAAGGGGGTCTCTGGTGGGTGGGGCAGTGGGCAGGAGGATGTCTTGTTCAGCTGATGGCTTATGGGGGAAGGGCCTAGCTACACCTCCTCCCAAATGCTGCCGTCTCACAAAAGCAGGATGTAATCTCCAAAATATGACAAAGAAAAAAATAATAAAACAGAAGAGTGTCTCACAATGTGTGGGGGGGCATGGGGAGAGGCTCCTGAACCCCACAGCTCTTCTGAGGTGGGGAGGGGCTGTGCCTGGATTGAGGCTTCTCGTGCCTTCCACTGCCCTCAGAGATGGATGTGGGGCTGCTGTCTTACTTGATGTGCTGGTGCTGGACTGGACTGGGCTGGGCACAGAGCCACCTTGCTGCTTCTTTCCCCGTAGATATCGGGAATGCCCACCCCACCTACCGCTTGTCCCAGGACAGCTGCCGCTATCTGGCACTCTCCAGCCTGTTACTGGCCAGCTGGGTGAATTAACAGAGGGATAGAATCAAGATCATGTGAAGTACTAATACCACTTTACAATGCTTTGGTAAGGCCACACATGGAATACTGCATCCAGTTTTGGTCACCACGATGTAAAAAAAGATGTCGAGACTCTAGAAAGGGTACAGAGAAGAGCAACAAAGATGATTGGGGGACTGGAGGCCAAAGCATATAGGGAACAGTTGCTGGAATTGGGTATGTGTAGTTTAACGAAGAGAAGAGTGAGGGGTGACATGATAGCATTGTTCCAATATCTCAGGGGCTACCACAAAGAAGAGGGAGTCAAGCTATTCTCCAAAGCACCTGAATGCAGGACAAGAAGCAATGGATGAAAACTAGTCAAGGAGAGAAGCAACCTAGAACTAAGGAGAAACTTCCTGACAGTTAGAACAATTAACCAGTGGAACAACCTGCCTCCAGAAGTGGTGAATGCTCCAACACTGGACGTTTTTAAGAAGAGACTGGACAGCCATTTGCCTGAAATGGTATAGGGTTTCCTGCCTGAGCAGGGGGTTGGACTAGATGACCTCCAAGGTCCCAACTACTTCTACTTCTTCTTCTTCTTCTTCTTCTTCTTCTTCTTCTTCTTCTTCTTCTTCTTCTTCTTCTTCTTCTTCTTCTTCTTCTTCTTCTTATTATTATTATTATTATTATTATTATTATTATTATTATTATTATTATTATTATTATTATTATTATTATTATTATTATTATTATTATTATTATTATTATTATTATTATTATTATTATTATTATTTGATGCAGAGAGACAGGAAAGTCTCAGTATATGAAATATACTTACACTCCAGGAAAAAAACCCTAATACATATAACTATAAAAAAACGAACAAAAACAAAATAAAATTGACAGCAGAACTATCTGGTGCCACAAACTCCCTTCTCTAATCCATGAGATTCTTATCTTGCACTCACCTTACATTATCCCAAATGGTTGGGAGAAGTAGCAAGTCTCCAAAAGTTTAAGAGGATGAGGGCCTATTCAATTTCAAGGGGGAACAGGTCCAATGGGGCAGGAGTTGCAGCAGCTGCTGAGGATCCATGAAGTGCGAATTTTTAGGGAAAATTCCTTTTTTCCATGCCGATTATATCTGCTTTGGTGGGAGATGCAGATATCCTCAAGGAGAGGAAGCCCTGCAGATACCCTGGTTCTGTCTCATATATGGTTTGAATGTTGATCTTTATTGCACTTGGGAAGGAACTGGGATTCTATGGACCTTGCATAGTACTGGTGTGGGTTAAGACGCTGAGCTTGTCGATCAGAAGGTTGGCAATTTGGTGGGTCAATTCCCGAGTGCCGCATAACAGAGTGAGCACCTGTTACTCGTCCCAGCTTCTGCCAACCTAGAAGTTTGAAAGCACGTAAAAATGCAAGTAGAAAAATAGGGACCACTCTGGTGGGAAGGTAACAGCGTTCCGTGCGCCTTTGGCATCTAGTCATGCCAGCCACATGACCACAGAGACGTCCTCGGACAAGCGCTGGCTCTTCGGCTTTGAAACGGAGATGAGCACCGGCCCCTAGAGTCGGAAACGACTAGCACGCATGTGCGGGGGTACCTTTACCTTTACCTTTACCTTTACAGAAGAACTCAAGGAAACAGAAAATTGTGTGCGCCTTTGCATTCTGGACCATTTTTAAATTCCAGGTGGTTTTCAAGAGCAACCCCATGAATATGGGATAAAAAGATAGAAACAGATGGAAATTGTTGGCAGAAAAAGACCTAGTGCTCCATCCAGTCTGGCCTTTGAGTTTTTTTGTTTTCATATTTATTTATTATTTTATTTCATTTTTTAAAAAATCAGATGATGGACATATATTTATCCCAAAAATGTTTAAACTCACTTACTGATGATTGACCCAGCAACCATGCTCTCAATATACTGTTCCAAAAATAGTGGATGCAGGATAAAAGTTGTCTAACATGGCTGGATCAAATGAGTGCCTTTTTAGAAGGAAGTGCAGGGCAGGTGGAACAGACCCCTCCAGGAAAAAAAATCATTAATTACCCTGAAATTGAGAGTCTCCAAACTATATGAGGCCTTGTAGAAATTCCTTAAAATGTGACTCTTTCAACAGTCCTGGGGATCCTGGGGTTACAGGTCCCTGTGTTCTGTTTGCATAGCAGGTAGCATCTTGATGCATTCAGAATCAGAATAATAATAGAGTTGGAAGGGATCTTGTAGGTCATCTAGTCCAACCCCCTTCTCAAGCAGGAGACCCTACACCATTTCTGACAGATGGCAGTCCAGTCTCTTCTTGAAAGCTACCAGTGATGAAACTCCTACAACATCTGAAGGCAAACTGTTCCACGGACTGTCAGAAAACTCCTCCTTATGTCTAGGTTCTATTTCTCCTTGATCAGTTTCCATCCTTTGCTTCTTGTCCTGCTTTCAGGTGCTTTGGAGAATAGCTTGACTCCCTCTTCTTTGTGGCAGCCCCTGAGATATTGGAACACTGCTATCCTGTCCCCCCTCATCCTTCTCTTCATTAAACTAGACATACCCAATTCCAGCAACTGTTCTTCATATGTTTTAGATTCCATAATAATAATAATAATAATAATAATAATAATAATAATAATAATAATAATAATAATAATGATGATGATGATGATGATGATGATGATGATGATGATGATGATGATGATGATGATGTTGCACTCCAGAGCTCCCCAGTTCTCCCTCTGGCTCCATCTCAGTTAAGAAGGAAAAGTCCTGGTAGTCCATGTGAGGGCTGGCTTGGCCACAAGTGTGAGGATCTTCGGAGGGACTTATGATGCAGTCCTCACTTAGTGTCCATTCTGGAAACCGTTTCCTGAGCTGATCAATGTGTCATCTCACAACTCGCCCTCTCTCTTACCCCACTTCATAAGACAGGGGTCCAGATGCCTTGGTAATTTGACCAGGAACCCACAGATTCCCATGCCCATAGTTCCTGGCCCAAATCCAATTGCCCATGTGCAGTCACCTCAGGGGTTTTGGTTGAGAGGCTTCTGTTGCCACTCTATCTGGATACAACCTGTCCAGTTTAGTGATCAAATGCCTCCCCCAATGTAGTTCTGCAGGACTTTTGCCTGTGGTAGTGCAGGGCATAGAATACTGGCAGAGTAAAAAAAAAACTGCCAATCTGTGATGCCAGTCACCTGTGACAATGCGCTTGAGTGCCCCCTTCATTGTCCTCACCATGCATTTAGCTTGACCATTAGAAGATGGATGAAAAGGCGCAGACGTTGCATGTCTGATGAGATTAGCTCTAAGGAAGGACTGAAATTCAACAGCAGTCAATTGGGCCCCATTGTCTGAAACTAAGACATCAGGCAACCCATGTGTGGCAAAGAGTTTTCTCAGCACCTGGATGGTACTAGCAGTAGTCATGTTAGGAACTGGAATTACTTCCAGCCATTTTGAATGGCTATCCACTACTATAAGGAAGAGTTGTCCCTGAAAGGGCCCAGCGTAGTCTATGTGAACCCTAGACCAGGGAGTGTGCATTTCCTCCCACCTGTGAACTGGAGCCTGTGGCATTTCAGGCCTAGCTTGCTGGCATGTATAACAACCATGGAGTTGAGCCTTGATGTCCTTATCAAGGCCAGGCCACCAGAGGTAGCTTCTAGCTAATGCTTTCATTCTGACAATGTCTGGATGGCCTTCATGTAATGATTGTAAAACCCTGTCTCTTAGGGAAGTGGGAATTATGACTCTGTTTCCCCATAAAATGCACCCTTTATGGGCAGATAACTCATGCCTCATGACAAAATAGCTCTGAAATTCTGAGCCTGGACTTTTTTTCCAACCAGCCCATGTATACCCATGACAACACTCTGCTAAGTATTTTATCTGTGGCAGTTTCAGGAGCAATGTCCCCTGCATGAAGGGGAAACTCAGGAATGTCCTGTATGGACAATATTCTAGCAGCAGCAGCTGGATCTGGATCCATTAGTGACAGTGGTAGTCTGCTGAGGCCATCAGCATGGCCCAGTTCCTTGCCCTGTTTGTGAATTAATTTAAAATTGTATGCAGATAGGAAAATAGACCATCTCAACATTCTTGGAGATAGTATGTGGGGGGGGGGGGTTGTCCATTGTAAACAGTCCCAACAGAGGTTTGTGGTCAGTGTAGACCATGAAATCCCTGCCATATAAATAGTCATGGAGTTTCCCACTCCCCACCATCCACAGGCTGTAGCACGCCCTGATCTACAAGCTTATCAATTTCAGAATCAATTTTATGTTTTAAGGCAAAGGGGACCCTACGAAGCTTAACCCTGATTGGAA